>NC_051852.1:142839353-143148928 GCF_905115235.1 Hermetia illucens
TCAACTATAAGGTTAATCGTACTGTGGAGCTCCTTTTAGCTGACAGCTGTAGCTGCCAGTTTGAACGCTATGCTAAAAGGCGGAAGTTATGGTATTCTTTAGCAGCTCATAAATTGTTGCCGTGCACCAATATGTACAAGGCTGGTCGCACCTGAGTGCGTTCGTAGCACAAAAGCCCGGTAGGTGGTCATTAAGAAATCTATAATTGCATTTACGACAGTTTTAGCGGCAGTTTTCCATCCCGTGAAATATCCTCCAGTGTATGCCCAGGCCGAAGCGGTACCCAATGAATTGAAATATCATGAAACGGTTTGCATTTACCTCCATAGCGAACTGTGCTAACACTCCGTGATCATGGTAACCTTGTTTAACCTTTTCCAATTCTCTAAGGCCGAAACCAGCACCGAGTCCACAGTATGTGTAACACTCTAACCAAATTTGCCACGGCTCTCTCCTTTTCGTTGCAATTCTTCCTTTAGTGACCTACATATCTGCCCACATCAATACTTCTACTCTACTACTTTCGGCCTTCATTTTATAGCATACCTTGCCGTGGCCCTCCGCGAAGCTCTTGCCCGTTGTCGAATTAATGAGCAGGATTGCCGGCCTAGTGCCCCTTCGTTTTCTCGCCTTGTCTTTGTTGTTCCACCATTTATTTCCGTCAGACGGTTTTCTATTGGCCCGGCGGATTGTTTCTTACTATCCTTCTGTGCATTCTTCCTTTCGGTTCTCTCCGTTCGCTCTGTAATAAACTATCTCCGGTTCGCTAGACGTTTACAATAATTCCAGCGGCCACAGCAGCTCCTTCTGCTTTCTACGCATCTTTTGTCCCCATCTATGTCTCCCATAGAAGGAAATGTTTCCCACTAGCTCCATCCATCACCTTCATAATTGCCGTGGATTTCCAAGTAAACCTTTCCGCTTCAGTTCTGCCAAGAGGAGTCGATTTCTTTTCCATTCGGTCTGTATCTAAAGCCATTGCGAGGTTTCGGAGATTTCCTCTCGGTGGAAGTGATGATATCTATATGTATATTACATTGTGTGGTAGCACGCAAGAGAACCAAGGATAATAGAATTCAGAGAACTGCGTTTTCAGGTGCTGCTGGGGCTCCACAGTTCTGTTCGACAGATGCCCTCATGCTTAAAGTTTGGAGAGGAATATTTTCGAGGACCTTCCAATCAGGGAGGGCAGGTGATGTGGCGTACAATATTCTTCACCGACGAATCAACGATGGTCTATGGAGTCAGTGTGGGTATTTTTTCGGATATATACAACGTGGCGAGTAGTATGGTCCTCAGGGTCCGCCAGTGTATTCTAAGTGGAGCTACAGCTGAAATTGGAAGGCCCGACCCGAGCCCCAAGCGTAACATACTCTGACTGACAACTAGGCGGTCATTTAGGCTTTGTACTCTGTGGTGGCTTCCTTCAAGATAGTGTAGCCCAAACAGTTTTGAAGATTTGAAGAGGAGGCAAACACAGGTGAACTGGAGGTTAACAAACACAATAACAAACGACCGGACTCGAAGTGGCTCGGTGCATAAACAGCGCTATACCTGTCTTCGCTGATAGGTCCTGAATCTAAAAAAAAGGCACCTATCTCAATGCCAACGTCAAGTTGAGGCTTTTCAATGCCAATGTTCTCCCTATGCTACTATGTTGAAGTAGTTCATGAAAAGTGGCTACAATGATTGCTTGGAAGCTAGAAGACTTCAAAACTTATTTGCATCGATATTTTGGGGTATTGCGGTTGGGCATAATCTTGAAAAAAATTGCTTCATCATTGTAAGGCCCAATTATATAAACTGTGTTGATGTGAAGGTGGAAGTGGCAGTAGACAGGTCACGCATTGAGAAAGGGTAATACTTCCATTACTGGTTATACCATGCTCAGAATGCACTATCTCTAGGAGGTCAACTAGTTCTTCGCCTCAAAGTTACGGGGTTCAGAACAGTGCAGAAGTATGGTAAGCTTGTTGGGAATGAATTTGAATACTTTCTGGCTCGAATTCCAATTTGCCTAATCTTCCAGGTCCACCGAAGAAAAGGAACAACAATTCAAGCGGCTTCTTAAGCGTTTGTCTCCTTCGGCAGCAACTAGATTGAGTTTACCAGTTTCCTCGGTCATAGCCCTGGTTTAGGTACAGTCATCAAACTATCGCTGTTCAGTCGGCCTTTGGATCGATCGCTGAACTTTAGTGTTTTATTAATCCTGTTTGCGGTGTAGCTCTCTACCTGCGAACGCTTCTGTTTTAACTATGCAAGTGTCATCGTGTAGTCGGGCCAGAAATACACGGCTGACGTATTAATTTTTCACGGCTAAGGCACTGGCACTTAGCGAATTATTGACATACAAATCTGTTCTCAGCTTCCTCACGGCAAGTGGGTATATCTCATCCATATTTGAAGCTAACTGCGACAGGGTTTCAATGGACAGAAACAAAGCAGAAAATTCACCAGTAAAAATAATCGAGAACATGTACTTCTCAAAGGGTACATTCTCAGGAAAATTATGGTGACAAAGTTAAATGTTTCGTATACTTGCTATCTAAGAAGTTATTATTATTAGGTCTACCCAGAAAATAAAAAAGAAAATTCAAAATCGAGAAATAGATTCTATTGGGTCCAATAACTCAAAAGAAAACATTTGGAGTCTGCGAAGGCTACGTCGTGAAACTTGGTCGTTAAAGGCCTTATTACAAGGGTGTCCCGATGTCAAGATTTCACACTTTGAGGCAGTCAGGCATAAGCTAGGTACCATTTTGTAAAATGATGCACAAGACCGGAATTTCGCACAGTGGTGTTAAAGGAGAGTCGATAGGCACTTTGGTGGAATTTAATTTATGTATAGTCAAACCTAAACGTCAATCTGTCGTGGTTGGCTAAAATAAACTGATGTTGGTCATTCGAACAGTTCCAACTATTCCTATTCATCACGAACAGCCGCAAAGGAATATCTGGTGGTAATGAACGAAACTCTAAAGGAGCTTAACTTCTAAGAGAAGGGAATCCGCTCTACATCCACAAGCATTACTGAAATTATAGATTTCGGACGGAAAGTTCCAAAATACCAAGAGAGAGCCGGAGTTACAAAGCTGAGAAGACTACTGTATTGAATAGTTCTGAATAAGTTAGTGACTTCGTTTTTCATTTCAGCGCTGAAGGGGTCCTGAGTCCACCTTCCACTCGATGACCGGCCGGTCAAATTTGTGACACATGGATCTATCCTTAAAAAAGACCTGCGGTTTCGTCCAGGGCAGAGGTTCCACCTTTTTGAGACTGAACCAATGTAAAGACTGTAAATGACTGAACCCTTTGCTTTGCATCCTTGTCAACATCACAAGGAGGACCGAAAATTATTCCATTATTTGAACAAATCTAATGGTCTGAGTGGATGAAGTGAAAAGTTCACAGAATTGAAAAAGATTGTAAGTTTGATGGCAAGGTTTGATGACTGCTGAGACGACATGATTTGTTTGATGACTAGTCAAATAGTTCAACCTGTCGTGTCATATCCACATTGCTAAAGAGAGGGTACCATGCTAAAATCAGAATTAGGCTGACATTCACTTTTCCCATAATCCAAACATTTATAGCAAAACAATTAAAATCTTAACAGTCATTACCCATTCAAAAGCATAGTTTCACCGGTTTTCCCAGCAAGCGTCTATCCCACTCTCCTAGAATAATTAATTCTAATAAAATTCCTGACAACTTTCCATTCAAATTGTGCCAGGCATCCGTCTTTTTTTCTAATTTTAGCCTGTTCTCTCAACTTTTGAACAAAATCATCTGCTCTCATCATATTAAACAATGTCCGACCATCTGTTGTGTTTCCTTTTCCACGAAACTTCTTCTGTAGGAATAAAAGTCTTGGGCCTGGTCTGCCCGACAAATTCCGGCTTTCCTTCACTTTTATTTCTCTTGACGTGGCCGTCACCACCTCATTTCGGGTGAAAAGGAAATTTCACTTTGATTCCTCCATAGGCCAGTCATTGTGACAGTTTTTCATACATATTAGTCACAGATGGTGACGATTGGATGAACATGAGTGACAAAAGGACACTGCGAGCAACAGCCAATGGACTATATGAAGATTGTGTGCCTTTTCCGAATTTTTGGGGGTTAGTTAAGGTAAACAAACTTTGCAAATATTAGAAAAAATTGGGGGAGAGAAAAGTCAATAATTTTCAGAATGATTGATTCAATTTTCTAATTTCCGTTGGAATTTTCTTTTGGCGGATAGGTCCAGACTGTGAAAAGTGACGTATAAGGAAGGATGTATCAGCTGCAAAGGGCAGGGGCTAATGAATGCTATTTTGAATAATTTTCTAAGGAGCTTAATGGAAGAGCAACGTTTTCTCTCGTGGGCTTTTGTAGAAAAAACTTTGAAAGAGAAGATTTCGTTCATGAGTATAGCGACCAGGACCAGGCGCGAAAGTTTTTCGATAATGTAAGTAGAATTCGGCAGTGTATACCACGCTCCTGCTATAACGAAGACGGGAATCGGACCTCCTACAAGATGGACATATTGGATCGGTGAGTAGAATACTTTGAAAAACTATTTGACAGTCAGTCTATTAAGCTGGATATTCCGCCCACTAAAGGCTGTGAAATACTAATTCGACTTAGCATCGAATTTTCCAGAGTTCCATAGTATTTCAGCAAGGTGACAAGTACAATTACGACAAACTTTATTAAGCGGTTTATCAGGTAAATTTGGTAGCATGGGGCGAAAGAGGATGGACCCATATAGAACGCAAGCATTGGTCCAACGAGCTTTCAACCCAGAAATGTCAGCAAATTATTTGTTATTTTTCTTTGGAAGAGTTTCTAAAATCAGTCCACGGTTAAATCTAATGCGGATCTTAGGGAACTGGATATTCCAATGAAATTCATTAGATTAGATTGAAAATTAAGAATATAGCCAATCATACCAAGGTAACCTGGTCATCGTAGTCGATAATCAACATCTGCAAGGGGCTGCGCCAAGAAATGCATTTTTAGCCTAGCATCGAAAAGAGTCATTCGAGGTTCATCACGGCCTACAAGACCCTGGTGCTCAGAGGTGGCAGAGAGAAAAACGGGGAAGCAACCCTTTCGGCCGAACCGAAAACAAGTGGCCGAGGAGAACCTTCATAGTGGTGGCACCGGGAGACGCTGTATCACATTCGTTTGTCGCCCGTGATGCAGTAGGCGAATGCTCCAAAGGCCTAATAATGGCGATCAGACCCGAGTCTGCAGGGAACTCATCTGAAGTGGCAATAGACACGAAACCTTACCAAGGGTATACTGGTATCATGGAAACCGGGATAGCCCTTGAATTCACATCCTACAAGAGAATACCTGTTGTATGTGCGTTCAGCTCAGTTATAGCGGTTGGTCCCCTAGTGGGAGATTCATGGGGGTTGCGGTTATGTTCAAGCGAACAGAGACCTTCGGGCCTCGGCGTGGTGTTGCGTTTCAACACGGGTGCCGTACTCCTTAGTTCAGTAGAGATTTAGGTAGGTCTTGAAGTCACCAATATGAATGCTGAGCCATTCACTCAGTATAGACTGGTACCGTTGTATCTTGCTGCGTGTCTTGAGAAGACGGTGGGATTAAGTCCAGGAGACAGGTACCCATGTAAAACACCGTGACGTAACTGTACAAAACCCTGGTTTTGCGGTGAGGAGAGTTATGCTGAAAACCTGAAACATTGTTAGGCGTGTTAAACACCCCTATCCGCTCTTGGGCAAGAACATGAAGTCGAACCTCTTTTCGAATCCAGATGGTAACGGTAGCCGGTAAGTCGAGATGCCGATGTGGCTGCACATCGAGGCCCGCAAACCTACGCGCTATCCGAATTCGCCGCAAATTCGTTGGGGCTACAGGCGTTTCTCGGCTCCGGTGTTGCGTCCCTTCCCTTTTCTCTTTCTGCTCTCCTGCCTCTGCTGAAATATGTCGCGCGAGGGGAAATCCGCAGAAGGCGTGATGCCGCCGCTGGGCAGTCGCGGTTAGGGTGCCTCCCTTTTGGCGACGCAATCCGGCTGCGTGGTTCCCCCAATTAGAGACGCAATTTGCACTGGCGGGCGTCGTGGCGGACGCTACCAAGTTCAACCACTCATTGGTCGCGACGAGTTATGGACATGCTGGAAGACTGCTCGTAAGTCCGCTTGAAGAAGCGCCTTTCAATGAGTGAGGAAGCAAAGCTTAATGAATTACTGAATGAGCTGACGCTAAGCGACCGTACCCCAAGCCAATTGCTACGAGAAATAAAGCAGTTGGATGGGGTTAAGGTCTGCTCTGAGCTGCTAAAGTCTCTTTGGCTGGAACGACTCCCCGAGAGCACCCGCGGCATCTTGGCCTGCGCGGACTCGGGATCGCTGGAGGTGCTGTCCGCCACGGCCGACCAAGAGACCGAGGCAACATATATCAGAATGACATGAAGAAAGACACTCTTGTGGGGACGATGGTGGGAATAGGAAGATAAAACTAGCATAGAAATAAAAAAACGGTTTTAATTTGACTTATCTTTATAGACGAATTTCGTAATAAAAAACATAAAAACTATCGTTTATTTATTTGATTAACAATAAACGGAAAGCACTCGAATTACGTATTGCCTGTAAGTTCCAATGGAAAATAAAATAAAAATCCAATCCCAAAACCAATCAGCTCCTTGTTCCGCTATTGTTCGCTGATTTATGGCCTCTTCCATTTCAAACTTTTCTGTGAGGCAGTCAAGATCTCGGATGCCTAGAGAAGAAATAGGATCTAGACCAGAAACGAGAGCATTCTCCCCTAATAACCCTTTGACCGTTTTGCAGAACGTGCTCTGCCTTGTCGTGTTCGGACCTAGTTCGAGGAGGACTCCGTCACCCTTTGTTTTCCATATGGAATACGCTTCCGTTTCGTTGTTCTTGGGTTTCATCCTGTAGCGAATTTCACTAAGGAGCTCCGCAAATGCCTTGCCTTCTGCCGGCTTAAGAAGCAGAACCGATGGTCTAGTCGTTTTTTGTCTCCTCGTCTTTTCTGTTACTGGCTTTTGATTTGTGTCCTCCTTGTCTTTGGACAGTCGGGTCTCTTGTGGAGTAGCCGGATATTTCCTTTTGTCCTTCTTTGCCTTCTTTTTTTGGCCCTGAAAACTACTTGGAAAAAGTCTCCTTCAGGGACATCTTCTTTTTTCGCTTTTCCCCCAGTTTGCAGTGGGCTGTCTGCACTCCTGCTATTTCGTCGATTTTTTTGTAATTAAGTTTATTCTCCATAGACATTTCAAAATCATAAGGCGTTGGAAATTTTCAAAATCCACAAACCTCCCACCTATCCCATCTCCATCCCCATCCCATCCCCCATCCCCCCCCCCCCCCCCCCCCCATCTGACCATCACATGTACGAACAAGGTGTTGTCAGAGCCCACCTTGGCATTGAGATCACCCGTCACGATCACAAAGCCTTTCCTGAACTGCGCGCTCGTAGGAAGCATTCTCTACTATATCGGAAATCTTCGTTTGTGCGTAGCACTATACAATTTTGCTGGACCTTAACCTGGGCCGGAATCTTGCGGTTAGCAGAACCGAATCCCAGGTAAATAGAGCGCGCATTGCGGTAGCGTTAGGAACAATCCGGAATCTTATTCCGATCTGCTACCACCTCGCTTTGGAGATACAAAAGGGCGTTGCCATTAATGTCGGAAGAGGGAGAGAAGTAGTCTCGAAGGTCCCATCATATTACTTCGCTAAGCCCCAGAATACCCACGTTATATCGTTCGAATTCCCGCACGAGTGGGAGAAAGCAACCATTCTGCGGACCCTCGATACCATTGTCGAGGAGAGGAGTGTGCACATTCCAGAAACCAATCATCATGCTTTTTCAATAACAAAGGGTCGAGTCACTCCTGACGTTTTGGTAGCAGTAAAGTTTCAAAATTTTCAGGTTGCACACCCACAAATTTCTATCTCTTCTAGTGGCCTCTTATGATAAGCAAGGAAGGCTTTGAGTGTATTCGTAGGCCCCAACTCATGCTCTTCCCAGTACAGGTGAAGAAGGGGGTTCTGATAGGCTGAATTTAGCTTGTTACCCCCTTCTTAGTTGCTGGAGTTTTGTTCTGCTGAAGCTTACTTACTTACTAGCAGTTACGGGTCGACTGTAGACGGATTTCCAATTTCCTCTATCTTAAGCGACTCCGTACTTGTAGCTGGCTGCGCCATAGACACTAAATAAAAGCTTTCCAATGAGTTGGAAGTATGCGTTTCACAGATTTCTCCGCAAGGGAACATAAATTTGGTGAGTCCTCCAAAATCCGCAGCCCTTAAGCAACTAGCCGTCGATAATGAAATCCTTTCCAAGTCCTTTTCAAAGATTAAATTTTCACGTGAAAAAGATGCGAAATGCAATATTTTTGAAAATTAAATCCCACTCACATTAATTAACAACAAGACTAAGTCGACTGGCTATTGGTTATTCTCGAGAGTTACTTTCTGAACAAGAGCTAACCTCCCCCAACTCCAATTATCCTAGCACATTAAAGTTTACTCGCAACACCTAATTCAAAGTAGTGTACATACCCTTTAAATGTTTCAATACATCAGAGCTATCAGACGTAGGAGTAGGAGTCATCTGATCGCCGAAACCCTCATTGCAATAATTTCCCTTTGGCTCGCGTGACAAGCCATCGTTAAAGTGTTTTTTGGCCAGCAGTGCATTACCGGGAGAACTCAAGGAAATTCCTGTGTATCGAAAGAAGAAAACTTTTCCTCCCGTCCGAGTAATGACTTTGGGTATGCTTCATCCGACATAGCTAGCGCCAGGTAATCATGTTGTACGGACGACTAGGACCTGATGGGCCTTTGATGCTTTTCGATTTCAAGACGGAATTGCCATCTAAAAAATTAAGATGGATCTTATTTACTATGAGTTGATTCTAAATTTCCAAACAAAACTTAGGAAATTGACTCTAATTCAGAATTCGTAGGTGAGTTCCTCAAGCACTGAAGATAACACAAGTGGATATAACTTTCTCATCGAATCGAGTTTGAATGCAGGATAAATTTGAGCCTCGAAGCAACAGCGAATCTATGCTTGGCTGCATTTCGAATTCATTAGAAGCGGTAACATCAGCACCGCCCGAACGCTCCTCTCTCAACTTAGTTAGACATTAAAGTTCCTAAACTATTTTCACTCCACCCTGCGCCCGCTTTCACAGTTTTATAGTTCAGCCCTGCCTTGCAGCATTTTATTTGCATACGATATCCTTTTCGGGGCCTACATAGTGTCAGGTGCTAGCGGTAGTTTTACTACACGCTATAATTCCTATTTGCATGTGATGTGACTGAGATTACTGAATTATGGCTTTAATTACGCCTTAAAGAAAAACATTACCTTTAATGGCTGCGCTAGTAAGCATACTTTCCTCAGAAATATCGAGCACTTTCTTCCCTTGAGGCCAGAAAGAAAGCTCTTTTTGCCGTCTAAAAAACTGACATCCTTACAAACGACCAGAACGACAACTTTAATGATGATTCGCGTTTTATGAACCTTTAAAAGGATTAGCCAAGCTTAATGGCCTTTCATTTCAGTTCGTTTAGTTGCTGGATGTCCAAAACCAATGACCCTTTTGGCTCCTTCTTCGACAGCGGATACAATTTTCTTCGAATCATGGTTTCCTGCATGCGTGATGGGGTGTGCTATTGGTTTGGCACTGGATATGCTTCGTTCCGCTGGTCAGTCACTAAATAGACGATAACGCCTCCGAAAAAATGTGAAATCCATTTGCAAACTCCAAAGTGATTACAGAACTGAATGACTCGCCGTTTCCTAGTTAATCACATTGTTTGCAAGCATTTTTCCAAGTGGGATGAAAAAGGAAACAATTTCAATCATTCATTTGTCGTACTGCACGGAAATACATAGGTAATAAGCGGGGGAGGGAGGAACGGGGAAAAATATCTATTTATTTTCGTTTCCTTAGGGCCGGGAATGAGTTTACCAAAATTGAAAGTGATATCTTGAACTGAGCAATAATGCAAGGTGGTTTGGAAAAGTTTTCTGGAGATACAAGCCAATTTAAGTGTATTTAGAGGGCAATGACCCGTGACCATGAAATTTAGGATTTGTTCATGATTTCTCAATAAAATTAAAGAAGGGACCTACGTACGACAATGACATGGTTCACAGAATAAATTTGATTCAGTGTAAGTTCGAATTTGAGGCAAAGTTTGACGAGTTCGGAACTACTAAAACTAGGAATATCACAAAAAAAAGACCCTTTTATGGGAAGGGATGTGAAATGCACTTACGTAAAAAATGCTGCACTCCTGCTTCAGACAGATTACCGGCTAAAACAACCCTTGGGGTGTCTAGGACTCTAATCCGGAACCGTTTGGCACACCTGCCTTAGGTCAGGCTTATTCTGTACAGGAGCAAAACCACGTGAATTAAGGGAGCCTTAACTACCCTGGCATCTCCCCTATCTATCTCCCTCTTTTTCGCTTTACAAATGCCTTGAGCGTGATGGGCCTCTCGGCTTCAGGTGTCCCCGTTCTACAGCGTGGAATCAGTTATGGTGTTCGGAGACACAAGACACTCTTCCCCCTAAAGGTGATGCCAGTGGCGCTCACACCTTCTGCAGAAGAAAAAGGTACGCCATCATCCACCACATCCTTATAATAAAATGCAGTCGGGTGAGCGATTGTGTACAGGTAAGATTGAAAATACTAATGTTCGCTGAACAGCCGTGTCTTGGATTGAACCCTGACCGCACGTCTTTGATGAAATGCGCGGTCCATCTGTCCCGTTGATTCTCTTTCCCAAGACCGCTGCTATGCACAGAGAGTACGGGCTCTCTCTTCACTAACGACAGATTCCTTATTTCCCTCGCCTTTTCCAAGGCATTATTAACCTTCACTTGGTACTCCTGCGATCACCATGACGGTTGGCTCCGAGAAGGTACGATAAGCAGACACAAACTCGCAGAGTGCGTCATATTTATACTTGCACTAGGCGCTTGTGGTACCATTCATTAGTGAGGAAGTCAGCCCATACTTTCCATCCGTAAAGAAGAACGAACTGAACCGCACTCATAACCAAACGCCGCCTGCTGGATAAGGGACCACCGACATTATACAGCAAATACTCTAGTCGCAGCCTTGTCTGCGATGTTATGAATCTGCTGGAAACAGCTCATCTTTGTGTCTATTATGAAGCCGAGATACTTCATCGCCAGCTTCGACAAAAACATGGTTTCATCCACCTGATTGTGGGAACCCCTCTCTTTGTTTTGGATAACGGCTTCGGTTTTCTCGATAGTTCAGGTTACCATTCCCACTGCGCGCTGAGCTTGCTCAACCGGACGTGCGGTATCCAGTGCTGTAACGCCAACCGGGTATCCGACCAGATGCGATTCATCAGGCGCCTCAAGTTATAGAAGACTATCGGACAAGCCAATCCAAAGAACCTGAACAAGGATAGACCCCAGAGCCGCCATCGACGCGACCTTCATTCTGTTCCGTAGAGCAGGATACGATCCTTAAACAGTCCCCTAGTACCCGCAATAAGTACCCTGCTCTAAGGAAATTATTTTCCAGAGCCCCAAGCATGTGGAACCACCTCGCAGAATTGAAGGCATTTCTTACGTCTAGGGTCAGAAACAGCACCATTCGGCGACAGTGGCAACTGTGTGCCTCAGCCAGTTTTGCCGCTTGGACAACCTCCTCAATAACATCAATTATGGATCGTTCTGTTGTAGAATCAGATTTTGCTAGTGAGTAGTCTACCGCGGTACGTATTGCATCAGTCAGTCGTGGCTTGATAAGCTTCTCAAGCAGCTTCCCCGCTGTGTCTTATATATGGGCAGAAATTCGACGACAGCGCTTCGGGGTCGTCTTTGTCCTGTCAGCATCTTCAGCATAAAAATCACTGCAGCCTGGTTTAGGTCTGAATTTACGACGGATTTTACAGTGCAAATCGTTTGCGCTTTTTCGGCAAAGTTTCGCCGTAAAATTGAGTAGTATACACCAACACAAAGCAAACATTGACGTCCTGCAGTGCTATGGTCGGAGGAGGAGTTCCCTGGCCCTTAGCACCGCATACTATCGTAACCTAGTGAGTTAGTGTCATCTAAAAAAATTGCCCATCAGCTGCGAGATCCGTTACCAGCCTAGTTTCTTTGCCGTCTCTTCGATATATCTTTAACCGGATACATCGGGAACGATCCTCTCCACTCGACAATAGTACAACCCGAAGGTTACACTTTACACGAGGCGGTTTACTCGAATCCGATTTATCGGATGAGTTGACTGGAACAGCCTCCAGTCAAACTTTTTCCTCGGTGACAAGCAGCTGATTGCCGGCTAGAGCGTAGGGTCAGGACTGCTGGCAAAAGGAGTCTACTCCGGTTTGTTCCATAAGGTTTGGTTTCCAACTAGATTGCTTCTCATCTGAATAAGTACCCACTCTTAGTCTGGACCCTAGGATATCCATCGATGACCTCAAGGCTGCTGATTCAATTAGAGTTGAAGCGTTACGTTCTAAGTTTAATTATTTTCCGGTATGTCATAATCTCGCCTGATGCCGAATTTTACCTAATACTGGGCCTAAGTGCCAAGCTTTTAGGCTTGGACGATCCCACCTACTTAAAAGATACAGGAGCGCTAGACCTGCGGTCGGTGATAGGTTAATGGGAGAATCCGTCGAGAGCTTCCTCCAACATCGAGCACGTACGCAGAATGGTGTACTCCTGTATGGTTAGAATCAGACTGTGTGAGAGTCCCAGGACATCAAGGGAAGTCATGAGGGTCTTAGGTACAATACCTGTAGCTGACAATATTATGGGAATTACAACGGCTTTCTCGAGATGCCAAATTTATTTGGTTTCCTGAACCAGTGGCTCATAGTTCACATTTTTCTCCACGTCTTTCTGTTCAATGTTGCTATTATGGGAGAAAGCAACAGCAATAATATACACGGGGTGACCCTTCTTATCAAGTAACAGCACGTCAGGCTTGTTGTGTGGGGTATGGCGATCAGTTGGAACATGCTGTAAGCAGAACTATCAAGTACTGCCTGCGGCTCATACTGATAAAATGGATATGTTCTCGTGATCAGCCCATGCTTGTATGCAAGGTTTTGATGGATCACCTTACATACAGCATAATGCCTGTTTGTGTAGTGCACCGGTGCCATTACAGCGTAGCCAGAGATGAGATGGTGAATCGTCTATAGTGCTGGACCACACATTCTGCACTGGTCGCTCTATACTCACTCTTTTCCTATGAGCTTTTTATAAGCTCGGGTGGTGACCATGCCGCCCTGGATAGCACACATCAATCAGTCTCAGCAAGCACATAGCCACCTGTTCGAACAAAGCAAATCGACAAATGACTGCCCAAGACAATTCATGTGTTTGCCATGCATTGCCTACGACTTCCATTCACCGATCCGTTCTTGGTCCGATTTCGCCCCACTCAGAAGATTGAAAGATAAGTGCAGTCAGCCCACAGTCTGCCTTACAGACAGTCGCATGAAAGAGACTCGCCTGCTCTTTGGTGTAAAGATAAGCACGCAGCGAGTGGACTCGACGCCCACGTCAACCATGCCCCTACCTCCGATGTCACGAGGCAGGTTCACCCGCACCCCGGCAGAGTATGGATGAAGTATTCGGAATTTGAACATAGTTGTCCGTATCCGCCGCTGGACGTTTTCCAGATAAGCTAGTGAAGGGATAGCGAATACATTCAACGCGCTTATTTTATTCTACCCCGAGAGTTGCGATTTCAGCACCAGCCTTACACGTCACAGGAATTCGGACAGAAGCATCCTTCATATCAAGAACTCAAGCATGGGTTCCTTGCAGAATTCCCAGGTACTTGTAGAAGTTTGTTTCGGTCATAGCTTCGATGTGGAGGTCACCAATGCTATGTCCGACATGCGGCTCGTGATGACCTTTGCGGATGACCTGAATTCGACACTCGTCTAACTCAAACTCCATCCGAATATCATGGCTGAACATGTCTATTATTCGCAACAGACTTCTAAGGTGGTCGTCAGTACCAGCGTACAGCTTGATGTCATCTAAGTACATCAAGTGTGTCAGTTCGCACTTAGCACGTAGGCTATACTTTATTGCAAAACCACGCCCTCCAGCTTCATTCAGCAGCAACCCTGAAAGGGGGTTCAGCGCCATACAAAACTAAAGGGGACTCAATGAATCCCCCTGGAAGATGTACGCCCTGGCAAGGTGGTATGCACCATGACACGCCAAAAACTTTATAAGTTTCGGATCAAGGCGATACAGATGTAGGGCATCCATTAGCCAGGTATGCCGAGCCGACCCCGCTTTTGAACTGGACAAAGGCTAAAGAAAAAGAAGATTTGCCAGGTATGCGGGACGCTATCGAAATAATAATAATAATAATGTCCTTGTTAGGGATAAGGTACGTAATTCCCGCGGTTCGCCATATCGTCGTAACCGACCGCATATGACGGAAAGTTTCTGCTTTAATTTGCCCAGAATTTCAACTACGGATGTCTCACTGAGGATGGCGTAGTTCCGGTAAACCGTATGCACTTTATTTCTCACCCCTCTGCTGGCATTGCCATTGCTAATCTGAATCAGTCTAGCAATGTCCTGCCTTAGTGAGTCACGCCGACGTTCTAGACGAATTTTCCATGGTGGATTTCTTTGGTCACTCAAACTAATAACACGAAAGCGAATCTTCTGATCGTGCCATGCACAAGTGATTGCGATTGCAGCAGCGACATATCAGCACACAGTCGAGATGGAATCTCATCACTGATTTGAGATATAATTCCCGGAGTTGCTGGAGATGCATAGAGTCTGGAAATACCTGGTCTATGCAAAGGATCCATATCCGAGAATTCTATACACGCTCTTTAGAATTTGTCCCGTACCTCAGCGGAAACCTCTGCTTGACGGTGGAGAAGAGTGTTCCGGCGAGTACTGAAACTGTTGCTTGCAGTGCGGCGTGGAGTTGCTGATGCCACTGCCTCTGCCCCATCGACTCTCGATCACCAGTCTCCGCGATGACCTCAAGTCAAACACGCTCCCTGATGATGGCTGTAATTGTGTCACTGCGAATTATAAAGCGGTACTGGTCTGCGTCACGTCTTTAGTATGCGAACTCTGAATACCTTGGGCACCTTCAGTTTCAAATAAGACCCTTACCCTGGTGGCCGGGCCAGCCAGGGTGGACATTCTTTCCGGACTACTCGTGGGACCAAGACATGGACTCAATTAATAAAAAAAACCAAACGACGATAGAAGAGGAGGCGATGATGCCAGGCGCATCATCGGAGGACGAGCTGCTGGCCTCCAGCCAGGAGACAGTGGCCGTCGAGAGCAATACACTCGGTGCCAGCCATAGCACCGTTATGCTGAAACCAACCGCAGGGACCTCCCGGAGCGAGGCGTCAGACGGACTAGTGGCTTCTAGCCTGGAACCCACTGCCGTCAGGCTGGGTGTAGCGAGTACCAGACATAGTACTCCTGACCCGAAGCCCTCAGCGTCGGGGGATCCCTCGAAAGCGAAAACCGACAAGAATCGCCGGAAACCGGCTAAGAAGCGAAGGTCCACGGGTGTCCTGCTCAAGAGTCAGTACCAGAAGGCCATGCATATTCTCGGCAAAATTGCCAAGAATAAGGAGGCCGGTACCGTCGACGAGCGGGATGAAAAAGACCTCGCTAAATACCAGGCGATTGTTGATGAATACAACAGCAAACGCCGGGCTGACGAGCAGAAGGCGAAGCCCATCGCCCTAAAACGCAACCGATCTCAAGACGAGGTCGAACAAGATAAAAAGCGGAGTAGAGTGGGCAAGAGCGCAGACGCCAAGCAACATACGAAGGAAATTGTACAGCAGCCGTCAGCCGGCGGGCCACGTACTGCGAAGACCTTCAGCGATGTGGCCAGGAGTCACTTATGGGTGGCGCTGGCGGATGGCAATTCTGCTAGCGGCAAACTAACGCTAGAGGTGTGGACCAGTGTTGAGGCTAGGCTGTCGGGCATGGTCTATGAACATCTCGTGGAAACCGAAGGCAAACACCCGGGACTCACTCCCCACTTTGATTCATCTCATGTGGTCCGTGGGTTCCACGTAATAGCTTGCATGGACCAGTTCTCTAAGGACTTTCTCGGCTCGTGCGTCGCTAAGATCAGCGACGCTTGGGAGGGCGTTAAGCTCAAGACTATCCTTTACGACGAGATTCCCAGGAGACCGGTCGCTCGCATTTGGTTGCCGAAGATCCGCATGGAGAAGGACAAGCTTGTCCATTTCCTGCGCCTTCACAACTCCGGGATTCCCATGGACGACTGGGTTGTTATAAAGGAGGAGGAACCTCAGATAAACAGCCAGCCCGTACTACTCCGCATAAACGAGGAGTGCCTGGAGGCACTGAAAAAGGCCGATTACAAAGTGTGGTTCGGAGTCAGGAATGCCAAAGTAAAAGTGTTCCGCTCTGCAAAACCAGACGACGACCTTGACCCAATCGACGCCGCCAACGAGCTGTTGGAGGAGATGACGATCGACGGTCCGACGGGGGCTGACGAACCCCCCACGCAAGCAGATCATGCTGAGGGTAACGCAGATAAATCTGCAGCACTCGAAGTGTGCCTCGGCTAATCTGCTCGTCTTCCTCTTAGAGGAAGACATCGACATCGCATTAATACAGGAGCCCTGGGTCGGAAGCGACCGAACCATCAAAGGGCTCCAAAGCAAATATTTTAATTTATTCCACAGCACAGGAGACGCTGATCAGGCTAAACCTAGAGCATGTATTCTTGCGAGGAAGAGTCTGCAAGCTTTTTTGTGCCCGGACCTGAGTTCCAGTGACCTAGTTGTGGTCAAGCTGGAGCAGGTGGGGGCAGAGAACGTGTATATTTCCTCGGCGTACATGGCTCACGACCGATCAGCTCCGCCACAAGAACTACAACATCTGACGAACACCATAACACCAAAGAAAGCCAACCTGCTGATAGGCTGCGATGCAAATGCAAGGCATACGCTTTGGGGCAGCTCTGAAATCAACGAAAGGGGTGAATCATTCTTTGATTTTATTATTACTTCAAATCTATCGGTGTGTAACAGGGGCAGTACACCAACCTTTCATTTCCCCTGCTCGGAGAACTGTGACGGTTGGGAGGAGGTCCTTGATATCACCCTAATAACCGACAACGGGGTTCTTAGGGTGGAGGACTGGAGAGTGTCTGACCAGAGATCCTTCTCTGACCACAGTTGGATACTCTTCAGTCTAGATCTCGCCGCAGAGGTCTCCAAGCCCTTTAGAGACCCCAGGAGGATCGACTGGAGAAAGTTTGGTCAGGTAATTAAGAACAAACCCTCCGGTGCGCAAATTGGTAGGATTGGCACGACAGACGAACTGGAGTCAAAGGTCGGGGCTCTGGAGAAGGCTTTTGATATCGCCTTCAAAGTCTCGTGCCCTGCTAAGTACAGCAAAAAGACCCTGCCACCGTGGTGGAACGAAGATCTCTCTAGTCTCAGGAAGTTGACCAGAGAAATCTTCAACATCTGCTACAGGCAAAAATACTGGCAGCCATACAAGGGCTGCCTAAAGAAGTACAAGTCGGCCATCAGGACCGCCAAGAGGCGGTCTTGGCTAGACTATTGTCAGAACATTGAAAGCACTAGTGAATCCGCGAGGCTCAATAAGATTCTGTCCAAGGAACATAAGAGTCCATCCTTCCTTAAAAAGTCGGAAGGCTCCTGGACGGAATCTTCTAGTGAAACCTTGGAGCTGCTGGTGCAAACGCACTTTCCCTCCAGCGAGGAGGACTGTGAGTCAGAACCTCGCTTGGAGGGTTTGCGGCAACCCCAGCTGTGCGAGACTATCAAATCGGTAATTACCGGGGATAGGATCGGCTGGGCTATAAACAGCTTCTCCGCATACAAATCTCCTGGCTCAGATGGCATAATGCCAGTCATGCTACAGAAGCAGCAGGAAAGGGTTGTGCCGTGGCTTGTTGAGATTTACCGGAGCTGCATCACTTTAGGATACGTACCGCAGTCCTGGAGGCGCGCACGGGTGGTTTTCATACCGAAAGCGGGCAGGCGCGGTCATGAGTCCGCGAAGGACTTTCGGCCAATCAGCCTGACCTCATTCGTGCTGAAGACCCTAGAACGCGTCCTGGACATTCACTTAAGGACTATTATGGAGGAGAACGCCTTTCTCTAAGTCCCAGCATGCCTACCTCAAAGGAAAATCCACAGAAACCGCCCTCCACGAGGTAATTGGCACGGTTGAGCGGTCGGTGCAGTACAAGCAGTATACCCTTGCTGCCTTCTTGGATATAGAAGGAGCCTTCAACAACGTCAGTACCAACGCCATCAAGGAAGCCTTGACCGGTGTTGGATTGGAGGGGTATCTCACGCATTGGATTATATCCATGCTGAGTACCAGGATAATCCAATCCGATCTGGGAGGCAACCACTTGACCAGAGCTGTGAACAGAGGCACGCCCCAGGGTGGTGCTATCTCACCGGTGCTCTGGTTAATAGTAATGGACAAAATTTTACGTACATTAGACAGCAGCGGGGTGAAGGTGGTAGCGTATGCCGACGACTTGGTGATACTAGTATCTGGGATGTTTCCTTCCATTATGAGCGACATCATGGAAGGAGCGTTGCGAAAGGTGTGCCTGTGGGCCGCAAGATGCGGACTCAGCATAAACCCAACCAAAACGCAACTGATGCTATTCACCACCAAGACAAGGATACCTGAATTCCATCTACCACGGCTGAATGAACAAAGATTGGTCCTTTCCTCTAATGTGAAGTATCTGGGTGTAATCCTGGATCCTAAGCTAAATTGGAGGTTGAACATAGAACTGAGGGTTAAGAAGGCCTGTATAGTCTTCTATGCCTGTAAGAGAACCTTTGCCAAGAAATGGGGTCTCCGGCCGAGGATGGTTCTCTGGATGTACACCGCTGTAGTGCGTCCGATCCTGACGTACGGATCTATTGTATGGTGGCAGGCTTTGAAGAAGAAATACAATAGAACGAAGCTGAATAGGATTCAAAGAACCGCGTGTGCAGGTGCTACGGGGGCTCTGCAGTCTTGCCCGGCAGATGCTCTCAATGTACTCCTGCATCTCCTCCCCCTTGACCTCCACATCAAATATGTTGCAGCGTGCAGTGCCGTCAGACTACGTGAGTCCGGATGCTGGACAGCGAAGTCCTACGGCCACAGCAACATTCTAGATGAAATACCTCGAGAAATCTGGGCATCCCCCACGGACTATGTCGCACGCAAGCTGAACTTCACGAGAAACTTTGCTGTGGACCTTCCAACCAGGGCAAAGTGGAAGACCGGCGGCGTGTTGCAAGACTATGACACGGTATTCTTTACGGACGGATCAAAGATGGCCTATGGAGTCGGCGCGGGGGTTTTCTCGAATACACACGGTGTGTCCAAGTCGTATGGTCTCCCAGGTTTCACCAGTGTATTCCAGGCGGAAGTACTGGCGATATTGGAAGTCTGTCGATGGCTGGAGCGTGATTCGAGCCCCAAGCGTAACATTCTGGCCGACAGCCAAGCGGCCATCAAGGCCTTGTACTCAACGACGACATCTTCCCGGTTGGTGGGGCAGTGCAGAGACACGCTCAACCATCTGGGCGGCACGCTCAAGATAACTCTCCTCTGGGTTCCCGGGCATAGGAACATAGAGGGGAATGAGCGGGCTGACGGATTGGCCAGGCAAGGCTCTGCTCTTGGCAGTCCCTCGGGGAACACAGTCGGTGTTCCGCTGGCGGCTGTCGGGGGCCGAGTCTACTCGCACTACCTAGCAGCCGCGGGCCTGAGATGGCGAAGGCTTACAAGCTGTGCCAAATCAAGGAGAATTTGGCCCGCTTATAACATAGCCCGATCACGAGAGCTCCTGTGCCAGACGCGTGCAAATGCATTCAAGATTACGGCAGTCTGCACGGGGCACTGGCCCATAGGGGACCATGCCGCTAGGCTCGGCTTACCCTACAACTCGCATTGCCGAAGCTGCGGTGAAGGAAGGGAAACCTTCATGCACTTTCTCTGCGATTGCCCGGCTCTGGCTCGAGTCAGGCTGCGGACACTGGGTAAACCATTCTTTGGGGACCTCAGTGAGATTTCTGGTTGCAGGGTCGGAGAGCTGCTTTCCTTTGTGAATGCTACGGGCTGGCTCTGAAGATCCGAGCCAGCTGGACTCCGCTTCCCTGTTCCTATAACAACAGTCACGGTCTTAGGAGTTTGTGGCATCAAAACGGCGCACCAAAGCGCTAATTGGGCTCCTCGGAGCGGCCACTGATACCTACCTACCTACCCTGCGTCACGTGCGTGAATTTCGGGAAACGCTCGACGAATCTCTGGTGCAATAAGGAGCGGCAAGATGTCGTACCCACCCCCGCCGTTATTTCGGAGTAAGAGCGGATAATAAAGAGGTTCATTTGTTCTGGCCACTTCATCTGCTGCGTATGTGAACCTGCTGAAGTGGTCGCCACAGATTGTGGCGAAACAGCTGCAGCAGGCGGAGCAATGCTCCTGGTCGTTGTGGCGCTTAGACGTTGAATCGCTCCATGACTAGCAGTTTCGACGCCGTGCTGTCCATTACGGGAGCCCGACCCAGTCACCATGTCAGACGACTCCCGGCGGTTATCCGCACTGGACCTCAAATGTCTTCTTCTTCTCATTTTTGGTGGTGCGTTTTATTCCTAGCTGCCAGGTGTGGGGATAGCTTCCTCAGTGAGTAATCTGAAAGACTGCAAAGTTCCTGCACTTTCCTCACCTACCCCTGATACGCTGCGTGGGATACAGCCATTCAGATTGAAGCTATCCATCTCTCCTCCTTTCACAACTGGCGTTGGGACCAGCTACGGGGATATTATTATTTTAATTTGGATGTTTCATAATCGGTTGACATGAGCTTTATTTTACTTGGAAAAGAGAGTGGAGGTGAGCTCTTTTTGTGAGAGGCAAGGCAAATTGACACAAGGGGTTGCTATGAACGAGAGTACATCGTTTACAACAACAACATAACGTCCCTGACAGCTCAACCCTTGGCATGGTAGTCGCATGTTGACTTTGGGTTTGATGATTTGCCACAGAGGGCCTTCCTTGCTGAGCTCCCTCACCATATCCCTTATGTGGGAAGAATGGCGGGACCATTTTCCCAGCTTGCTGTTAGGATATACTCTCGTAAGATTACTGTCCTGTGAAAAGGGTACAAGAGAAATCAGCAGAAAATCAACTTTCTTTCGACTTAATTTTTGCAATCTCTTTCTGGGTACATGAATCCAGTAATTCCACTATGTCAATTCCCATGCAATATCGATAGTTAATTAAACATTTACGCAATGAATTCCGGCAATTCTCCCTCAGGATACTTTGCGGTACTCTTGACATTCAGATTCATTTTGCTACAAAATCAAAAAGCATAAAATTGGCATTTACACCGTTTGCCGAGTCACTCGGCTTTAATAAATTACAAAGCCAAAGAAAAGCCGTGGCACGTTTCAACCCCATAAAAAACAGGCAGTCAAATTCATTTTAAGGGTGAAATTGATTTTTGTCGCGGTAAAAATTATTAATTTTCACACGTTGAACAGATAACAGATGTGGATAAGTGTTCCATGAATTTCGACATTTTCCATCGTAAATCACATTGCGAACGATGTCATGCCAATACCATGTATAACCTGGATATACTGCCACGGCCATGATTCCGGCTCTGCAGTACCTGAGCCTGCCGGTGGAATTCAGCGCGATAGTAACGGTAAACCAGAACCAGAGAATTCAATAAAAGTTCCGGAAAAATGTGAAATTCAATGCCCGAGTCATTCATTCTATTCCTGGTGCTTGTTGTTGGCGTCGCGCATTGAGGGAAATGTGAAATGCGGCACTGAAAAAAAGGAAAAGTCATGTCGCCATTACCATTCATTGACGTTTGCAAATGGTTTTTCCTCCTTTATTCGTCGTACACAACGTATTTTTTCCCATTCGAAAATAAGGATTACAATGCAACACCATGGCCTTATCGATTGTACCCCGTGATAACGAGATTTGCATCCATCACGGGAGCCATGTGAGAGGGTAGTTCGCACAGTTCTCCTTGCGGACGGGATATGGAGTGCTAGTAGTTCATAGAGCTGGGCTCTAGCGTAGAGTGTGGACCTAATCCATTACTTCAACGCTGCAGGTTCGACGGAGTATTCCCAGTTCCGATGCTGGCAACTTTTCAATTAGAATCACTGACTGGAAAAAAACAATTGGGACTACATAGTTAGTTTTCCGGACGATAGCTAAAAACGAATTCGGATGGGAGTGAAATCATTTTGGGCTCATCCGGTTGCGTCTCCTTGTCACTCACCTATAAAGCTGGAAAGCATGACTTGGAATGTTGCGGTATCCTCAAATTCACCATGATAACGGAGACAGTTTGGATTTGGATTGGAAACAATATACCAGGTGTGGATATGGTCTATAAAATTTCGCCTGTGGTTTGGATTATATGGAGAACATAGAATCCTTATTCTTTTGTAATAAATTGCCCGAATAAAGTGTTTTCAGTCCTCTTAATATTGAAATTGAAGATAAAAGTCAGCTTTGTATCTGTAAGTACTTAACTGTGGTACGCTATAAAAGTGAAAGGTGAAAAGAAAATTCCTTGGAGAATAATGAGAGCTGGGAGGAAAAAGGGTTTGTTATAGTCCTAAGCAGGGAATAGAAGTTCCTTAAAAACGGCTTTGATTCCGTATACAACATCATGTGGCTGCCCGCCAAACTTACTAAAATTTGATCAAGGATAAACGCATCAAGCAAAAGACCATCATATCCTGACAAACAAAAAAATACCCAAAGAAACGCGGCGATTTGCATGCGCCTAACAATATCACCTCATGCGCTGAAACTGGAAGGAGAGCCCTAAACATCCAGACCCGAGTGCCGCGATTGGAAGAGAGGACCCACGACGGATCACATCCTGGACCACAGTTCTTCCTGCCTCAGGTGTTTAGTGAGGCGCGGCCTCTATGGATCGATGGAGCTTCGGAAGAGCCTTCTAGGTCTCCACTAGGCCACCAATGATGGTCTCTGGCCATCCATAAACCAATTCAGTCATTACAACGTTATTCTCCTCCTCAGCAAAAACGAACATGAGAACGATGAGAATAGAGTCTTACCATTAATTTAAACTTTATTGCGTTAAAGTAAAAAGGATAATGGAAAGCCTCAATGGAGGAAGATAGTTAGAGGAAGCACTAATTTGGGCATCCGAACTCCTAGACCCCGCGTAACTGCTGTTTAAGCTTGCCCGGCTAGGAATCCGTATCTTGGTTGCTCACTATTGTCACTGTAGGCTAGCTGCTACTGAAAGAAATAATTACTTATATCCTGTGCAAACCTTTATCCTTGATAAAACCCTGATTTTAGTGGATTCTATTATACCTAAGGGCTTTATCACATTACTTTACATTACTTACTAAAACACAATTCTTAGCAGTGAACTAGCCTACAGGAATAATAGTGGGCAACCAAGGTACGGGTTCCTAGCCGGGCGAGCTAAAATAATAGTTAAGTGGGGATGCCCTAATCGGCCGAGCCGCATGTTCTGCACAAGGGACCCTTCAGCAACTTCCACCCCCTCCAAAAACAAATGTGGTGGAATGTTGGATCCTAATAGAACCAGGACATGAGAGACATGGTTCGAAACCGGATCAACGAGCTGACTCGTCGCAATGAACAAAGGAGACCCCCTTTAGTTACTTGTTTCACAACAAGTGCTTTAGTCTCAACCTTTGACCTGTCTTCCAACAGCAGAGTCAGAACCATAATTGCAGAAATGTCGCCCATCTATAACCTTCTACTCCTGAAACGTCTATACTTGTTTTCTTTTTGGCCAGACGCAGCTTATGAACCAGATCCTCAATTACGTAGTTGCTTTGGCTTACCTGGTCCACCAAGCACCGAACTGAAGCCAAGTTTCATCTTTTGCTTTCACCTCGACCACTCCTGTGGAAAAAAAGAAATGAGATGTTAGGGTAGAATTATCGCCGTGATGAGATGTGCTGTACGAGCGCATAAATATTTCAACCGTTTAAAGCCTTTTTATAAGAAAGCAAATGAATTGAAGATCAACCATTCAATAGAATTGTCAAAAATGAGGTATAAACCTAAAACATCAGATCACGATCGGGATGAAAAGCACCTCGCTAAATACTATGCGATTATCGAGCAATACAATAACGCCTGAGAAGGCAAAGTCTACCGCCCTCAACAGTAATCTGTAAATGAGGTTGAACAGCGAAACAAGGGCGGGATGTACAAGGCTCCAACGCCAAGCAACCATCGCAAACAGGGAAACATTAATTACATCTGACTTCGGTGGATAGTAATTCCACCCCTAGAAAACTAACGCCACAGGTATAGGCCAGTGTTGAGGTTATGCTGTAGAATCATCGAATATCTTCCGGACGTCACAGGGTAACAGGGGGAATATATCTCCTGCTTTAATTCATCCAGGTGGTGCATGTGACAGTACACGAGGACCAATTCTCCAGGTACTTCACCGGTAAAGATATCACAGCTTCATCTGGGGAGAGACGTAAGGTCAACCAAGATTCCCATGAAACCGGCCACTCTCCTCTGATTGTCAAAGGTCCGCAAGGATAAGGCCTAGCTCCTCCAATCCTTGCGCCTTCAGGAGCTGTGGTGGTTATCAAGGAGAAGGAAAATCAGATGAACAGCCAACCTTTTCTGCTATTCATAAATGCACAGTGGTTGGAGGGATAGGATAAGGCGGCGTGGATCAAGTGGACGCCACCATCGAGAGAAGAGCTCCTTCTTTTTCATGCGGGTGTGGAGAATCTTAGAAAAATACGTTCACTCCTGCTCTGCCGCGCGAAAGCCGGAGGAAGAATGCGCACGTGTGCGATTTGCACTCAGGAAAACCCACCCCCGGCCTCTCCATCCCCAGGTATTACTCCGCGAGGTGGGTATGCCTCTAGAGATTCGTGCTTCTCTTTTTCTTTCAGCAACTGCTGTATTTTTTGCTGTGGCGGAGGAGACCGTTTGCCACTTTTACTTCGACCTCAGCATCTCCGAAACTATCTTCTCCGAGCTAACGCTTCTACCTAGCGCTCGGTCACATTCCTCGTCTCCATTGTGAACCATGAGATTCGAAACATCCTAAACTTTGGATCATCCGGTGTGCCACCACACTAGACTACAGACTACTCGTTGAATTATCCAACACAAAGCGATGCAGATACTACTTGTAGCAGCCCAATGACTCGTGAGAAACTGTAGTAATTGGTACCTCCATATTTCCACCCAAGCGATACCCTAATGTTATGAAAAAGAATGCGCGTCCAGCGACCTTTCGCAGAATCGTCCCATCCACGTTACCAGTGATCATTCGACCCTGATCTTGCCGCATTCCTGCATTCTGTGTGCCCCTCCATACATCTTGCATGGTAAAGCAGACTCACTTCTTGCGCTAGAAGGCAGAGATTATGGCAGCCACCATCAACACTGCTTCATCTAATGTGGTTCTAAAAGCACTGCAAATCATCAAAGCGATCAGCTTGTAAACCGAATTCACCTGCTTCCGCCTTTTGAAATTTGCAAGTGACTCTGCCCACACAGGTGACGAATAAAGCAGAATAAATTCTACCATTCTGGCTAGAAGCAATCTCCGACTCGCAACAATATTCAGTAACATTTTTGCAAATGCCGCACCGCTTTGGGTTGTTTGATTCACTGATTGTCCTGGATGCGGTTACATAACGGAGTATCCAAAGCATGTGATGTTTCACTTCCAAATGGGGAGGAAGAAAGTAAACTAAGCATTGGACAGGTACGTTAGCTCGGAGAAGATAATTGCGGAGATACTGAGGGAGGAAAGCAGAAAAGAGCAGAATGACGACTGCCTAGAGGCAAATCCACCCCACGAAGTAATACCTAAAGGGTGATCCCTCGGAGCTGGAAAGACGCGTGGTAGCTTTTAGTGGGTGCGAATCCCACATACACCCTCTTTAACCCCGACGTTCGTGACACGAAAGTGGATCGGAAGTGCCTTTCTAAGATCTTCCACCTCTATGTTTAAACAAAAAAAGTCATTGCCAAAAATCATAGCTTCTTTTGGAACGGAAAGTGCAAGAACCACATCATACCTAACATTTTACAGCAGGGGTCCGTTACGAAACCTTACGGTACCCTCGCTATGACGATGTACTCTTTGCACCCCTGAGAGATAATTTTCAACAAGACTCGCTAAACATCCGACAACACCAACATCAGCCAGCGCCCCTTAATTCGATTTCAGTTGAAAGAGTTGAATGCGTTTTTGATATCCAATACCAACACGGCACAGTGGCCATCAAAAGCTAGAGCACCTTTTGCCAGATTCATGCGTATTGCATCTATCATATAGTGGGCACGCAGAACACCATACTGTTACTCTTCTTCAAACAAGAAGGCATAAACGTCGCGCTAATACGCGAGCCCTGGTCGGAAGAGGCCATCAAGGAGTGCCAAAGCAAATATTACAATTCAATGCACTGCAGAGAGTCACTGATCTGAACTGACTTAGATCATGTATCCTCGCGAGGAGAGACTACACGCTTTTCAGTCTTGCAACCTGAGTTTCAACGATGTAACCATGGTCATACTGAAGCAGGCTGCAGCGGAGAAATTCTCTATTTCTTCGACTTCGACGGCTCACGGCCGATCAACTCCACCAGAAGAACTCTAACATTTGACGTTCACCATCGCACCTGATGACAGGCTTGGGGTAGCTCCGAAAGGAATGAAATGGGTGAGGTATATTTGATTTTATTATTACCACAAATTTAACCGTACGCAACAGAGCAGTATACCAGCCTTCCAGGAGAACTGTGACGATTGAAAGGAGGTCCTTGATATCACCGTAGTAACCGACAATGGAATTCTAGGGGTAGAGAACAGAAGAGTGTCTGACCAGAGATCTTTCTCAGTTCAGAGTTGGGTACTTTTCACTGTAAATCTCGGTGCCGAGATCTCAAACGCAGGAGGATCGACTGGAGGAAGTATGGTCAATTTATTATCAACAAACTTTCCGATCCGCAAATCGATTACATTAGCAGGACAGACGAGTTAATTAATGGTCGAGGTTTAGGAAGAGACATTCTAAACTGCCTTCAAAGTCTCATGTCGCGCTAAATACAGCAAGAAGGCATTACTGGTAGAATGAATACCTGTTCAGTCGCAGGAAGCTAGCCAACCAACATCTGCTACAGGCATAAATATTGGCAGCCACGAAAAGACTGCCTAAATTGGTACAAGTTGACCACCGAGATTGCCAAGAAACAGCCTTGGTTGGACTATTGAAAGCACCAGCGAATCTGGGAGACCGAGTAAGGTTCTGGACAAAGAATAAAGGCTCCTGGACGAACTCTTTTCGTAAGACTTTGGCCATACTACCTCAGATGCACTTCCTCGTCAGATGGAGGAGGATGTTGAGTGGGAGAATTGCTTCGAGTGTATACAGTTCCTGTCGTCTGAAATTATCAAATTAGTAACTTCTACTTCTTTTTCTTCAGCCTCTGCCCCGGTCACAAGCGGGGTCTATCGAGGATAAAATCGGTTGGATTATAAGCAACTTCTTTTGACTAGTAACCCTACAGTTATATCAAGAAAGGGTTGTACCGTGGTTTGTCAAAATTTACCGAAGCTGCACTTCTTTCTGATACGCACCACACTCTAAGAGACGCCCGCGTAGCAAAGAGTGCTATTCCCCAAGTCTCAGCATACCTACCTCAAAGGCAGAACCGTAGAAACCGCACTTCACAAGATAGTGAGTGCAGCTGAGTGGTCGCTACAGTACAAGAAATATACTCTGGCCGCCTTTCTGAATTAGGGGGGTATCTTACACATCGGAAAATATCCATGCTTAGATCTAGGATGATTCGGTCTGATTTGGGAGGTTGTCACTGGACCACATACTGTTCTATTGCGTGTTGACAGGTGTTAGGCAAGAAGTAAAATAAAACCAAGCTAACTAGGATTGAAAAAATGCGTATATGATACAAGTGCTACCGGCGTTCTGCGGTCCTGCGAGGCAGATTTTCTTTACTCTTGATTCACCTGGAACACTACAGTAAATACTGCAGTGCCGTTAGACTTCGTTAGTTCGGATGTTGGCTAGCGAAGCCATTGGGCTATAATAGCATCCTAAATGAAGCACTTCGGAACTGTAAATATTTTGAAGGATCTAAGCCTCGCGCAACTTCACACGAAATTTTGCATTGGACTTTCCAACCAGAAAAAAATGGAGGATCGGTGATGTGTTACAAGGTTATGACACAATATTTTTTACAGACGCATGAAAGGTGATCGATGGGGCTGGTGCAGGGAGTTTCTCAGATACATGCAGCGTAGCCGAGTCTTACGTCTCCAAAGATTCGCCAGTGTAATCCTAGCGGAAGTACTGGCGATATTGCATGCCTGTCGAAGGCAGACAATGATTCGAGCGCCAAGCGTAACATAACCATTCTGAGTGATAGGTAAGAGCTCCTTACTGCTTTGTATTCAGTGGCGTCATCCTCCACACTGTGGAGGGTGGACAATGAGACGCCGAACACACTGACTGAGAGAAGTTATCTTCCAATGGGTTACCAGTCGTAGGAACATGGGGGGGGGGGGGGGGGGGGGATGAATGCATAAATGAACGGCGGACTAGCCAGGGAGGGCTCAATTCTTGGCAATCCTTCAGTGGGCATAGTCTGCGTCCCGCTGGCGACTATTAGAAGCGAAATCTACTAGCACTGCTTAGTAGCCGCTGACTTCAGATGACAAAGGATCACCACCTGCGCGAAGTTAAGAGAGAGGAAAAAGTGTGGCAAAGGAGCTCTTGAGCCAGATGCCTGCTAAGCGTACCAATGCATACAACTTTATGGCCGTCCATAACCGGTACCAATCTACCCATCTTGTTCGATATTTAAAATTTATCAAAAGATTCCCCCACTTTTCGGCCCCTTTAGCAGTTACTAGACCCGCCGACCTACATTCCATTTTGCCGCTCTTCTTTTCTTCTCAACAGTGACGGATATCGCTGTTTAAAATCTTTCATAAGATTTCTGCAATTTTTAAAACCTGGTACCATCCTAACCCACTCTAAGCAATAATTCTCTCAGCGTATCCTGTCGATCATTCTTAAATGTCACTCATATTTGTGCATCTGTTTTCAGAGCTGCTGATTATCGAGGGCTAAACTGCCCCTTAAGAGAGCAGAAAGCTTAAATTCTTATAATTCACAATCCTTTTCGTCTTTTTCTTGTAAGATCTTGTTCAAGGATTTCCATTTTTTGACTGTAAAATTGTCACCCATTTAATGCTCTCAGAATCGTTTACTATAAATCATCGGATTCAACCTTGCTTCCCGCTTAATTGGATCTGCTCAGATCTAATTAACATACAAATTACATGCTAACGATAATTTGAAGCCATTAGAAATATTGCTTGCCCTCATCATAGTTGCCATGATCTCAGTTCACCGGCTTCAGTTTTGGTCCTTGAGAAATGAATTGCATCTTAGACAAATTACTGCACTGAGGAGAACAAAAAACCATGTACCCTTCGCCTCGGTTTCGAGGGTGCAAATCTGCGGAACGATTAAACATTCCACGCCCAACTGACATCCTCGGCTGATTTATATGCCTTCGCGCGGAAAAAGGATATCATGAACATGGTGCATACGTAATATATTTTAATTATAATCCCAAAAGAGCCCTAGAAACTTTCCATTATATATGAGCGGAACGCCAGTAGGGAAACGGGAGATTGCCTTCTTTGTGGGTTACTCCATGCGTGATAAGATGCAGTGGATCTTTTTTGAAAGGTGCCAAGATTCAATACGAAAAATGTTTGTGTTTTCCGTCTTTAAGGCAATTTTGTTGTTCTTCGGACTTAGCTGTCAGGTTTGCACCTTCCTTGTGATTCCTTAGGCTACCCGCAGCGGTTCCTTACACCTTGTAAATTATTTCACGAATGAAGCGCTCAGTACTTATCCAATTTCTTCATGGTGTGATAAAGGATAATATGCGGCAGATTGTTGGAAGCATTGTCTTAAGAACCAACCCTACAGTGCCGCTATAATATGCACCCTTAGCCCTGAACGTTAACTTATATACTTTCGAGTATGTATTTTTATTCTGTGCTTAGCATCTAAAACATCCTCGCTCCAGGAATGTACGTACATGTGTATATATGGGGGTACTGCGGGCACTCGAGTCAATGCAATATTGCAAAAGTAATTCACTTTGAACGTTATAAACGATTCCACTTTGCTCCTCGGGGATCCTTTGGAGCGTGTTCGGCTATTACAGGGAGTTGCATGAAATGAGTTCAGTGTGTTGGAATCTGAGCCCTTGGAACAGGAGACAGATGAGAACAGTTTCGAGTAGGAGTTCATGAACTTTTTATGAGTTGTGCAACGACAAATGAAAAGTGACTCTTTGTTCATGATCTCGGTCCTTTTTTCCATGATTTATGAATGCTTCCGAGGGACGACTTTCAAAAGCTTTAAATGACAGAAATGTCAAATTGTGGAATCCCTTATTACGGCAGCGAATATATGAGACGTTGGCTTCAGAGCCATTCATTCATTATCCCTTCGAAGGATAATCGTGCTGGAAAATACGTTCACTGAAATGGTTGAGTTATGCGATGCATACCATCGGCAGGGAAATTTCCATCCAATATTCCAATAATATTCTGTATTCTAAGTATTTCTATGACACTCTGCTGGTTCCGAATACCTGATTTTAAGATTTCTGCTGCATGAAGAATGGAAATTAACATACAAAACAGAAAAACAACCCCAAAGACTTGTTGAGATTGTTTCGAGGTTTCGAGGGTGCCTCCGTATTTATCTCGGTTTTGAAAATTTTAGGGAAAAAAAAAATTCCACAGTTGCCGCTACATGTTGGAAGGTGGTGTAATTGGATGGGCGTATTGAGCGCTGGAGTGGCAGACCCTGGTCACTACGGAACACGATACAGATCTATGGGGATTCCCTCAGCAACAGTTGTAAATTGCAAATTCTCGGGCCTCACATATTTGGCCAATTGTGTCGTCCCCACCAAGTTCCATTCAGATAATTTAATGTCGCAGACGCTGTGAATATAACGACGTCTCCAAAAGGTGTAGAATACGCAGACTCTTCGTATAAAAATCTTCTGGAGTTTGAAAAAGAGTGGGAGCTACGCATGAAATAGAGGTCCATCTCGTCCCTTCTCTCACATTGGCTGCGGATAGCAAAGGTCATCATTATAACTCTATCCAACTGATCTTCGTTTTAAATCGCCTGTTGTCCTTTGAGTAAGGGCTTAGTAACAGAGTCAAGAGGTGACTAAAAGGAATAGAAATTCGCGCCAAGCTACCTGCAAATTTTGAAACTTGAAATTTAAAGACGGTCTCAGTTAGGGAATAACCTCACGGTCACTATCTTTGGCTATCGAAAAGAGACTATGGTTGGCTCGTGAAATGTGCGCCCACTCCTTAACATTAGCAGAGCCAACTCGAGGGAAAATCCCAAAGACAACGAGTCTTCACATTGTGGGTCTGAGAAAAGTAAGATGGTAGAACTCTGGAGAATACCCCCCCCCCCTTGTGGCAATGTGCTCTTGCACTTTGGAAAGCCGAAAGCGGACGCGAAACTTGTATCGGGTTGTTTCTGACGACTACAGCAAGATGCGCTCCCTTGTACTACGAGCAATTTCTGACAGACTTCTGACTACAAGATTTCAGTCCAGGTTAAGGGAGGCTTACTAAAAGAGACATTATGACCGTGATGGGTGATCCGAATGCAAAAGTGAGTATCGTCAACGCCTTGCTCGGATATATGACGGGAAAACACTGATGGATTTCTGCAGATTCCATCGTTTTATTTCCATTCGTCCGCCGATATTGACTTCGCAAAGGATCACCATCTAATGGTCGCTTATGTTCGCTTGCATGTTGCGTCTGCTACTTCTCGCAGGGATAGGTATCTTCGACCCCCTAAGTTCAATATCGACCGTTTGTATGATCCAGTTGTTGCTCCACAGTGGGAGTTATCTTGCTGAATGGACGGAAGATGTACTGAGTATTCCGCCTAAGGATATAGCTGAGCATTTGGCCACCATAAAAAATGCTCTTTTCTCAGGTGCTGCACAGGCCGCCGGCTACGACCCGAAAAGGCGTCATGAGGTTCGACTGACTACAGAATCATGGAAGCGGATCGATGAATGGAAGGGATTAAAGGCTGCATTAACCACTGTGAGTGATGGCAGGCGTGACGCACTTGAATTCCGATACCAAGCAAAATCTAGAGATGTTCAGCGTAATGTACGCCGCCCCAAAAAATTTGGTATTGCACTGGTCAGGGAAATTATGGAGAACGCAATGATTTTAGAAGCGTATCCTGCAACACGAAAGAGCTTACATCTGGTCGCAAACCCTTCGACGGTCCTATAAGGGAAGGTAACAGTCGACCTTCCACCTACAATGATGAGCAATTGAAGAGGTGGAAGGAACACTTCACTACGGTCCCGCCATCCGATGAGGTTGCTCCTCCTGTGAATAATGTTCGGATATGGCCTGCTCCTCCAGGTAGAAGAGAGTGCATTTGGACCACCAATGCACTCAAACGGAGTAAAGCCGCGGGGCTTGACAGTCTCCCCGCAGAGTTATTGATCCCTGTACCTGTAGTTGCTGCAGACCTGCTACTTCCAATGGCACGAAAATCTTGGGAATCCGAGACCTTTCCCAGAGAGTGGGAGAAGGTTACGATCGTTTAGATTCCAAAGGAAGGTACCCGTTTTGTGTGTGATTGTGATTTTGTCGATAGAAAATAGTGTGATTTCCGCTTCGGATCCCCTTGCAATCGCTACATCAGCACCCTATGGATTATCCTGGAATAGTGAACCTAATCTTCATCGATTTCGAAAAAACTTTCGATAGCCCAAACAGGGTGTATATCTGGGGAGCCCTACGCAGGAGGGAAATTTCGAAGAAACTAATAGCTATTATTACAGTGACATATGATGGCGCAAAATGCCATGTGTTGGACCAAGGAAAAAGGATTTTGAGGTCAAAAGTGGACTCCACATTACATTTTGGTTACATTTTGTCGGTGATACTATTTCTCCTTGTTATCGGTGGCGTTCTTTACGCTGCCTTGTCCGGAGGACGTGGAGAAATTCAATGAACGATGACATCCTTTCTCAAACACCTCGACTACGCTGATGACATCTATTTTAGGCGAAGGTATATGGCATTTCTGTCTCAGTAAAAAAATGTTTGCGACAAAAATGCCAGGAGCACCATTCGAATCTGCTCCAATAGTCGCCAGTCGCCGATATCAACACCATATTTTTTTTTATGTTAGGCAAGTGAAATGCATTTATGCACAAAGTGCCGGACTCCTGTCTCAGGCAGACTCCCAGCTAAAACACTCCCCTGGAACGTCTAGGACTCTAACCTAGAAATGTTTGACACAGTAAGCCAGGCCAAGCCTAGTATAGGAAAAAAACCTCGTTGATTCGAGGAGCCTTAGTTACCCTTGCATCTTCCCCTTTTTCGCCTTAAGAATACCATGAATGTAATGTGCCTCTCGTCTTCCGTGTCCTCACTCTGTAGAATGGCCTCAATTTTGGTGTTCGGGGACGCAAGGTATCCTTGCATCGAAAGGTGGTGGTGATGGCGCCCCCACCTTCTGCAGAAGAAAAGGTGCGACAGGCATCATCCACCAGGTCCTTGCAATAAATGCAGGCGGGCCCAAGATTTTCAGATTATGTACAGCTAAGATTGGAAATGCCCGTGTCCGCTTAGCAGCTGGGTTAGGTATAATAATTGTCAACCTCAACGTGCTTTCGATTTAACCATGCCACGCGCACAGAGTAAGAGCTTTTTCTTCTTTGTACTTGCACTAGGTGCTTACGGTATATTTCCTTACTGAGGGAGTCAGACCATACTTCTGAACCGTAAAGGAGGAGGGACTGAACGGCATTTATCAGCAAGCGACGTCTGCTGAATAAGGCACCTCCGACATTAGACACCAGCCGGTTAATTGCAAATATTCTAGCCGTAGCCTTGTCTGCGGTGTTGTAAATCTGCTCGAAGGAGCTCATTTTCGTGTCTATCATGATGCCGAGGCTATGGTTTCTCCAACCTGAATAGGGAGTAGTTTCTCCAGAGCTGGGGAGAATCCATGCTCACCAATCCATCTGCTTACTCGCAGTATCATCATTTCCAGTGTGTGCTGAGCTTCCTTAACAATGCGTGTGGCAACCAGTGCCCCAACATCATCCGCGTACCCGATCAGATGCGTCTGTCATTTGCCGCTGCCTTCCTTCAGCAGCACCTGATGACAACTCCACACCAACTGGCTTGATGTGTTGCTGCCATTTAGTGCTGATAATGCCGCCCGACTGTCGGAACAAATTTGAACGGGGCGACCCCCCCATTTTTGTCGCAGACATTCTTCTGCTGCCAATGAAATGGCATATATCTCCGCCTGGAATATGGTCGTCATTTTTCCGAGGGGTCGGGCCAGTTCTATCATATAATCGGATTCTCCGAGAACACACCTGCACCAGATCCATCCTCCATGCCTGACCCGTCGGTGAAGAATATTAGGTCTGTAATCTGAAAAGACTCATGGCCACTTGTCGACCATTCTTCTATTTCGGTGATTACGACAGTGTTTGTCTTTTCAAGGACGAATCTGGAAATCATATGATCGGTCGGCATCAGGGCTACCGGATGTTTTTCAAGGAATTTCCAGATAGACGCATGCCCGTTGGATTGGCCGCCTTTCCATGCCCCAATGGTATCGAGCCTATATGCGTCGTTGGCCGCTTTCCGTTTCACCTCCAAGTGAATTGGGGGTAAATTTAGGATAGCTTCAAGTGCCGCAGTCGGCGTAGTACTCATTGCTCCAGTAATACTTAGGCAACCAAGTCTCTGAATCTGCATTAGCAGCTTGCTGCTGTTAGCAAAGTTCAGTCTTGGCCGCATCACAAATTGCCGCAAATGATGCATAATTGAAAGCACCATCGATGTCCATGAATGCGCCTAAGGCGAGGGTTTTCCTCGTTTGGGAATAAACAACACCTTCACATCCCGCCATTTGATTGGAATATAAGCGTGTGCTAGGCATGCACGATATATATTCCGAATGTGTAGACCATGGGCATCCATTCCTTCTATTACTAGCGCAGGGATGATGCCATCCGGACGTGCACACTTGTATCTATGGAACGAGTTAAATGCCCCTTTCACTCGTTCCAGTGATACTACTTTGCATGCCAGATTCCAGTTTCTCTGTTGAGGGCTGTATGCACCTTTGGCCCCGAGATTAGATTTTGGATGCTGCCTGGGAAGTGTACTTCAAGCAAATGATTTGCCGTTTCTTCATCGCTTTCTGTGTACTTCCCATGCTGTAAACGTAAATAACCCAGTTTCTGGCTACGTTCTTTGACCAGAATCCGCTTCAGCTTTGAGGTTGCCTCAAGAGAGTTAGTCTCTTTGCAAAAGCGTCTCCAAGATGATCGTTTAGCCGATCTTATGCTCTTCTTTAGAGCCTTCTGTGCCTCTTTATGGCGATCCCAGCTAGTGCTTGATTAACCCTTCAGAGCACGATTAAGGAGCATCCTCGTCGTTTTCCTCTGTTTTACCAAATCCGAGTTCCACTATGGTGCTTTACCTTTCTTTGGCATCTTGAGTGGACAGCTTTCTTCGAAAGCTTCTCTCATGCTAGTTGTGATCATCTGTTGTTGTCTTCTCAATTCCAGCAATGGATTTGATGCGCTTCCCAGGGATCGTGACTCGGGCGCTCAATTCTGTTTGATACATTACCCAATCTGTCTTCCTCGGATTCCGAAATGGAGTGGGTGGAGGTGGATCCATGCCCATAACGAAATCAATGCGTCTGTGATCCGAGAGTGTGATATCGTTTGATACTCTCCACCCTCCGATCAGAGCCGCAATGTCAGGAGGTGCCACCGTGATGTCGATGACCTCTCGCCTGACCACGTTGAAGAAAGTAGGTTCATTACCCACATTTAGGATTTGCAAATCGGTTCCTACTAGATACTCCAGTAGTCTCGATCCTCTTGCATTGATGTTCGAACTTCCCCAGCATATGTGGTGAGCGTTGACATCACATCCTGCTATTACCCCCATGCCTCTATTTTTGGCATATTGGATAGCCTGATGAATGTTCCACAGGGAACGTCTTCTGCATCGTAGGGGAAATATGCAGAGCACCATAGTATCTATTTATCTCCCTGTTGACTTTTTATGGTTAGCTTAGCCGATATGGTGTCGCCATAGGTTGCTAACCAGGTTAACCTGGAAGTCTTTGGAGACTACCATGCAGGTGTGGCGTCGATCGCTTCCATTGGCATACAATAGGTCAGCATGTTGGAAGTTTAGGCCCCTGACTGCCCCGCCAACAACCCACGGTTCTGTATGAGGTATAAAGGTAGCTGGTGTGTAGTTGTCACCAATCGCTGCTGAAACTTGGCCAACTGGATTCAACATAGCTGATCTGAATGCTCAAGCCCTTGAACAACATTGATAATGGGAAAGCTGGCAAACTGGTTCAGTAAAGGTCTACAATGTGGAGCCGGAGCCCGCGTTTGGCATCCGTCCATCAACTGTCAAGTTTACTCTGAAGGGTGAAATTGCAAAGATTCACGCAGCCGAATGGAGAAATTTGAACTCCTGCTGATAGGCGGAAATCTTTCAAAAAACGTAACTTGAGCGGCACTTTTGCTGTCCCTTAAGAAATGGGATATGAAAACGCTATTAGGGGTTTTAACCAAACACTGCTCCTTAAATTACACGCTGGAAAAAAATTGTAAAATGAAGCCAATATGAGGAAGAGAAAGAAACGACCCTACATTTCCTACGAAACAGCTCGGTATCCTCAGATCCCGGACGAAGTTATCTTGGTAAAGGTTTCTTCAATGAAAAATCTCCACATTCTCTGCTTCTGGAGGGTATCCTCAGATTCGCAAAAGCCTGTGACCGGGATTAGGTTGGAAATTTCCGGGGATAGTACAATGGACCTAGCAAATGCGCGGGTGCATTGAAAAATTTAAAAATATGAAAATAAAAAAAATAAAACGTTGCAGTTGGACCTGGTATTCCATGTGAAAATGAGCGTCCGTTTACGTAAGGTCCATCGTTGTAGAGTCCATCCAGTCCATGGCTCATTCCGTGCTTCCTGACATGTGCTTTTCATGTAGGGTTGTCAGCCCTTCCCAACCCGCAAATTGGTGAAATTTCTCCTATTTTGAGGAGCGGGAGGCTGCTTTCCCGTCTGCAGTTGTTCTTTAAGAAATAACTCCTAGCAATCGCCACGTGGGGGTGGAGACAAAATTTCATGGTGGAGCTGTTAACGTTGGTTCAGCAGGCTTTTCCCAGGTTTTATGTTTCATCATGTGTACCAATCCAGGTTCCGCACTAAGGCCTATGTTATTTATTGACCGCCTCTTGAAACTATATGGAAGATATTATCTTTTAATTATCCAAAATTTTGTCTGCCTGGTTATTAAGACTGGACCAGTCCAACGCTCTTGCCCTATCTTCTCTCTAGTGACTTTTAGACTTGTCACGCCAAAACATATCTTAAGTTCTAAATATACCTTCACATTTTTTCCCAGTACCTCGTACTCCTCTCTTTAAATTGTGTAATTTTTTAATTGCATCGGAAGGAACATAACTGCATAGTCTTTTGGTATCTAGGTCATTTAAAAATAGTCAATATGAATGTTTCGATTCATATTAAATCCTTCAACAGTCAAATGATTCTTTTGCACACCTGGAAACTGTAATTAATACCTTCAGTTGCGTTCTAATTACAATTTGTCGTTACACCACTTCTGCCAGGAAAGAAACGTTGGAATTATTCATATTCAAATGGAGTCCTAACAGAATTTCCCAAGGTACACTAAACCACGTGCCTTCAATAATTCTATTATTTTTACTTCAAACTCAGTCACAAATCAGCAGTCAATTACTGAAGTTGGACGGAATCAAAAACTATCAAATTCAGTGGATATGGAGAGGATAATTCCTGGAAAAGATTCTGAAAGTGTGGACTCCTTGGATTATTTATGGCTTTTCTGGAAAATACATGGGTTTTATCCTAGCTTGAAGTATAACCTTCTGCAGAAAGTGCACGTCATTTTCATTATTGTGGTTGTAAATTTCGTAATCATCAGCACGTTTGTCATTCAGTTGTTCTTTGTCGAAAATCTGAAGCAGTTGCTCTACAATTTACCGATGAATATATCTCTTATCACTGATGCACTAAAGTTCTTTACGATTCTAAAAATGCACAAGAAACTCGTCGGAATTAAGGACTATTTTCGGAAATTGGACTCGAGGATCTCAACCGCTAAACATGTTAACGATATAAGAAAGTTGATTGTCTTCTGCAAACGGTTAACTTTGACGGTATGTTTCCTCTACGTATCTATAGTGGTAAGTGCAGCTCTAAACGCTGGGGTGTCAAATCGGCAGCTATTGCTTTTTGATGTTTGGGTGCCGTACAATTTCCATGATCCTGCCTGGGTATACTGGGCAACTTTTACGTTTCAATTCTCATGCATCGTAATTTCCGCGATTCAAAATTTGACTAATGACTTGAATGGACCTTTGTACTTTATTATGCTAAATACTCATCTTAAAATAATTATGGAACGCCTGGAAAACGTTGGTTGGGATCTGAAAAAGTCCCAAGAGGATAATTACAATGAACTCGTGGAGTGTATTAAGGATCGTCGAATTGTGATGAAGTAAGAAATATTAAAATTGTGATTTGCCTTTGTGTATCTTTATTGCTTCTTCCAAATTCCAGTGTATTCGACATCTTCCAAAACACTACTGGTTACGTAATTTTCATGCAATTCGCGAGTACAGCTCTGGTGTTGACTATGGAGGCGCTAATTACAATAATTTATGACCTTAACTTCACAGAACTTTTGCTGGTTGTATTCTATATGCTGGACGTAAATGTTCAGATACTTCCATGCTGCTATTACTCGAATAAATTCATGGTGCTAACCGATCAGTTTGTAACGTCAATTTACTCAACAAATTTCCCTGATCAGTCACCGAAATTCAAGAAAACGGCAATCATCTTTATGCAGATGACCCAAAAGAGAAGCATTTTGATGGCCGCAAAGATTGTCCCGGTATCTTTGGCTACTTTCGCATCAGTAAGTTCGGTGGAATTTATTAGATTGCTCTTGTCATTTTATGTATATTTTACAGATTATAAAACTTTCATATTCAATGCTGACATTGGCAAAACAACTTCACTAATAACACTGCAAGAAATTCAAGGACACCCATATATATTGCGCAGGAACTTCAATTATGATTAAAATTGATCAATAGGAAATCTTAATTCACGAAAATATTGAGTGTCGTAGTCTAATGTTTTCTAAGCACTTACAAGAATATCCAAATACACGAATTTTTGGAGGATAACTAAATGTAAATGTAGATTCACCGAACAAAGCACCAATAAAACGTACTTTAAACAAAAATGCATCTCTTACTCCCCAATTTCTATAAAGGAATCATAAGTTATTGGAATAATGGTACGGATTGTAGTCAGTATATATATATAAAGTGCTAAACGTGTAGATGATCTGAAAAGTCAAAATAAAAAGTTATTTAAGAGAGGGTGGACGATTGGTATCTGACATACAGGAGGGAGCTAAATCGAACAGTCCAAACACCTAAATCAATCCCAATCACTGCGGGCTAACTCAGGACCTGCTTCTACATACCATTCGAGACCCGAATGTGTAGTAGATGTAAAACTTTAGGTATTTACCTATTTATTTTTAATTTTATTTCAATTTCAAATACTAAATAAATTTTTGTATAAAGAGACGTCGAGCGTACAGTCGGACTGTTCGCGGTCACAGCTGGAGGCAGAAGAGACCGGTTCGTCTCCATACGGTGCTTCTGCCCCTAACCAACGGCACATTCTCACCGCTAGCTCTCCACTACCGTGGCGAGTTCTAAAATAAACGTGGAGAGTTTCGGTGCGCCATCTATCCGCTCGTATTCGTAACATTCGAAATAAAATTTGAATGCCGCGAATCCTGCCGCGCCATATCACTCCGTCCCCAGATGAAACTTAGGGGGTCTCAGCGGCCGAGCCCGGAACTGCGTTCCCCATCAGTCCGCGAATCGAACGCGACGTTGCCTCGGGGCGCACACGGGTTTCAGCCTGGACAGGGAGGCCGCCTTTTTGCGTCTCTCGATCTCGAGCTGGAAGAAATGTTCTCCTCGCTCGAGAATGCGGTACGGGCCTTCATATCCTGACCAGGACGTGCGTGCACGTGTACAGCTCCTTGGGCGCACAGGCAGGTGCGGACGAGTGTCGGGTGGGTGGTGTGGCTTTGATGCGTTGGAGATTGTCCCTCAGCAGACGCACCAACCCCGAACCTGTGAGACCCGATCTCTTGTTGAAGACCGGATCGCATGGGAGTCTTGGGTTCTCCTCGTATACTAGCTCCGCGGGGCTGGCAGCAAATTCCTCTCGGCGGGTTGTACGTAGGCCGAGTAGGACGAGAGGCAAGACTTGAGTCCAGGTTGGGTCGTTGCGTGCCATAATGGCGGCTTTCAGCGTCCGGTGCCAACGTTCTAGCATTGGATTGCGGGTGGTATGCAGTAGTCCGCTGGCGTTTAACACCCAGGAGTTTGCCTAACTGTGAGAAAAGGGTGGACCCAAATTGTATTCCCTGGTCAGTGATGACTACTGCAGGGACGCCAAAGCGGGGTATCCACTCTCGACAGAGGGCCTCAGCACAAGATTGCGCCATAATGTCTTTCAGAGATATTGCCTCAGGCCACCGCGTGAACCTATCGATGATTGTGAGGCAATACTTGTAACCGTGCGAGTCTCGCAAAGGCCCTACTACGTCGAAGTGTATCGTGTGGAACCGCTTGCTAGTGTGGGGAAATGAGCCCACTTCTTTCCTTACATACCTGCAGACTTTACACTTCTGGCACGCGATGCACTCTCTGGCCTAGGAATTGACATCCTTGATCATGGAAGTTCAGAAGTATTTCTCGATGACTAGTCGATTTGTTGTCCTAATGCCTGGATGCGCTAACCGCGTGGAACACTTCCTTGCGAAAGGTGGCCGGAATGTATGGCCGGGGTCCCTTATCGGAGTCTTCCCAGCAGAGAGAGAGGTTCGAGTCGAAGATGGGGAACTCCCGAAATTTGTATTTTGGGTTGGATTTGAGGCTCTGAAGTGCTGCATCATCCTCCTGCGCCTTGGCAATAGCCGAGAAGTCGAGTGAGGCGGGGATGTTAACCTCGGAGACACGAGACAAAGCGGCAGCAACTATGTTATCCTTGCCGAACACGTGCTGGATGTCTGACGTAAACTGGCTTATAAAGCTCAGATGTCGAAGCTGACGAAGGGACGTTTTGGCGGGCTTTTGTTTCAAAGCATACGTGAGAGGCTTATGGTCCGTGGACACTGTGAACGGCCTGCCTTCTAGGGAGAAGCGGAAGTATCATATTTGATGCTCAAGTACGCGGCGAGGAGTTCACGATTGCAGACACTGTAGTTCCGTTGAGCAGGGTTCAACTGTTTCGAGAAGAAGCTCAACAGTTGCCAGACTTGATCCACCTTTTGGTGAAGGGCAGCACCTACTGCGACGTCAGAGGCATCAACAAAAACGGCTAGGGGTGCATCTTGCAGAGGAAATGCCAAGAGTGTAGCGTCGGCCAGTTGTTGACGGGATTTGTCAAACGCGCGGATAGCTTCTTCAGACCACACGATCTCTCGTGTGTCCTTAGTTTTGGGGCCAGACAAGTACGCGTTCAAAGCGGACTGGTGTTGGGCGGCCTTGGGTAGGAAACGACGATAGAAGTTTAGCATGCCCAAGAACCTCCTCAACTCCTTCACTGTCTTCGGACGCGAGAAGCTTGTAATTGCTTGCACCTTGTCTGGGTCGGGCTGTATTCCTTCAGGGAAAATGAACTTGCATTTCTCAACGTTTAGGACTAAACCGGCCTGAAGGAGACGTTGAAAAATACACTCGAGATGGGCTAAGTGCTCATACTCGGTGGAAGAGGCGACCAAAACATCATCCAAGTACACGAAACAGAAACCGAGGTTTCGCAGGACTGAGTGAATGAACCTTTGAAAGGTTTGCGCCGCATTGCAAAATCCGGAAGTCATCCGGGTGAACTCGAAGAGCCAAAGGGTGTGCATAAGCGTATCGCATTCAATTGGAAGTACCTGGTTTGGGCAGCAAGCGGTCCACAAACTACCGTTTGTCTCTTCAGACAGGACCACATTCGACCAAATTGCCAACGTGCTGACTGATCGCCGCCACTTCTCATCTTTGATGAATGTTTTAAAAATAAAGGGGGATCAATATACATTCGGATCACTATCTCGTTGGCATGGTCCTCGGGGCTCGAATTACAACACCGCCTACAATCCCCTCTGAAAACCAGGTGAGAGTAAATACTGAAGCCATTCACAATTCAGCCCTCTGTAATACCTATAATGGGGGAAACGGATGCTGCAATAACCGCAGCTAACAGAAGTCCTGGAGATGAAACATCATCAAATGATTTTCACAATCACCCTTCAAGCGTTTTCATTAATACGGTCACAAATATAATTGGCCCCAGCCGCAAAAAAGTCGGAACAACTGGTTCGGCGATGAATATAAGTTGGGTAGTTTGTGACAAAGGGTCCATGGAAAATGTGCTCACTTTCGTCCCCCCGCTCTCCCCACGTATCCAAAAAATGTGAAAACTAAGATCGGCTTCGGAAAGTACTAACCTTTCATTTGATACTCCACATGACTATATTTAGTGAAAAAAAAATTTACACTCCCCTGTTGCATGTATGGGAAACCCCCCTCAAAATCGATGTAAAATGATGTAACTCACTATATGTGTGAGCGTTTACAGTTCCCAGCTTCCCAGAAAATTTGCTGTGAATTTCTATAACCGTTATCGAATGCATGTGATAGACAAACAGACAGGCAGATAGGCAGACAGACCTGTGAGGTCTCCCATCAAGGGCTACCCCAGCTGGCGGATTGGGGCACACCTATTGATGTGTAAATATGTGATCATGCACTTTTGTTTTCTGACTGTACATGGGCTAGTGTTTGCTCATTTCTGGTGTATGGAGCAAAATAGCCATGGGAAGGATACCCAGAGATATAAAACCACAGAGGTGAGAAAGAGGAAACTTATGGTGCAGGGGCTCGGAACCCCAGTACCGGCAGCTTGTGGGAGTGAGCAAGCGGGTTCCCGATCGTCGATATCCCTCGACCGCATGGCCTCGGTAGTGGGCCCCTTGGCAACCGTAACATCTAATGTTACAAGTGCTTTAGATTTGGAAAAGGAGGTGTTCAAGCGAAGTACCACTCTACCGAGAACACCAGTAATCTAAGAAAGATGAGTTGAAAGCAGATATTGGGCGACAAAAACAGCAACAACACTGACAACACATATTCAAGAGGACCTACAGTAGAAGGTACTCCAGAACCAGGAAAAAGACCCATTTAAAAGCAATTCGTCAACTTTGATATTTCCGCTAAAGCCAAACATCATAAAAGATAAAACGGGGCGAAGGTCAATGAATGTCAAATGTGAAGGACTATTTAAAAGTAGTAATCCGGTTACGACTCATGGAGGGCAGAGCCCTAATCCAGGAATTCCCTTCACACAACTTGGTGCAAAAATAGATGAGATGTCCGAGTTCGTCAAGGACAAGCGCAACGTTCACCAAGCCATAAAAAATATGGTGAGAGCTATTAGAGTACTCTAGAACAAATTGCAGCAGGAGGAACGAAATTCCAAGGACAATTTGAAATCTGCTGCCTCAACGGTGTCGCAGTCGACCCAACTGACACTTAATCGAATTGCAGTCAACTTGGCACCAAACAAGAGAATGCGGGAAAAAGATATGGATCCTCTGGGGAATCAGCAGATCCCTAAGACGAAAAAGGCCACACAAATAGTTCCGAAGAACGGAACTAAAAGCAGGTCCCCCAAGTGCGGATGAAAACGATGGATGGACCAAGGTAGTTACTAAAAAGACGAAGAAAAAGGCAAAAGTGCGAATTCGCCCAGAAACAATTGTGATTTCCAGCAAGGGAAATTTGTTCTACGCGGAGATATCGAAAAAGGTCAAAGCTGACCCCGACCTAAAAGATCTTGGCGGAAATGTCAGCAAGATTCGAAGGACCCAGAAGGAGGACCTCATATTTTGAGCTGAAAAAATCCACCTTGGGAAAAACTGATGATTTTCAAACTTAAGTTAAGAACTCACTTGGGGAGAATGCCACAGTACGAGCCCAGAAACATGAAGTCTATATACCAGTGCAAGGATCTCGATGAAGTGACATCCAAAGGAGAAATTTGCATTGTCTTGATGGTACAGCGCAGCGCAGAAGTTATTGGCGGCCGGGAAAGTGCGAATTGGATGGCTTGTTTGCCATCTCAGAGAGCAGATTTCTCTAAAGAGGTGTTTCAAACGCCTCGCGTTCGGTTATTTCGCGAAAGGATGTATCACCGACATTGATCGGTCCGATCGATGTAGAAGATGTGGGGAGAAAGGACATATTGCCAAAGAGTGCAGTAGGGTCCCCAAATGCTTATTGTACGAATGAAGGAAGGAATGGGATTACCGGCATATTGCCCAGAATTTTGAAAGGCACTGACTTCAATGAAAAAGTGAGGTTTATTCAAGCAAACCTCAATCAATTTACTCGAGCAAACCACCTATGAATCCGTGGTGGAAACTGCCCCCATTAGCGAACCCTATAGAAGCTGCCACGGTGGTGTATGAGTTACAGATTCGACTGGTGGAGCGGCGATATGGACATTCGGTCGACAAACCATACAATGTACTAGGAGTCAGAAAGCCAGTGGCTTTGCGTGGGCAAAAATAAACGGGGTGTATGGGTACAGTTGTTATGCTCCACCAAGTCTGACACGGTCTGAATTCGAGGAAATTCTTGACAGTCCTGTTCTCGGGGCAAGGGGTCGTAGTCCAAAGGTGACTGTTGATGACTTCAATGCTTGGGCTCGTGAGTGGGATAGAAGAGCGACAAATGAAAGGGGCCAAAGTCTATTAGACGCTTTTGCACAATTAAATATAATTCTGGCCAATCTCAACACCTTTCAGAAAAGGGGGTCTGCCGAGCAGAAGACAATCCCGAAACCGGAAAAGATGTCAAACTGGTCTGCTAAAGCTCTGAATGAGGAGACCAGACGAAGAACGCAGGTAGAGCATTAGGAACGCTCGGGAAAGGGTCGGTGGACACACAGGCTCATCCCAGCCATAAAAGATTGGCACGCTGAGAGTAATTATAATCTCACCTAGTTTTTCACGAGGCATGGAGGATATCGTCAGTATCTGTTCAGGTTTAAACTTGATACCGCACCCGATTGTCCAAACTGCAGCCAGGCACTTATTCTTCAATTCTTCAAGATTTGTAGAAGAAAGGAAGAACCTAGAGGAGAGGTGCTCGCACCAGAAAATCTAGTGCGAAGGATGTTCGCATGTCAGGAAGACTTGGATGCCATCAACTCCATGGTCACACCTATCCAGAGCAAACTACGAAAGGCAGAGGAGATTAGAAAAACTCGTACGTACGCTGCGTAGAGACGAAAGTTGGCCAAGCTAAAGTGAGCTGATTCCTTCCTGTGATGTAATACCTTATGGTGGTTCCACGGGGCTTGGGGAAGTCGGGGTAGTTTTAGTGGGTAAGAATCTCATACGCTGGCGTGTCTACACCAGTGTCTTTTGGAGATTTCCACCTCCTCGCAGAGCATAAAACCGAAGTAGTTTTGATCACCAAGCGTAGAAAGCAGACTTTGATAAAGATCAAAATTGGCGAACACATAATACATTCGCAACCAACGCTCAAATACGTAGGAGTCATGATTGATTAAGGGCTACAATTCAAGCCAATTTAGCAACCGAGGTTTCCCAGGTTGTTACATTGACGATAAGAATATTATCAAATGCAGGTGATCCTAGGCAAAGCCGTCGTCTCCTTATCTAAAGTTAAACTGGAAACTTTTCCTTTTAATAGTTTTACTTATCTAGAGAGTTGTCAGCTCCATCATGGTTTATGCAGCTCCAGTCTGATCATCGGCACTAAAGCCTGAAGCAAAAAGGAAATCGCAGCCATATATCGATTGAATGCATTGCGAATGTCGTGCGCTTACCGTACAACCGTCAGATGAAGCAGGCATGGTCCCCAGTAGCAACTCAATTCCTAAGCGGACACAGGGAATACCGTGCATACCTTTATCGCTCCAGGTGTGACGGCTCCATATTGCCCAACATGCGAAGCATGTTGTTTTTAACAGTTCGCCGCTCACAGAGCGGAGGCAGAAATTGAAGCCGGGGCGCGGTTGTCACACGAGAATATCGTAGATGAAAAAACGCCCTGGGAACAGCGTGACCGAAAGTGCCAACAGGTGGAAAAACGCTCCCTTTTATCATCGCAAAAATACGACAAGGTTGCGAATTATATTGGACTAAAACGCCAGTTGCTTTAGTCTAAGCTAGACTAAGGCTAAAGCTAGGTAGTTATTTAGGATATGCGGGATCCTAAGTCCACATCCACTTGATGGAAAGACCGGACTAGATGAGGAGCAACTTACTCCCACGTTTTCTAGTCCATGGATCCCTAGTTTGGAGCATAGCACCATAGGGTAGAGGTGAGGCAGCGTCTGATGAGTTGCCTCTGCCCTGGACGAAACCGTCCGTAATTTTTGATTTTTTGATTTGCTTTGCATCTATTTGAGAATGTCAAATGACCATTAAGACTTTCTTGGGTTTCACGCTTTTCTTTCATTTATAATTGGGTAGTTCGTAATTGCGTTACACACATTGTATGTAATTACATATATGTATAGTCTCTTATTATCCAGGTCATTTAAAAATAGTCCAGAAGCAGGTTTCAATTCCCATTAAACCCTTTGATTATCCGATGATTTTTTACACACCCGGAAACCGTAATTATTACTTTCACTTGCGCTCTAATCGTAATTTATCGTAGCACCACTACTGCGTGGGAAAAATCTAGAAATTATTCATATTCCAATGAAAACCTGACTGAAATTTCCCAGGGTATGTCAAGCCAAGCGCCGGGTATAATCCCATCATTTTTGCTTCAAAGTTAGTCACAAATCGCCAGTCAGTTACTGTAGTTGAACTCAATAAAGGAGGCATAAACATCGTTAGATAGAATGGCTAGAATTATTCCTGGAAAGGATGTAGAGAGCGCAGAGTCCTTGGATTATTTATGGTTTTTCTGGAAAGTTCATGGGTGTTATCCGACCTTAAAGTATAATTTTCTGCAGACAGTGCATGTCGCCTCTCATATTTTGATTGTAAATTTCTTAACCCTCTTTTCTTTCAACTTCCAATTATTGTTTGTTGAAAGCTTAAAGCAGGTGCTTCACAATTTACCAATGAATGTAGCTCTCATCGCTGGTGCATTCAGATACTTTACAATTCTGAAATTGCATGAAAAAATCCTCGGAATTTAAGACTATTTTCGAAGTTTGGACGCGAGAATCTCAACCGCTAAACATGTTGATGACATAAAAAAGTCGGTTTTCTTCTGCAAACGGTTAACTACGGTAATGAGTATCCTGTACGTATCTATAGTGATAAGTGCGGGTCTAAACGCTGCGGTGTCAAATCGTCAGCTATTGCTTTTTGATGTTTGGGTGCCGTACAATTTCCATGATCCTGCCTGGGTATACTGGGCATCTTTTTCGTTTCAATTCTGGTGCATCCTGATGTCCGCGATTCAAAACTTGACTAATGACTTTAGCGGACCCTTGTACTTTATTACGCTGCATACTCATCTAAAGATAATTATGGAGCGTGTGGAAAATATTGGCTGGGATCCGAAAAAGTCCCAAGAAGAAAATTATAACGAACTTGTGAATTGCATTGAGGATCATCGAATTGTCATGAAGTAAGTTATTTTGAAACTGTGTTTTCTCCTTACTTATTAGTTCTGCCAAATTTCAGTGTATTCGAGATCTTACAAGGAACTACGGGTTACGCGATTTTCGTGCAATTTGCGAGTACAGCTCTAGTGTTGACCCTGGAGGCGCTGCACACAATAATTTATGACCTAACCTTTACCGAATTTTTGCTGGTTTTATTCTACTTTCTGGACTCAACCCTTCAGATACTTCCAGCCTGCTACTACTCAAATAAATTCATGGTTCTAACCGACCAATTCGTAACATCGATATTTTCATCAAATTTTCCTGACCAGTCACAAAAATTCAAAAAAACCGCAATAATTTTTATGCAGATGATCCAAAAAAGCTGCGTAGTGCTGGCTGGAAAAATTATTCCGGTCACTTTGGCTACTTTTATGTCGGTAAGTTCGATCGAATTGTCAATCTATTTGATAATTTTTGAGTGTTTATTGCAGATTTTAAAACTTTCATATTCAATGCTAACATTGGCAAGACAACTTCGTTAACAATACTGGAATAAAAGGGCATTCGGTAATATATTGATGTGAATAATCTTTCTAAATATGCACAATATGGTTGGAAATCGAGCCTGCAAAATTGTTGACTAGAAACACATAAGTCAGAGAGAATATTAACCGTCACAGATTAGATACATGTATTTTGGAATGAGCCACTTTCTAAACACTTAAAACTTTGTCACGGAGGGACGAATTTATCGATGATGGTTGCATCCAATCCAGTTTTATTAAATTGCCTTTGATAGTGATATTTGTGCCCGCGAGATCATCAGAAAACTTGATGGGGTCCAGAATCGGCCTTTCTTAACTCTTAAGATTTCCAAAATAAAGCACCAATGAAAGACACATTGAAGCAAAAATCATCCCTCATTTATAAATTCGTGTGAACCTAGTGCAGTTTCCAAAAAGAAATGGTAAGTATGGTGATCACTAAATATGGGAGCGTGACACAAAAAGTTACCCTGAAACTTACAATACAGCTTGACTCTCGGACCGACAAGCGTATCCATATGAAACGATCATTGTTTGTAGGATAATGAAACAGACGAGGCCCCTGGGGGTGTTGATTTCCAGTGTTGCGTGTGTGGGCGGTAGAGTCCGCCGCATTTTCGAAATCGCGTCCTTAAGCACACGAGCATTGCCGAGTCGTTCAACCCTGTTCTAATGTCCAGAACAGGATCGGCAGGGAGGCGTAGATTCTCCCCGTAAACCAGCTCCGCTGGGCTGTCCGCGAGCTGCTCTCGCTGGGTTGCGCGGAGACCGAGGAGGACGGAAAGCAAGGAACGCGACCGCGACGGATCGTCGCGGGTCACTAGAGCGGCCTTCAGCGTACGGTGCCAACGTTTCAGCATACCATTGGACGGTGGATGCTATGCGGTAGTCCTATGCCGTTAAAAGCCAAGGAGCTTTCCTAACTCCGCGAAATGAGTAGATTCGAATTGCATTCCCTGGTCCGTGATGGTGGCGGCTGGAACACCAAAGCGCGAAATTCATTTTCGACAAAGGGTCTCGGCACATGATTACGCCGTAATATCAGACAGAGGTATTGCTTCAGGTCACCACGTAAACCTGTCGATGATTGTGAGGCAATACTTGAATCGGTGCGAATCTCGCTAAAGGCCGATGATGTCCAGATGGATGGTGTGAAAACGCTTGGTTGACCGAGGGAACACATCTATTTCTTTTCGAACGTGCCTATTGATCTTGCACTTCTGGCACGCGATACAAATTTGTGACCTGTGAATCCCCTCGCATACAGTGGCTAACAAAAAGGCGGTGAATATTTTTTTTCAGTATTGTCACGTGGGACATAGTTTGGCAAGTCCTCACACGACCTCCTCGCGGTGGCAGTTGTAAACCGCCTTCGAGCAGGCCAAGAGTGTGAAGGGCCGGGCTGAGGGTAGGCTTATCCAACTGGCAAGGATGTGTTTGCCTCCTGGCATGTGTTACAGGCAAGTGGACCTGGCCATCCCCTGGCAGCCTAAGCAACAGCCCAGGGATTGTCTTCCCTGCATGAGAAAAGGAACAGCATAAAACCGGCTAAGGAGCGAAGGTCCACTGGAGTCCTGCTCAAGGGCCAGTACCAGAAGGCCATGCATATTTTCAGCTAGATGGCAAAGAATAAGGATGCCGGTATGGTTAACGAGTAGAATGAGAAAGATCTTGCTAAATACTAGGCGATTGTTATGGAATATACCAGCAAACGCCTGGTAGATGAGCAAAAGGCGAAGCCAACCGCTCTCGAACGCCAAGGGCAAACACACAGGATCCATCCCCTGCTTTGATTCCTCTCAGGTGTTTTATAGGTTGCGCGGACTAATTCTTCAGGGACTTTCTCGGTTCGTGCGTCGCTAAGATCAGTGACGCTTGGGAGGGTGTAAAGCTCAAATTATCCTCTACGGCAAGATTCCCAGGAGACTGGTTGCTCGTGTCTGGTTGCGAAAAAATCACATGGATGCGGAAAACCACGTGCAATCGATGCGTCTATGGACCACCGGTGGTTATCAAAGAGGAAACTCCCAGGCAGACAGCCGAACTTTTCTGCTCCGTATATACTGAAAGTACCTGGAGGGTAGACTATAAAATGCGGCTAGGACTAAGGAACCCAAGACGGACGGACCCCGGACGACGACGGAAGACGGATCGACATCGCGCTAGTATAGGAGCCTTGGGTCGGAGGCTCCAAACCAAATATTATAATTTATTCCACATGAGAGGCCCTGATCAGGGAAGACCTAGAGCATGTATCCTCGGGGGGAAGAGTCTGCACGCTTTTCTATGTCCGGACCTGGGTTCCAGCTACATAGTGGTGGTGAAGCCGGAACATGCGGGGGCGGAGAACGTGTGTATTTCCTCGACTTACATAGCCCACGACCGACCAGCTCTGGCAGAAGAACTACAAAATTGGTGACACTAATGCAAGGCGTACGTTTTGGTATAGCTCGGAAATCAACGAGGGAGGTGGGCCAATTTTTGATGATTTTAAATTTCGGTAATCATATAACAACTGCCTGAAAAAGCACGACTCAGCATCAATACCACCAATAGGCGTTCCTGGTTGGACTATTATCAGAATATCGAAAGCACGAACGAATTCGCAAGGCTCAGTAAGATTCAGTCTTTTCTTAAAAAGTCGGAAGGCTACTGGGCGGAATCTTCTGGTGAAACTCTGGAACTGTTGTTTCAGACGAACTTTCCCGCCAGAAAGGTGGACTGTGAGTCAGAGCCTTGCTTGGAGAGTTTTCAGCCATCTCAGCTGGGTAAGACTATCAAATAGGTAATTACCGAGGATAAGATCGGCTGGGCTCCCTCACATATAAGTCTCCGGGTCCAGATGAAATAGTGTCAGTCATGCTAGAGAAGCAGTAGGAAAGGATTTCGTCGAGGCTTGCCGAGATTTCCCGGAGCTGCATCTCTTTGGGATTCGCACCACAGTCCTGGAGACGCGCACGAGTGGTTTTCGTACCGAAAGCGGGCAGGCGGGACTATGGATATGCATAAAACTTCGACCAATCAGTCTCACCTCTTTCGTATAGAAGATTCTCCTCCCTCCTCATGCAAATCCATTTAAGGGTGACTATGGAAAGAACACCTTTTCTCTAAGTCGCAGCATGCCTACCTCAAAGGAAAATCCACAGTAACTGTTCTCCACGAGCTAATTGACACGGTTGAGCGGTCAGTGCAGTACAAGTAGTGTACCCTAGCTGCCTTCTTGGATATAGAGGAAGCTTTCAAGAACTTTAGTACCAACGTTATCAAGGAAGCTTTAACCAGTATTGGATTGGAGGGGTATCTTACGCGTTGGATTGTATCCATCGTAAGAACCAGAATAATACAGTCGGATCTAGGAGGCAAACACTTGACCAGGGGCACGTCCCAGGGTGGCGCTATCTCTCTGGTGTTCTAATTCTTAGTGATGAACGAAATTTTGCGAACATTGGACATTAGCGGGGTGAAGGTAGTGGCGTATGCAAACTACACGGTGATATTAGTGTCGGAGATGTTTCCCTCCATTATGAGTGACATCATGGAAAGAGCGTTACGAAAGGTGTGCCTGTGTATTGCAAGATGCGCATTCGGCATAAACCCAATCAAAACGGAAATTATGCTATTCACCACCAAGACAAGGTACTTGAATTCTACCTACTGCCTCTGAATGAACCAAAATTGGTTCTCCCCCCCCCCTTCCACCCTGGATCCAAAGCTGAATTGAAGGTTGAATATAGTAGTGAGGATTAAGAAGGCCTGCAGAGGCTTCTATGCCAGGAAAATAACCTTTGCAAAGAAATGGGGTCTGCGATCGAGGATGGTTCTCTGGCTGTATACAGCTCTGGAATACGTACGGCTCTATTGTATGGTGGCAGGCTTTGAGCAAAATGTTCAATAGAAAGAAACTTAATAGGTTTCAAGGAATTGCGTTTGCAGGTGCTATCGGGGTTCTACACTCCTGACCCGGCAGATGCTCTCAATGTACACTTGCATCTCCTCCCCCTAGACTTCCATATTAAATATTGTATCGTGCAATGCCATCAAACTACTTGAGTCCGAATGCTGAACAGCGAAGTCGCAAACATCTTAGTGGAAGTACCTCGTGAAATCTGGGCAGTCCCCACGGACTATGTCACAAGTATGCTGAACTTCACGGAAAATATTGCTGGGGATTCTCCAACTAGGGTAGAGTAGAAGACCGGCGGCATGTTGCAAAGCTATGACACAGCATTCACCGACGAATCAGATGGTCTGTGGGGTTGGTGCGGGGGTTTTCTCAAATACGCACAGTGTGTCTGAGTCAGGTTTTGCCAATGTATTCCAAGTGGAAGTACTCGCGATACTAGAAGCCTGTCGATGGCTAGGGTATGATTCTAAGCGTAAAATAGCCATTCCGTAACAGTCCGATCATGAGAGCTGCTGTGCCAGGCGCGTTCAAATGCATGCAAGATTACGGCCATCTGCACGGGGCACTGGCCCATAGGGAACCATGCCGCCAGGTTTGGCATACACTCCGATTCGCATTGCCGAAGATGCGGGGTAGAGGGGAAACCCTCAGAAACTTTCATTGCGATTACCCAGTTCTAGCTAGAGTCGGGCTATGGACCATTTGAAATAATTGTTGTTTCTTTTTCGTTGGCGTGAATATTTATTCTTGCAAATACCGATATTTCGGGAACCACTTGTTCCCTTCATCAGTGCTAACAAGGAAGTTTTTATTATTTCAAATAATTAATCGTTAGAAACACCGCATAAATTCACTCAGATATGGACCATTCTTTAAGGAGTTCAGAGAAAATTCTAGCTGCAAGGTGAGAGAGCTGCCTTCCTTCGCGAATGCTACGGGCGGGCTCTGAAGATCTGATTGCGCACCACAGTGCTAATCGGCCACTGATACCTACCTATCCCATAGTTATGTGGGGAACCAAATTAAAGTTCTCCTACTTTTTAAAGTCGGTATTAGTTTCGACATTGCTTGCAAAAGGGGAGGAGTGAAGGGACAAAAAATAGGATTAATTACTTAAAGGACCCGTTATAAGTAACCATCCAACCCAAATGCCTGAAAAGAAATTTGGTGATCCATGCACCTGCTATCTAGACCTCAAAAAACATTCCATATCACGTTTAAAAAAAGTTAGTAATAGTACATTACCCCATAAAGGGGTATATGTTTATCCTAGAATCATCAACTTGCTGTACTATAGAGCATGATTCTGCTAAGTTTGGTGGGAATCGCACTATTGCTAACAGAGTTATAATAGGTCAAAGTTGTCACTTTTGTGGAATTTTTTGCATCACACATTACGAACTAAGTACCAGTGGGACAAATGCGCATTCAAATGTGCTTATATGAGCAATAGCCAAAACTCCTGTTTCCCGACTTGCTCTAAGTTTTCAATGAATTCCTCCATATCCATTTCGTTATATGTAACTCCATTTTCTTATAACAGACAAAACAAGGTTGAATATCAGCATTATGCCCACTCAATTAATCATTTACTCAGACGCTCATAATTCCTAACAGAAATTAAATAAACACAACAAACCCATGATAAAACATATGTGGGTGCAAATGTGCACATTAGATCCTTTATGTTCCTCCAACTACTTCCTCACGCGTCCTATATTCACCAAGTAAAAATTTCATTTATTTCCGTGATCCGCATATGCGTGCTCATTCATACAAACCGATAAATCATCTTTTTGGATATTTCTTTGCCGTTTCCCTTTTTTGCCGGGCGAAAACACGACATTTCGGTGTTCTGATAAATTATATCGATGTCATCAATCATCAAATCATTTATGCTTAATCAAAACAAAATCGTATTATCGCATCCATCGTGTAGCCACTTATCCAAAGCAAATAAATAAATACAGAAAGCCTTAATCTTCCCTTAAGGGTTGGGGTATGTTACACGTTTGAATTAAAGCTGGGTGCGACAGGGAACAGATTGGTTGGCTTTTTGTAAAACTGTCTTCGGTATTCCACCTGTGGGTAAGTAATAACCGCAAACTAGATGAACACACGTTTCATTATGGACTAAGAGGGTTGCCAAATGGGGTGGCTAACATAACACTTGTGCATTAACTTAAAATTGCGTGTACTTCCCGATGAAAGCAGCCCCTTGATGTCATTATGTACTTCTATTAACTATTCATTTTAAGATTAGTTACCTCTGAAGAAAAGTTCATACGAGCATCCCCTATTCTATATGGGCGCATCGAATTGTCAGACTTGAATATAGTCTCCCCTGCAGTGTTTAAATCTACTTGACTTCGTCCGAAATTACATAATCAACTGGCAGCCCTTCTAAATCATATGTACCCTGCTAACCATCGGTTCACTCTCAATCTCATCCCAATCCTGTCAGGAAAAATAATGTTACGTGTCTATTCCAAGGTGCCCGTGTCGTGACAGCTCTGATTTCTCTTACCCTTGTACTTATTTCCATGTATGAATTTCAAATATTGCGATCCCAGAAATATTCTGCTTATTGTATGTTCTATTGCACGGAAAAGGTTATGTGGTTCCGAAAATATTTTCAATGAATTTGAGAACCATGAGTAGCATCAACCTCCTTTCAATAAAAAGTATACATGTATCGACTATAAGGATCCATTAATAGGGTGAGCCAGGCATTCCTTGAAATACATGTCACTTAAGTCAATATTCTTTCCAAACTTTTGTATTCTTCTCGCATGCAAAAAGGCTTTCAATTGAAAAATGGTGGTATCGAAAAAGGTAAAACAAATCGAAGAGTTACAGAAATGTACGCACACACGATATTGCTATGTATATGCCCAGATAGAATGCAATTGCATGCAATGTGCTGCAGTAATATAATAATTTTAATATGGCCCAGCCATTCCATATATATTCAAGCATAATTTCAGCCCATAATAATTTTTTAATAATAATAGGCATTTGAACTCCGCCGAAGCCGGTCCCAAGCCCGGTTGTGAAAGGAGGAGGGATGGATAGCTTCAGTCTGACTCATAGCTTCAGTCTGCTGTACGCCACCGCAGCGTCTCAGGGGGTAGGTGAGGAAAGTGCAGGAACTTTGCAGTCTTGCAGATTACTCACTAAGAAAGCTATCTACACACCTGGCAGCTAGGAAGAAGGAGAAATTTAAGGTCCGGTACGGATAACCGGCGGGAGTCGTCTGACTTGGTGACTGGGTCGGGCTCTCGTAATGGACAGCACGGCGTCGAAACCGCTAGTCGTGGGGCGGTTTGACGTCTAGGCGCCACGACGTCCAGGAGCACAGCTCCGCCTGCTGCAGCTGTTTCGCCACAATCTGTGGCGACCACTTCAGCAGGTTCGCGTAGGAAGCGGATGAAATGGACTGAAGAAATGAACCTCTTCATCATCCACTCCTACTACGAAATAACGGCGGGGGCGGGTACAACATCTTACCGCCCCTTGTTGCACCAGAGATTCGTCGAGTGTTTCCCGCAATTCGCACACGTGACTGTGCAGTGAGTCGCAGACCAGTACCGCTTTATTACTCGCAGCGACACAATCCCGGCCACCATCAGGGAGCGTGTTCGACTTGAAGTCATCGGGGAAACTGGTGACCGAGAGTCGATGGGGGCGGAGGCGGCGGCATCAACAACACCACGCTGCACTGCAGGCAACAGGTTCAGTACTCGCCGAAGCACTCTTCTCCACCGTCCAGCTGAGGTTTCTGCTGAGGTGAGGGACGAATTCCAAAGAGCGTGTATAGAATTCTCGGATATGGATCCTTTGCATAGACCAGGTATTCCCAGGCTCTATGCATCTCCAGAAACTCCGGGAATTCTATCTCAAATCAATGATGAGATTGCATCTCGACTGTGTGCTGATATGTCGCTGCTGCAACTACAATCACTTGTGTATTATGGTGCAGCTGCGGCTATCAGATTGCACGGTCAGAAGATTCGCTTTCGCGTTATTGGTTTGAGTGACAAAAGAGATCCACCATGGAAAATTCGTCTGGAACGTCGGCGGGACTCACTAAGGCAGGACATTGCTAGACTGATTCAGATCAGCACTGGCAATGCTAGCCGACGGGTGAAAAATAAAGTGCAGAGGATTTACCGGAACTATGCCATCCCCTGGGAGACACCCGTAGTTGAAATTCTGGACACACTAAAACAGAAACTTTCTGTCATATGCAGTCGGTTACGACGGTATGGCGAAAGTTATTCTAGACGTGTCCAGAATGCAACATACGCGAGGAACCAGCGGAGCTTTTTCAGATCTCTCAACGAATCCCAACAGAGCGCCCAGACAATACAGTTCTCGGTGACGGAAGCGAAAGAGTATTGGGGTGGACTTTGGGGGTTACCTGCCCAGCATGCTGAGCATGCTGAGTGGATCACCGCCGAAGGCACCCGCCATGCCAATACACCTGGCATGAATTTCGCGGATGTTACCGAAGAGGAAGTTCGACGAGCCATAAACATCTCGAAGAACTGGAGGGGCCCAGGTCTGGATCGGGTGCAGAATTTCTGGTATAAGAAATTTACCAGCGTACACAGTCGGTTTGCACGCAGTATAAATGAGGTCATGAGTCGGCCGGAGGAATTTCCACCTTTCCACCTTCTGCAGGACCCCGCAGACACAAGACAAGCTTACCAACCCTCTACAAATTCATCACGTCATTATTAGTGGAAGGATCAATGCGCACCTCGAGACCAACAACATTCTGTCCGAGGAGCAGAAGGGCTGCCGAGTTGGGTCAAGGGGTTGCAAAGAGCAACTCATTATCGACTCGGTAGTTGTAGGACAAGCAACTAGAGGTCAAAGAAACCTCTTCAGTTGCTATATCGATTATGCCAAGGCTTTTGATAGCGTTCCGTATACCTGGCTAATCGACATCCTATATCTGTATCGCATTGATCCGAAACTAATAAAGTTTTTGGCGACAGTCATGGAAGGGTGGCATACCACCTTATCGGTGCGTACATCTGAGGGTGCTAATACCTCAGAGCCCATCCGTATACGGAGGGGCATCTTCCAGGGGGATTCATTGAGTCCTCTTTGGTTTTGTATGGCACTGAACCCCCTTTCATGGCTACTGAATGATGCTAGAGGGCATGGTTTTGCAATAAAGTATGGCCTACGTGCTAAGTGCGAACTGACACACTTGATGTACTTAGATGACATCAAGCTGTATGCTGGTACTGACAACCATCTTAGAAGTCTGATACGAATAATAGACATGTTCAGCCGTGATATTCGGATGGAGTTTGGATTAGACAAATGTCGAATCCAAGCCATCCGCAAAGGTCATCACGAGCCGCATGCCGGACATAGCATTGGTGACCTCCACATCGAAGCTGTGACCGGGACAGACTTCGACAAGTACCTAGGAATTCTGCAAGGAACCCATGCTCGAGTTGGTGATCTGAAGGAAGCTCTGCTGTCCGAATTCCTGTGACGTGTAAAGCTGGTGCTGAAATCGCATCTCTCGAGGAAGAATAAGATAAGCGTGTTGAATGTATTCGCTATCCCTTCACTGGCTTATGCATTCGGAATATTGCCGTGGACGAAGACCGACCTGGAAAACGTCCAGCGCCGGATACGGACAACTATGTCCAAATTCCGAATGCATCACCCAAAGTCTGCCGTGGAGCGGATGAACCTGCCTCGTGACATCGGAGGTAGGGGCGTGGTTGACGTGGCGGCACAACATCATCGCCAAGTCGACTCGCTGCGCGCTTATTTTTACAGTAAAGAGGAGGCGAGCCCCTTGCATACGGCTGTCTGTAAGGCAGACTGTGGACTGACTCCACTTAACTTGAAGGATCGATCTTTCAATCCTCTGAGTGGGGTGAAGTCGGACCAGGAGCGGATCGAGGAATGGAAGTCGAAGGCAATGCACGGTAAACACGTAAATTATCTTTGGCAGCCATTTGTCGATTTGCATCTGTCGAACAGATGGCTGTATGCTGGGGAGCTCTTTGCTGAGACGGAGGGGTTCATGTGTGCCATTCAGGATGGCGTGGTCGCCACCCGAGCTTATAAAAAGCTCATCATGAAAGAACGGGTGGAGAACGACCAGTGCAGAATGTGTGGTTCGACGTTAGAGACGTTGGACCATCTCATTTCTGGCTGTACTGTTATGGCACCGGTGCAATACATCACCAGGCATAATGCTGTATGTAAGGTTATACATCAAAACCTTGCATATAAGCATGGGCTGATCACGGGAACATGTCCGGTTTACTGATATGAGCCGCAAGCAGTACTTGATAGTTCTGCTTACAGCATGTATTGGGACCGGCAAGTTCTGACTGATCGCCATACCGCACACAATAAGCCTGACGTACTGTTAGTTGACAAGACGGGTCGCTCCGCGTATATTATTGATGTTGCTATCCCCCATAATAGCAACATTGAACGGAAATACGTGGAGAAGAAGGTGAACTATGAGCCATTGGCTCGGGAAATCAAAGAAATTTGGCGTCTCGAACGGGTGGTTGTAGTTCCCATAATATTGTCAGCTACAGGTATTGTACCTAAATCCCTGACGGCTTCCCTTGATGTCCTGGGATTTTCGCACAATCTGGTTCAAACCATGCAGAAGTACACCATTCTGCATACGTGTTCGATGTTGCGGGGAGTACTCGATGGATTCTCCCACTGACCTACCACCGGCCACCACCACCAGTGCCCCTTTAGTTTTTAAATAGGTAGGATCGTCCGAGCTTAAATGCTTGGCACTTAGTGCTAGTATTAGGTAAAATCCGGCATCTGCCGAGATTGTGATAACTCGGGAATAGGCATTTGCATTAAATTATCCTATATGTATATACTTGTAAAGCGCTTCATATTATATCAAAGATAATTTCGGGACATACTATTGCGGACCAAGATAGCTATGGGTAGGATGTTCATACCATAAAACGAAAATGAAAGACGGAAGAAGGAGACTTTTGTCAGTGAGCAAGCGGGCTTCTGGCTGGCAATATCCCTCGATTGCCCTCCGTCCTGCCGCGGCGGTGGATACCTTACCCTCCGTGTGGAATCTAACGCCAGATTTAAAGAACGAGGTTTTCAGACGAAGCACTATTCTACCAACTATAACAATAACGAAGGCAAAGAATGATGGGCTGTAAAGAGACCGCTGGCCGAAGAGGATGGTTTTGACGCACATCGTGGTTGTACAAGAGGGGCAACTGCAGCTGGTAATGCAGCACCAAGAAGTGTATCCATTCTGATGAAGCCCATCGATTCTAAAATGCCTCTCCAATACCAAAGACAATAAGAGGGAGGGGTGCCTATGAAGGGTAATTCGAACCCCCCTCCCCCCAGCTTGCAGGAAAAGCAGTTGAGTTTTTCTATTTTATCAATGTCAAGAACAACATGCCAGAAACATGGTGGGAGCCCTTAAGATTCTCTATAATTGGTCGCCTGAAGGTCCTGGGGGTTTAGTGTGAGAATATCGTGTTGGCATAATGCGATGGTCTTCTTCGGATACGGATTGATTTGAAGACCATAACCACAATATTGGTGGATAAAAAAAGACTAAATTTTGTTTTCTAAATGCCAAATAAATAGCTTTTATTGCTCATGTATTAGTAATTCGAGGACCAGTACCAGAAAAAGAGGACACTCTTCCTCAGTGAATTTTAGTTGAAAAGTCAGGAAGAGGACAACATTACTCGACATTTTTCCGCTATAAAACAAGCCGAAAAACCAACGTACATAACAAAAGAGATCACAATACTGGTTTCTATTCAGTGCAGGATAAGCATGCATAGCTGTGGATCCGACGCCTATTTAACACTTCTGCCGCAATTAAGGTGAACGGCTCACAGTTCGACTCGTGAGTTCGCACGGACCAGTCGTGTTTTCTTGTAAGTTGAAAGTTGAAAGTAGTAATATTTGAAGTAGTAGTAGTTTCGCTTTTTGTTATATTTTGGTATTGTAGTAGTAGTATAGTGCCATAGCAATTAGAAGCTTTTGTAGTGATAGACTGTGTGTTGCGTTTCGACACTATGTCGAAGCGCAATGTGGACGTTAGGTCCGTATCCCCCCAGGAGGTGGATCCTTGCAAGAAGATCCACCCTGCTGGGGACGCTGATGACCCCTTTTCACCGCCGGGCAGCCCCGAAGCTGCCTCCATAGACTGCTCTTCCGAAGCGGAGAGCGAGTCCGATCTCAGGCTGGCCGACCTCGAGTGCCAGCTGCAGCAAGTCAGGGAAACCAACAAGAGACTGATGTGCCATAACATCCGGCTCATGTCTCTTCTTGGCATTGACGGCCCCGAAGTCCTCGACAACGAGGAATCCGTTCTCAACCTGGCCAGCAAAATGGCCGTCTACAGGAATTTTTATGCCAGCAACCATGGCAACCAATCCACCCACACACACGAAGCAGAGTCAATGACCTTACAGCACCAATCAACACAACCGTCGCCATCAGAAGTTTCAGTTCAAATCCTCTCCGAATCTCCAATACAACCACACACCCACCCAGCAAACATGCTTCAATCAACCAAACAACCGCTCACACACACACTGATCCAGCAACAACCAACCACCAATACTTCAACCATTCAGCAGACAACTCTCAATCCAACAACTACACCCAACATGCATCTCACCGGAACCCAACAACCTATCACCATCAGCACACCGCAACAACAATCAACAGTGATCCGCAATAGTAACATTACACCTAAGGTAAGTCAGGAAAAATTCCCTCCAATAATAATCCGCGCCGACCCGACTGTTACCAAATCCGTTACCTCGAAAATAATTAGTGCTTCCCCTAACGTCTCCCTTAAGAAAACAAGCATCCACTCCACTCATGTGCTCGTCTCGAACCAAACAGAATTCGAAACAACCAAAGCATTACTCAAAGAAGGGAACCATCCCTTCTTTACCTTCACGCCTTCCCACCAAAAACCAGTGAATCTAGTTCTACGTGGACTAGACTTCACTTACACCCCCCAAGAGGTTCTTGATGAACTTCATCGCCTGGGTGTCTCAGAGGCAGTTAGTGTCCGTCCTTATGAGACGAGTTCATCAAGACGCAACAATAAGTCACTTCATCTGTTCCTTACAACCTTCAAACCAGGCTTCCAACAATCCTCACTGTCCAAGGCCCGAGCGATGTTCCATTGCCTTGTCAAGTTTGAAAACGTACAGTTCCACGAAATTGCCCAGTGCCGGAACTGTCAAAGGTTAGGGCATGCGGCTTCAAACTGCAATCTGCCATACCGTTGCGTCAAATGCAACACCCCTCATGGTCCCCGGGAATGCCCGAAAACACAACAACAAAACCCCACTTGTATCAACTGCGGCTCTAACACTCATCCGGCGAGTTATCGGAACTGCCCGATGTTTGTTCAAGCCCGCGCCCGCCAAAACTCAATCCTCCAACCAACCAACCCTAACACAGTCCCAAATCATAGACCCCACCCCCAACACAATCCCATCCAAATCAACAATCCTATCCCACCCCATCAACAAACACTCTCATACGCTTCCATAGCCCGAAACGCCACTCGTCCTAACACTTCATTCAATTTGGATAGTGAAATCCATTCACTATTCAATATGCCGACTCCTCAGCTTGCCTCCCAACTCAACTCCTTCATTCCCACCTATCATTCCCTTTCCTCTCCCATGGAAAAAAGACTTGCCCTACTGTCCTTCCTATGCCAAGTCTCTCCTAGCAATGTCCACTAAAGTGGTATTGCTCAATCCCAATTCCATTGTGAGTAGACAAAAAAGACATGAACTCCTCAACTTCCATAACACCCATAATCCGCACTTCCTCCTACTCACAGAAACAAGACTTAACTCGACCCACAGACTCTCCTTTCCCAACATCACTTCCTTCCGAACCGACCGCATAAACCGCCCGGGCGGAGGTACAGCTATCCTAGTGTCCAATCACATAAACTCCAATCAAATTTTTGTCCCATCATCCATCACCCCCTCCCTTGAGATTACGGTTATCTCGGTCATTTGCCGTTCTTCTATCATTTTCCTCGGCAGCCTCTACTGCCCAAAACAGATCCTTGACCCAGCTGACCTCATCCGACTTGTTCATTTCCTCAGAGCCCTCCCAGAATCCCAAAATAAACAAGTCTTCCTCATACTAGGCGGCGACCTGAATGCCAAACACAGTATGTGGTTCAATTCCATCCCCAACCCCAATGGCAACAGGTTAGCCAACTGGTATTCCCAGAATTCTCTCCCTCTACAGCTAACCCTTCTCCCGCCCAATCAACCTACCCACCACTCATCCAATTCCCATTCCTTCCTTGACCTATTCTTCGTGAGTAATAATCTCCTCACTCAGTCCCACTTCCCTACAGTTCCCCCCGATCTCCCAACTGTTCCTGGCCTCAGTGATCATGACGGTGTAGTTCTAGAGTTCTACACTAATGATCAACTCCCTAGAATCCAACCTAAACTACTTCCAGATTATTCCAAAGCCAACTGGAATCTCGTCAACTACAAGTTAGCTGACAAACTGGCATCCATCTCTCTTCCCTCCTACCCTTCTCCAGAGTATTTAGACAATACAATATCCCGAATAACCGAAATCACCCAAGAAGTCTGCAACCAAACCATCCCTATGCGTCCCCTAAACTACAACAATCTCATCACCCTCCCCACCCACATCCTCGACCTAATCAAACTCAAAACCACCCTCCGCCACCAACTCCACCGCAACAGATACAACCCCCGCTTCAACTTCCTTAAAACCCGCATTGATTCCCTAACACATACCATCCGATCTGAAATCCAATCCCTCTACGCCGAACACCACACCGTCAAACTTTCAGGTATTTCCATAAATAATCAAACATGTCACCAACTCTGCCACATCTGTCCCCGCCTAGCCAAATCCAAAACTCCTACCACCCTTCCCCACAACACTTCTCCTAAAGTCCATGCCGATTAATTAGCGAAAGCCTTCCTCGTAGCCCATCGCACTACCCTCCATCTTTCAGACCCTTCTACCGAATCTTCAGTTTCCCAACACCTCTCCGACCTTACGTCCAACTTCCCAGTTTACACCAGCATACCAATTCCACCCCCAGGCCCCGCTCCCCATTTTTGCGACCCAATCCCATCCCTTTCCCAAGAATCCGTCGAATCCATAATCCTTTCCCGTAAAAACAAAAAATCCACAGGTCCTGACAAAATCCCTACCATTATCCTTAAGAGGTGCGCCAAAACACTAAGTCCTCTCCTTTCACAAATTTTCAATCATTGCTTTATCTTAGCACATTTCCCCACTCCTTGGAAACAAGCGCACATCGTCCCCATCCGCAAGAAACACCGCATCCAATCCCAATAGCTACCGCCCAATCTCCCTACTCAACTCCCTTTCGAAGATTTTTGAAGTCGCCATCCATGACCTTCTACTTTCCCACATCTCCGATCACGATACCATCCCTAGCTTTCAATTTGCCAACAAGAAAGGTCACGGCACATCACATGCCCTCCTCGTCCTCAAATCCGACCTCTACAAATACCTAAATAATAACATCCCCACCACCGGCTGCCTCCTAGACATTCAGAAGGCCTTCGATTCCGTATGGCACGAAGGCCTTATTTTCAAACTTTCCTTTATCTTTAAATTTCATCCCCACCTTTGTCGACTTATCCTTAGTTTCCTCTCCAATCGCCATTCCCAAGTTAGAGTCCTCGACTCCTTATCCGATCCCTATAGTCCCCCTGCAGGCATCCCACAAGGCTCGGTCCTCTCGGCAACCCTTTTCTCTCTCTACACTGCTGATATCCCTCTTCACCACTCCTCTACAACGCCTTACACAGTCAAAACTCTCCAATATGCCGATGACCTAATTCTCTATACCCCATCCAGAAATATCCGTGCCGCCCAGTCCCGTATAAACCTCTCCATCCAATCCCTCAACTCCTACCTCATCTCCTGGAAACTCCTTCTCAATCCGTCTAAATGCCATGCCATCGTCTTTCGAGGCAGGATAAAACTCACCTTTAAGATGCGCTGCGATATTTCCGACCTCCTTATTAAAATTGGCCAAGATCCAATCCTCACCGTTACCTCTACAAAATACCTCGGCATCCATCTAAACTCCCGTCTCTCTCCCATCCCTCACGTTAATTCGATCCTCTCCAACACTTCAACGGGTCTTAAATCCCTATGGCCCATCCTTAATAATAAATCCTCTGTCCGTCCTGACGTTAAGCTCTACTGCTACAAGCTGCTAATACGCCCATTAATGGCATACGGCTTTGTAGCCTGGTGCGATCTAACCTCCCACCAAATGGAGCGCCTACGAGCTAACGAAAGGAAGTTCTTCCGAATATCCCTAGGCCCTTCCCATCCCCGTTCTAACCAAGCCGTCTACAACCGGGTCAACTCGACCCGTTTAGACGTGTGCCTCATCAAATCCCTCATAAAGTTCCTTTACCACTCCCTGAATCATGACAATAGCCTTGTCCGAAATTCCATCTTCTCACACATCAGTCCTACTGACCGCCCATTTCGAACCCATATCCCCCCCTCCGACATCCTAAACCTTCACTCCTTAGGTCGCGTTTTTCGCAACGGTAGGTTAATGTATTACCATCGGCCCTACAACGAACATCGCTCTGACACTGTCTACTCCATCTCCCAATAATTTTAACCCTCCCGTTATGCATCCTTCTCCCATCCTTTTACCGGTAATTTTTCCATACGCAATCTTAATATTATGGGGGGTTTTTCCTGGCTTTCCCCCCACTAGCTTATAGGCTTAGGTTAAGTTGAACTGTATATTACTTTTATTATTAAGCTTTAGGTTAATTTCTAGAAAAGACTAATGTCGTTAGAAATAAGTTCTAGTATTAAGTAATAGCCTTAAGCTTAGCAGTGTAAATAATAGGGTAAATAAATTGAATGTGTTAAAAAAAAAAGGTGAACGGCGCCTGGGATATACTGCGCAACTCAACGCTTGAGCCGACAAAGTGCTCGACTCGCAGCATGGGCGTCACTACAACCGCCTTGAAACTCCCACCAGGGAGCAATATCGAATAACTGGGAAAAGAACGCATCCTTCAAGAAATCTCTTGGAGCACATGCTCTCAGAAGGCCATCCCGGTTTCCAATGTACAAAATTATCTCCTGTGATGCCTTATGGCACATTCAGGTCGGATCACCTTCCTCGAGTCGATCACAGGAGGCAAAAACAGACGCTTCTCCAACAGTGTCAAAGACGCCCACCTAAGCGTACTGCCATCCATTTAAGGCCATTGAAAGAATGTGGGTAGAGAGGGGATGTTCTACGGAAACGGCGGTTCCATACACAGAAAATTCCGGAAAAATGCCGAGAAATGGAACTCAAAGTTCGAAAAGGAGAACATAATCGCGACCTAAAAGAATTCTGAGCAAATAGCAACAAGATCCATAGGAGCTAGAAAAGGGATCCCATGTTTGAGATGAGAGAATCCAGCTTGAGCAAAACTTACATTGATATTGTATGTACATTGCCCTGAAACAGCAAGTAATTTGGTAAAATTCGAAAAAGGATCCATTGTGAGTTTCAGGAAAACCTATGATAGCACTCAAGAGTGTCAGTGAAGACAGTGTTAAGATCATTAGCCGCCAGAAAAATCGATTTGGATGGGTTGTCTACCATCGGGGAGGAAAGGCGTCATTAAAGAAGCTCTTCAAATGCCTCGTGTTTGGACACTTCGCAAAGGCATACTATATTGCCAAATAGTACAATAGGGAACCCAAGTGCTTACTATGTCAAGGAAAGGAGAGATCGGATGGGTAGGGTATGTAGTGGAATTGGCAAAATACACGGAAGTCGGAAAGGCGTTATTATGAACTACGAGAAAATTTAGTTTATTCGTGCAGGGTCATTCGGGATATGTTTGGGTATGTCACATATCCGGGTGTACAGCTGCTATACCCAATCCAATCTAAGATTGCCTGAAGGTGAAGAGTTGACAAGTAACTTTCTTCTCAAGACAAGAGGATGAAAATCAAAAGTGATTGCCAGGAATTTTTATGCTTCATCATTACAGGGTCGCTCAGGACATACTTGAGCAGACCACGCTCGAATCTAAGACAAGACCATTGCAAATGAACCGTATAGAAACCGTCACGCTAGCATATGGATCATAGATTCGAGTGGTGAGCTGCGATATGGGCTTACGGCCGACAGGTCATACAATGTACTGCTTTGTGTGGACGAAAATAAGTGGTGAATGTAAACAGTTACTACGCCCCACAAGGTTGACTCTGTCTGAATTCGACCAAATACTTGATGATCTTGCTGTCGATGTACGGGGACGAAGTTCAAAGATTGCTGGTGATTTCAACGCTTTTGCCTTTGAGTGGGGTAGTAGAGAATCAAATGCAAGGGGCTCGTTTCTATTAAATTATCAAAATAACGACACTGCACTCCATCCACCGCTCTTCACCTCAACAGTCGATCCCACAGAACTGATCCATTCATTCCAAGAATGTAGATGGGATAAACAAATGAAAAGTTCTAGAGTATGGCAAACTAGCGCCACATATCCTCCTCTGTAGTCCGGTAGGTTAATCTTTCAGAATTTCACGTTGATAACTGGTTGGTCCCGAATTAAGGTACAGATACCTGAATTCGCAACTCACTGCAGAATCAATTTTCGAAATGTACGTCTGCACTCACTGCGATGCAACACACTTATTTCGTGTTGAAGTATCTGGACGGACTTACCCGCTTTTCAAATGTTTTCTACACTTAGTACTTGGAGAAAACTCCCAAGATCCTCAGCTGTGTGATGAGCAGTTTCAACTTTTTTTTTGACAGATCAAAGTAAAATTCCTTCTTCCAATCCACACAATCACACAAGTCTCCAAGAAAGTCTGTTCGACGTCCCAAACTCGACTCCCAAAACTTTAAATTACCTAATTTCTCTAATACCGTTTTGGAAACTTGTGTTAAACCTAAAAAGAAGAGTCGCTGGGCCATGAAGAGTGTGAGGAAGTTGCTCTCCATTTGGTTCGGTCCGGCATCAAGGCGATGCGGACTTAGGACTCTCCAATCCATTAAAAAAGAAAATGGGTTTTAGTATTTTGGAGAAAGGTACAATGTGGTAGGATTTTGTGACCAAATTTTTAAAACGAAATTTAGAATGGTCATTTTATTATAGCAATTAAATGCTTAATATAAGTCAATGTCGGGATGAGGATTGAAAAATTGAAATTAGCGCATTGAAAAAGCTAAAGAATACTTAAACGAGAGAAAAGGAAGAAATGCTGTATATTCACAAATGCACTCTCTTGTCGGATTGTCACTGGGTAAGTAAGGCCAGTGAAATGTTTCACACATCACGAAACCACGGACATTACAGTTTCCTAATGTTGGTGGAATCTATAAATTGATGGAGGTAACTTGTTTGTCAATACTCAGCCCTTCTCGAGAAGGTCCTGTTGTCGTCTATAGGTGCATATCTATCCAATGGCTTTAAATAGTGGGTGAAGTTTCTTTTCCAATTTGGTTTTGATTTGTTAGGTGTCACTGAGCTTTGTCCAATAATTTCTCATGACGCGACAATTCAATTTTTATTTCCTTATATTATCTTAAATTACTCTGCTTGGATCTCACCTGTTAACGCGGCGATCACCACATTCGTTATTAATACGGTGTAGGTTGGTATTTATTTTTGGCCTAAATAGAACTCTTTCATCAATCTGAAGAATCAAAAATAAGTCAAGGATTCTTTCATGTTCTTAAATCGAAATAAAGAAGTTTGCTTTCTTAGAAAGACAAAGTTCAATAAAATAAATGTTGGACCATGTACTCTTCCATGTTGTTTTTATTGGGGTGACACTGAAGCATGATAGCAAAGAGATTTTCCAGAAGATTTCCCATAGTCTTCAATTTGCTATAATTCACTTTGAAAACATAAAAAGGAAACTTGCATCAATGTCAACTTTCGTCCGTTTCTTTAAAATTGATCACTAGCCAACCACTTTTCTCGTTACCAAATGGTAAAAGATAAATAAAGGACAACATTTTCTTGTTGGTCTCTTTTAGTCTTTACATTTCAAACTACCAGAGCTGAAGGCATGTTGGTCCAGCCATGAGCAAGAAAACTTCTACAAAGTTTTATATAATCGGCAAAGTTTTCTAAACTTCAATGGCAACAACAGCATTCCGAAGGCTATTGATTTGCTCTTGAGAAGTTTCCATGGCGGAAAAGGGAAGTTTCAGCCTTTCTTGTCTCGTTACTGTTGAAAATATCACGTACTGGGTTTTTCATTTAATGTTAAGGGTTTGATTCTGTGGGAGCAGATGAAAGGATATAACCATTTGTAGATGGAAATTTGAGTGACTTATTTTTCAGGATGCAACACTAGATTTAATTACGGACGGGGATTTTCCAAAGATCGTTACAATTTAATTTCTTCATGATAGTTTGCTTTGTGGACTGTCCGTGAGCAGCAGCCAATAGTCTTACTGGAAAAAATCCCTAATTGATTCACGAAGACATTTAAGCAAAAGTTATCCGAAGGACAAAATTGCAAATGAATAAAAGAAATCCAATTAAATCAATAAAAGATTGCTCTTCTAATAAAAGATATTTCTTACAAGGATACAACATCAATTTCCTTAACCAGAATAGAATGGGCACGATCCCCAAAGCGATACAAAAACAATAAGGAATTACAACCCAGTATCCCACATTCTCCGCTTCTATTTGAATTGGAGAAAAAAGTTTAGGAGGAGCCGGAAATACTTGGACCATACCCAATATCTTTCACTGAATTACCTTTTCAAATTGTGATTGACTCTATTTTTGGTTTTATGTGCCCACGCTGGTTGCTATTTATAAGAAAAGTTGGTAGCAGTAGATCTCACATGAGCTTAGGAACTGGTTGGAACTTTGATGCTCTTTAGTATTTCTCATTGGGAACAAAAGAAAAAGTATAACGTTCTCCTTGAATAATAGTTCAATAATAGTAGTTTATAGGTATGGTCGACAATTAGATTAAGCGTGTCCAGACAAGCATCCATGTTTTATTTGGGTTGATTTCAATTTGATGCAACCCGAAAATATATTTCATTCTCTTGTTTCAATCTTTAAGACCCAGGGCCAGGCAAAGGAGTGCAGGATGTGCCGGTGCCAAATATAACTGTCTGTGAACTAACTTATGCTCCTCGGGGCTTCGATATATCCATACCAAAACCATAAGCGGGTAGTCATAGCGACACCTTGCAGGAGGGGCCCTGTTATTACGTTTGCAGTCGGGGTAACCGAACAAGGGATATTTTCAAGACCTTTGCCTCCATATTTGAGGCAATCATATAAGTAATTCCCGGCAAAGGTTTTGCCTAGATATGATACTGGCAAACTGAGCGACAGAGGTCACAGCAGAATGGATCAGGACCATAGTTTCTACACTAACAGGCTCAAAGCGAAAAGAGCTGCCAACATGTGCCGATAATATACTAGAAGGCACATGGTTACAGTCCAATTTCCGCAAGCCGCTAGACGTAAGAAGGTGGATCGTCTAGAATTCATATTTGTCCAAAATGAGAGTCTCTCAACACACGGCGATTTTAGCGTTGATTCAACATGCAGTTGCAAAATCGACATCAATTCTGCTCCTTGAAGCTGCTTTTTCATCGAGCGCCACCGTGGCCTCGGCTTTATAGACGCCGCTGATTGGCTCTGCTTATACCCTGCCGACGACTGCTTCCAACAACACTGACGCCATACCTAAGTCGCCCTCTTTGACTAACTCTCCGCCTCTATCTGCCATGTACTGTTCCAGTGTGTCTATAAAAAGTCCTACTAGCCCGACGAACTCCGCAAGCCAACTTAAAAGTCGCCCTCTATCCGAAGGACATGTTCTCTACTAAGCATCGGCCGCATTACGCAGTTCTGACGACTGTCCGCCACCGCACGCTTCCTCTTGCGCATCATCAACGCCCGCTACCGCTGAACCGCAGCCCTCTTCGATATCATGTTGCCCGAGTAGCCCCTAACTGAACATTACCTCGCCACCGAAACAACGTTCCATATCGAAGCTAGTGTACTCCACCACTTCTGACGATATTCTGGCTTATATCAGAAGCAAAGCCAACTTAACTCTCTCATGGGGGAAGCTGGCGAAGGATGGCTCTCCTAACCGAGGGATAGATTTCTTCAAAGTGACGTAACTCCGCGACTTCGATGCTATCGTCCAATCTTCTTCTACAGGGAGTCTTCGTCAAGCCTTATCAGAGGATTAAGCTCCTTGAAAATTTCCGGTCAGCCCGCCGGCGAACTTAAATAATTCTCACAACTTTACACTATTCTATCAAAATGTAAAGGTTTTACGGACTAAACTACCGGATTTCAAACTGTTTGCATTCCAACATCACATCATCTGCATTTCTGAAACCTGGTTGATTGACAGGATTTTAGATTTCGAGCTCCTCGAAAGTTACTCTGCCTTTAGTTGTAGCAGAGACTGCGCTGCCCTTGGCAAGACAACCGGCGGAGTTGTCCTAATAGTTGTTAAGTTCTCTCTCCGTTCCGAAATCATTTTTTCCTCCTGCACCTACACCTACGGTTCCGTCACCATACGAGCCATTCCACCAAACGTAAGTCCCTTAAGCATATCCTGTGTATATTTTGCCTGGCTCAGCTCCCCTTCTCTTTACGAGGTTTTCTTTGACAGATTATCAGAAGTCCTAATCGTCCTAATCATCCTATACTCTCCTGGCCTATTACTCCTCGCCTTCTTCTTGATATTGTCCTCTCTAACCTTCCTGCGCGTCGCCCTTCTCAATCCCATCATTCACCCTCTTACATTCCCCTGACGCCTATCATCCTGTTCTCGAGTTCCATACTCAGATATCTCGACTCCACTCCCTTGTCGCGGGCAAGCCTTCGGCAGTCTGAATTTAGCCTGGCGGCAATGAACTGGGTTTCCTTCCTCTCACCATTAACGTTTGACTAAGCACGCAACACCTTCTGTACCATTTTATATGATCTTCTTCCCTGTTATGTCCCCTCCTCTCCTATGTGCTTACATTCTTACTCTGTCTGGTTCATCACAGAAGTCCACAAAAAATTTCGCCAAAAACACACTGCGAGGAAGAAGTTCCCGTCTTCTAGAACCTATGCTGACTTAGTTTTTTTTTCAAAACTCTGCGCTTCTCGGTCAAATCTTTAATACGTAAGTCCAGGAACGAATATCTGACCAGTTTTGAAGACTCACTAAAGCGCGGAAACCTCAAACCTGTTTGGTCCCACATTCGCAACTCCCGTTGCCCACCCCCCATTCATCCATCAAATTCTTTGGCTTCTCAGCTAACTCCCCCCAACTATCTCGTGTTTTACTCTGCCGCTACTTTTCGTCAGTTTATGTTCCATCTCCTTCCTCTTCGCTCCCGCTAGTGGGTGTAGCCAACCTCGCATCATCTACCATTCCCCCTCTCTTACTTCTCTCCTTGTCGAGTACCTCATTGCCAACCTTGATGACAATTTCGGTCCTGGCTAAGATGGTCTTCCAAACCTATTTTTGCTTAAAACTGGTTAGTCCATCTCCTTTTCCCTATCCGGTATTTTCAACAAAAGCTTTGAAGGGAATAATTTTCCCGGCTTGTTGAAAGAGGCTCTCATCATTCCCATTCACTAAAGTGGTGATCGTACGCTTGCCAAGAATTACCGTCCCATTTTCCCCTTCTTTTCCTATTTCAAAATATTGGAAAGATATGTCATCAACTGCTTGTCCGCCCACTTTGGCCACAACATAGTGAAAGAACAACACGGCTTTATTAAGCGTAGGTATACTGCCTCCAATTTGCTCGACTTTACCAACTTTGTCGCCAAATGTCCAAAGGCACGGTAAGAGGTGTATACTATTTACACTGGCTTTGCTAAAGCTTTCAACACCGTAAATTACAAGATACTTCCGTCTAAACTGTCGTCTCTAAGCGTTCTCATACCACTTGCTTTATGGCTTGCCTCTTACCTTTCCAATCGATCCTGCCGCGTTTCTTTTGATGGCTGCACATCCCACTCCTTCCCCCCTCCACTGGCGTTCCGGGGGGATCTATTCTGGGTCCTTTATTATCTTTATTTTTTATCAACTACCTTCGCCCAATTCTTGTTTGTCCCGGTTTGCTCGATACCGACTACCTTAAGCTGTTTTCGTCATATCGTCGCTTATGGACAGTGTTTCCCTTTAATCTAACCTAGACACTCTGGTTCGTTGGTGCTTTCTTCTTCTACTCTTTCTTCTCCTACTCTCTTAACGGACATTCCTTATTATACCCAAACCCCGCTCATGACCTCGGACTTACTTTCGACCATAAGCTCCGCTTCCACACCCATCACCTCGAATTTATCAATCGAGCAGCAAAATTGTCAGGCTTTATACTTCGCTCTTCCTCTGATTTTGACTCCATTCAACGCTCCTTACCAATCTTCAATTCCCTAACGAGGAATACCCTCGAGTATTGCTCCGTGATCTGGTCACCTTTCTGTAACTGTGATTGTCTTGCCCTTGAAAATGTGCAACTTAATTCACCCGTTCCTTCTTTTTAAGAAAAACTTCCCTGGTGTGGAGTATCCCTCCGGCCTCCGCTTTCTGAACCTCCCTGTCCTACAACAGCAAAGATCCTATCTGGATAGATTTATGTGCTTTTTAAGGTTTTGTGTAAACATAAAACCTTATTAAAGTCGGTTTACTGTCTGTCTGTCTGTCCGCCACACGCATTTTTCTCGGAGACCGTTGTAGCAATTGGCACCAAATTTGGTAGAAAGGTGGGAATTATGAACGCTCACGCATGTAGCGAGTTACATCCCTTTACGTCGAATTTAAAGGGGGGGTCTCCATACATGCAAAAGGGGGGTGTACATTTTTTTTCATCAAATATAATCATGTGGGGTATCAAATTAAAGGTCTCGGTTAGTACTTTTCGAAGCCGGTCTTAGTTTTGGCATTTGTTGGAAAGAGTGCGGGGGGTTCAAAGTGATCATTTTTTTTTACGAACCTATTCTCAGAAACTACTTTAACCGAAAAATCTGAAAAAAATCACGGGGCTGCCACTATATGGTGCCTAGGCTCCGAAATACCTTCCATACCGATACCTGTTCAAATCAAGTTAATAATAGTATATTACTATAATTTTTAGTGATTGACAGGAAAACTCCCCTTAAGTTCACCCTAGAATCACAAAATTGTGCAGCAATGTAGGCTACAGCATAGACCATGATTCTGCCAAATTTGGTGAAAATCGCGCTATTATAAACAAAGTTATACTAGGTCAAAATTGACGCTCTTCTGCAAATTTAAGACTATGAATGCCAATATCACTTGAAAGTGGCTATTTTCACATAATATATGCATATTTTACGTGCTACATACTAATGGGATAAATCCACACTCAAATCTCTTTATAAAAGAAATACACAAAACCTTTCAGACCTGAAGCATCTAGCTTTCAGTTTCCGACTTGTTTAAACTTTCCTCCGGTCTGATGGACTTCTCCGCCTCCACCGACATCACCTGTCTTCCTGCGTCTTATAATGCACGTAAGCACGTAACGCAGACATTTTCAATGTGCCTTTTGCAGAGCTCAAAGTCTACCTCCATTTCCCGATTCTCAGGTTTTGCCGAAATTACAACGCACAACAGCTTGGTCTCTTTAACTTCTCTTCTTTGGGTAAGGATAAGGTTTTTGCTTTCTCCTCCTCCAGAGGACAATAATTAAGTGTATTTTACTCTGTTTATTGTCCATTAAATAAATATATAAATCTGTGGAGGCGATTGAAAGAAAGTGCCGTATCAAGTAAGGATTTGGTAATATCCCGCTGCATGCGTACAAGGAGAATGTAGCGCGAGTATTCGTAAAACGAGCCTCTGAAAAAACTTGAAGGCTATTCAAGGCCCTCGAAAGTGATGGTTTGCTTAAGGTGGGCTGTTTTTAGAAAATCAGATGAAGTTTTCAGTAACTCCAGAGTTGAGACAGTCCAGGCTCTCTTGAAAATGCACCGTCCGGGAGAATAGGTAATCGAATAGGAAGGGAGAGAATTAGCCTTTTCTTCAAACCTTTCAGTACGAAAGGGGTGTAAGAAAAACTGGAAAACTGAGACAACTGTGATTACTAGCGAATAAGCGAAAGCTGGTCTCTTGTCTTTCAAGAGCTTGCAATGACTTTAAAGACTTGTCGATGCTCAAAAGACCATCCTGAATGGCTACAGACGACCAAAATGGGAGAGCTATCCCAAGAACGTAAAACGATGGTGAAATTGACCGTAAAGCTCGGCCGGCAAGGTAGACTAGGAACCTCCAAGGTCGCGCCTCACAGTAAATCTGAGGCAGGAGGAACATTGCTCGAGTATACGATTCGTCGTGGATTCTCCTTTCCACATGTGTCACTCCGGTCCGGAGTTGTATGGCTTCATGCGCGCGGTTGAATCGTCTTTCTTTATTTCGTTAGGCTCGCCTGAATCCCCGTGTTTGGTTTATTTTTCAGGATCCGTTGCGGACCCACATACCGAAAAGGATACGTGGATTTTGGTATAATGACACGTGAGTGATCGACGGGCTCTCCCATTCCCGAGCCTGGCTAACACAGAGGCTTGCAAGTACATGTCGATAGAGCACTTCGATGCAACTTCAATATTTGCGTGTGCACCTTCACGATCAATTTCGTCATATTTTTCGGTTTTTGGGATAGTTCTCCCCTTTTGTTCGTCTTCATCAAGTCAAGATCACCGTTTGTCCATCAAGAACCCATTAAAGTGATTACGAACTTGGAAACACCTGTCATGGATGGCATTTATCCACTGATGCTAAAAGAGGATGTAGAATACCTAGATATTTTCCTAGTGTATTTTGCTCTTTGATTTCTTTGACGTTTGTTCCTCAAGCATGGGTTCAGCATCAATAATTCCAAATAGATCCAGATGGCGCACTGAGCTACGTGTCCACCTCTTGACAGAAGGCCAAGGTAGTCATCATACCTAAACTTGGAAATGAAATCCAAAGGGTTTCTAGCAGATCAACTTACTGTCATACTCTTTAAAATGCCTTAAGGGACATTCGCGACAAGGGGTTAAAGTCACGTTCACTCAATGGAAACCAATATGTTTAACAGCGTGGAAAGAGATCATCGCTGCTTACTTTAAATACAAAAGAATACGACCTTTTGTTATGTAATTTCAAACAAGTATAATGTCAAAATTAAATAAGAGAGGCCTTTTGTTTAGGAATTGAGGAGTTGTAAGCCCGCATCCACTTGATGTCGGACCGGACCAAATTAAGAGCACTTTTTATAGGCCGCGGACTCCTTTTTTTGGGTTTAGCACCCAAAGTTCAAAAATCAAAAGTGGGACGATGACGGCTACGGTTTCGTATCAGGGCAGAGGTAACTTATCAGATGCTGCCTCACCTCTGCCCTGGGAGCAGCGTGAACAAAGCGGCTCACAAGCGTTAGACGCCATTTTATAATTCGCAAATCCCTAAACAAAAATTGTCTAGCTCCGGTCCAGCTTTGGTCCGAACTGTGGGTGGATTTACGTTGGATATAATTCGCGAGCATATAACACCTGCTAGCCGCTTCAGTAACGCTGGTCCCACGGCAGAGGTGAGGCAGCGTCTGATGAGTTGCCTCCGCCCTGGACGAAACCGTAGCGGTCCTCGTCCCTCTTCTGATAATAAAGACTTTATTATGTGACTATCTACTATTTTTTAAAAAATGTAAAAATTTTTTTTGTCCTATAATTCGTAGAAGGATACATACAAACACATATGACATAACGAGGATTCGAACTCGAGGCACGAGAACCGAGCTTTACTTCGAAAGATATTACATCGTCCCTCAAATTGGTATTATCATTTATCAATTACATTATATCATAAACTTATTACACATTATTTTCTTGGCTTGGTTAATACATTTTCCGAAAATCAAGTTTTCTGTTTCCTGCTATGATAGCCATTGTATTAATATTCTTCACCAGATTTCCCTTCTGCATCTGCAAGGCACAATTATTTCCACGAAGCACAGTCGAGTGTATTAATTATCTCTCATAATTCACTCCGGGAACATCGTTATTTCCACTTCCCATTTACAGTTCTTGGACGAAGGCTACCCAGTGCCATAAATGTGTGATATCAAGCCCTATATGGTTTATGGTGGAATATGTAATAGCGTATGAAGGGAGCCTATCCTGGATGGGCTTTATTATGGCATATCTCCAAAACATTCGAAGAAATAATTCATATGATTTCATTCCTTGCAGGGATATGTTTTCGAGCATGGTGGCCTATTTATCGACGTACTGAGTGCCGGCAACGATCATCACACTTGACTAAATAATTCTGCAATGAATCAGGCAACGATAAAATGCTTTTCCAGGTCTTGTTCTGACGGAAAAGGGGGGGATAAATTATTATCGCATTAACATAAAACATAATCGTCAGCAGTATTGGGATGCATTATCCCGAGGATGTAGAGGTCCTTATCCAATGGAAAGAGCCCAGAAGTTGAATGTGTGTTTGCAGACTTTTTCCCGGGTCTCTGCTGGGAAGCGCAATTTATGCTGAAATATATATAATTAAAAAAAGTTTTCAGGAGACAGCATGTCCTTTATTCGAACGTAACACTATCCTATTTAAATCGTGTTTGGGAACACATTTGCATTGAATAACAGAATCAATCAAAAGGTCCAAGGACATTTATTGCGCACTATTTTTTTATATACTTGAAAAGTAACTGCATACATGATTAATACCCCCAAAAAACCAATGTGAGGAAATGCATCTGTGCGTTGCATAATATTCACCAGTGTCCTGCTTGCTGATGAATTTATGATTATTAAAATTCAATCACAAGTGTGGAAGCAAACATAGGACAATAAAGGACTAATCATCCCTTTTCTTTAAGTGGTTCCGCTCTTTAGCCCATAGCATGAGTAAAATTCGTTCATATCTATGACTGTTGGTGTTACCGATAATGTCGAAAAGATTGCAGGTCTTTCTTCAGAAAAGTATCTTAATAAGTAGGTACCAGTAAGTTCTAATATTAGACACTCTCGACGATAGATAACTAGAAAGGACCACCTCGGAAGATCTCTACGTTTCAGGGTAACTTCACGCCTTCTACCAAACAGATGTATGGGGACCCGATAATCAGAAGGTATTGTAAGAACTCCCAATATCTGCATTAATACATTAATACTCCCAATATCTGCATTAGTACTCCCAATATCTGCGTTAATTTGCAACAACCCAAACGGCCTAGCTGGTGCCAAACTGTGATCCCTGAAGAATAGACCTCCCTGGAAACTAACCTGTCAACGTCTGAGGGTGATATGTGTTTGGAAGCGAACCTATCTCCTTTCGGGCGTGATATGTGGCGCTCCAGGAGCCAAGCTTTTCATCCACCAAGACCATCAGTGGCTGGTGATAGCCCTATACGAGACGACCTTACTATTAATAAAACGTCACGACTTTGGATTCAGGAGTCGAAAAACAGTTCCCCCATCCATAGTGGTTTGCGAACTGTGCCCATTGGACAGTCGACAGTTGTAGGTAACTGGCTGTATTTGAACGGAGTTTCACTGATACCCTTCAATGAGTCAGTTTCACTCTACCATGCTGCGGAAAAGTGAGGGGTGCTACCGTGTGTGTCACGACCACCTCCTACCCGTGGGAATCAAATGAGCTAATAATTTTAAAAAAACCGTAACAAAGAAGAGAGGGCCCGTACTGCACACAAACTGGCCCACCGCCGGAGGCACATCTCGACAACATTGACAGACAGGTGATGGCACCCAAAAAGGGAGAAGTTGCGAAGTCAAGCAATTAAGCCAAGGTAAACACTGGTCTACTGTGGTGACCACAATCAACAAAGGTCTCCGCTTAAAAAACAGAAATGAGTAGAAATTAAGTCACCATTACGTCTAGAAGAAGGCAGGGCTTAGTGACACAGGTGCTAAATGGTATCTGCGCTACATAAAAGAAGGCCTGCAACCAGAGGACATCAGCATCAGATCCAAGAAAGCGAGGAGCAACGCAAATCCGCTCGCTGAAGGGAAAAGCTCCCAAGCAACCTTAACCCGAGTTCAAAAAAGAGAAAAACGCAGGACAGTCTAGGGTGAAGGCAGGATACCTGTCATTAGCTGTGATAATAAGGTAAATTACATTCGAATGCTTATACTGTCTTTCCTGAGCAAATGCTCACTCGTGAAGCGCAAGAAGTGACTGAGGACTTCGTCGTCATGGAGATGTTTGAGAAATGGCATAAGCAGCTCGTGTCCACCGGGTAATGCTTTAGATTACATCTTAAACTGACTGGTTTAGGACTATTGTTCCTAAACTGGCAGGATGGAAGGGAACGGAACTGTCGACGTGTGCTGCCCATCATACACCAGGGGCGCACATGGTGATGGTCTAACTTCCTAAAGCCGCAGCGATTGAAACGGAGAAGGTTTTACGCCTCAGTTTTTAGAAGCGAGGAGGAGGACAAAAACGAATTCGATGTCGTAACTGGATCATTAATTACAGATTTGGTAGCATATCTGTGCATAGAGAGAAATCAAGAAAGGATACTTCAGAGGGCTCATCGGGTGAAAGTTCAATCGAGTTCCCCTGAAGGAATTGCGCAAGGCATTGAGGCTGAAAGGGCAGAACCAAGCAGGGAAGTAGAGTTGCTGCCCACAAAAGAAGAAAAGCTCGGCAGCTTCAACCTAGGCGTTCTAGGACTCAATTCGGATAGCGAAACACAAGAAAGTTTTATATGGGAGAAGGTGGACAATGCTTCCTCATTGGAGAAGCCCCAAGTATTAACGTCGTCGATGGCCAGGACTAAAATAGCCCTGCTAAACCTCCACCATACAAGAGCTGCACCTGCAGTAATTGGAAGGGTAAGTTCCAAGGATAAAATTGCAATAAGGCAATACCCTGGGTATTCAATGAGCAGATTTGCTGCCTGCTGGGAGTCAGAGCTTGCAGGCAATTTGGGATTCTTCTTGTGAAAAACCAATAGCTTGCATCATTCTCAAAAGAAACTTAAAATACGTGTTCCTTTCACAACTGGAGACCCCGTGGCTATCCAAGTCTAACTGGAAGCCGGGGAGAATAATTCGCGATACAATCGTAGCATCAAGTTACTTCCCAAGAGACGACACCGACACGAAATTAGTCGTTAGCCTAGCGGAGTTCTGCTAGAAAGGCGGAGGACTAGGGAGGCGCTACCATTTCTTCACGGCTGCGATTCTAACGTCAGACCATGAGGTCTGTAGAAGCAGCGGCACTGATCGAAGAGGTGAGTACCCCGATGAATCCAGCCTTAGTAATAATTTTAAAATACATAACTTAGGGAACACTACAACATTTATGACCAGCATCTGACAAGAGGTACTAGACACAAGGGAACAGTCTGATGAGCGGCTTCATCACAGTCTAGGCTGGGCTAACCATCCTTCACAAGGAAGTGCATGTTTGATCACTTGAGAGCGATCATATTACATGGTATGGACCAGACACACAAGTATTTGGGGATTCCGCACGCCAAAAAAATTAAAAACACATGTCGGAAGGCTAGCTGGAAAACAATAACGATGCACTAAGAAAATACTGCTTTGGATATACACTGAAATTATTCAGTCCAATAATCTATGAAGCTTCAATTTCTGTACACAGAACTGAACTCAGCACAGCAGGTGGGACGCAAACTATGCCCACTTAAGCAGTGCCAAGAGCAGAGTCCCTCCTGGTCAGTCCCTCAGCCCTCTCATTACCCCGTGTTCTTATGCGTGAACCCAAAGGAGATTGACTTTATTCAGCGTGTTTCTGCACTCCACGATGATGACCCTGGCTGTCAGGAATGGCTTTTTCTCGGCCAACTGGGGTTGGGAGAAGAGCATTCTTGCTAAACTGTGTGTCCCTGATTACTTAGCTCGGATACAGAAGAGCTCCCCCTTGCAGAACCTTCGCGTGCCAAACGAGGACGCGGTGAATGGATTTGCAGGAGACCAGGCGGTGGAAGTAGTTTCGAATTACCCCGCGAGTGTGGAACTTTATGGTAGCGAAACCATTCATACCATTAAAGAATGGTTACACATAGTTAAACAGGACCTGGTGGATTATAAAATAATAGTGTGAAAATTCGGGTCTGTACCTGATACCTGGGGCTAATAATTGATGCCAAGTTGAGCTTAAAGGGCTTCTAGAATATGGGCGAAAAAACGCAGCAAAGGCCTATTCATCCCTAGCAAGGATGACGGTTAATATTAGAAGACCAACATCTAGTCGCCGGCAGCTTACCATAGGTTTGGTGAAATCCGTTCGCGAACGGTCAACTGCGCCCTCAGGGGTCGTCAGCGACCTTTAGTGAGTCGCATACGATATGTGGAGTGACGACCCCGAGGCGACCAAGCAAGTAGCGTAAAAATAATCAGCAAGTGCCAAACGCTAATAGCCCAGTGCAGAGAGAAATGGCGAAAAAAACGAAAGAACGAAGGGGCGTCTGAAGGAGACTTCACTCCGATACTTTACAAGGCTCAAAAGAAGAAAGTGAAGAGAAAAAAGGCAATAATATGCCTCGTAGTTAGAAAAACGTCTACCTAAAGTCAAGGTGGACACGAATGGTGGAGCAACTAAAGAATACGACACTGGATTTTGGGACAAAACTTGATGCTCTAGAGCATGCTTTCTTGGGGACAGGGTAGCGAATCCTGGTCGGGGGTGACTTCAATGCCAAGGCACTCGAATGGAGTATGCCTCACCTATACTTGAGAGGGAAACGAATTCTCGAAATGGCGACAAGAACTGGACTCGCAGTTTTAAAAACCGCATCGGAATCACTGGGGGATGGCGGGCGAGTTCTGGACGACTTCTCAGCAAGCGACCATCAATACATTGCCATCGATGTGGTTGACACAACTTCTCAGTGTGCACCTCAGGCGGGGCTGCGCTGGAGAGCGCTTCTTCGGATGGGGGCAGTGTAGTTTATACTGTCGTGAATTCAGTTATGAATCTGGAAACGATTGCCTGCGGAGCTTCCATGCTCAAGAAGTCATCGTAGAGTGGATTTTGTTACGAACCGGTAACCCGAATCAGGGCTCTGCGAAAACCCTTTTCACTTAAGGGCAAACAGGCATTCCGTATGGGAAAATGACAGCAGCGCGGAGGGCATCGAGGATTACTACTTTCCTTTAAAAAGGAGTTGGAGGAGGCAGTCCTTTCTATGGAAAACAAGAAAGCGCCAGGACCCGATAGCATCCCAACAGAGGTATACAAACTGGTGCCCCAACATCGCCCAGGACTATTGTTCGGCATATTAATCGCTTGCCTGAAGTCGCGGATGCCATTCATCGTGCCGAGACACACAGCCGCTGATGGGTGGTGCCCGTCGTAATGCTTCCGCAAGATGGATAGATATTCTAGGCACACTAGACAATACTTTCCTTGTGCCAAGCTATCTCTTACAGATACTGATGAATTATCAGAGAAACAGCTCCCAGCATCAGAGGAGAATGTACGTCACGTCGATGACTAATAAGAGAATCCCGACACCGGGTCTCATATTGGTCGGCAAGTTAAGAACCTTGGATTGTCTCTTGACCCACAGATTAGCTTTTTCGAGCAAATCACAGCAGTAGCGGACAAGGGTTCAACTACAGTTGGGAGTGCTACGACTATTAGGTGACGTCTCCAAATGAGCATAACGCACTCTACGGCGCAGAGGTATGGACGGACGCTCTTGGCGCTTTGCAAAAGTACAAAAACGGGTAGCTTTGTGGGTAGAGTCTGGCCACCGCACTGCCTCTGAATCAGCTGTGATGGTGATCGCGTGGGTGATCCCCGTTGGCCTTCTTGCTAAGAAGGGTTAGACTATATACAAGCACAAGAAAGAAGAGCCAAGGAGGCGGTTGGAGAACAGCAGCATACACTAAATGAGTGGTAACTCTCTTGGCAAAATGAGACAAGAGGCAGATAGGCCGTGCGGATCATTGGCAACTTAGGCGCGTGGCTGAATTGAAAACATAGTGAGACTGACTATTTCCTTAACCAGCTCCTAAGTTACGTGAAGGTTATCAGTCTTACCTGCACCAAATTGGGAAGGCGCGATCTACTGATTGTGTGTTTCGCTATTGAATTGCGGATGACGTCCATCACACCTTTTTTCCTTGTGAAAGGCGGGATGGAATTCTTCAAGAACTTTATTTATACACACGGGGATCAATCTCCAGACAACGTTGTCGAGGAGATACTGAGGAGCACTACCAGGTGGAGCCGTGTTGCGGATTATGTTCGGGCTCTTCTCATTGCAAAGATGATAGGGCCAGACCCGTGGGAGGACTGGATGGCAAGGAGTTAATTGCACTAAAAGTTTCCTTGCTCCTCTCCCCTCCCGTTGATGAGAAGAATTACCTAATTTGAAGGATCCTCAAGGCGAGGGAGCTCCGGGACTAGCCCGAAGAAATGGAACAAACGATTCCAGGCTAGCTCTCTGACGATGGGGAGGTATTTAGTTAGTAGTCCGATGGCGTACCGTGGCGCACGCATGCGTTAACCTACCTACCAAAAAAATACCAGTCAATCACGACGAGGGTGTGCGGTATATATAGGAAAGGATTCGGTGGGGAATTGTGTGTCTTCTTCTAGCGAATGAGGCACACGGTCTCTATCAGGGAAGGAGGGCGAATCCGGCCGATGCGACTGCTGATTCCGAAAGCCTCTAGGAAGGAGCTGTGCAGAGAATGGCACCAATGGTGGGATAACTCAAGAAAGACCGCTGATTCCATTCTCTGATCCCGTGTATTGAGAGCGGAGTCGAGCGAAAGTATCAAGAGGAAATTCCTTAGGGAAATGCCTTGAGTGTGCCGCTACCCCCAAGGACCGGGAGCACGTTGTTTTCCATTGTCCGAGATTCATGATTGAAAGAGGGAGGTAGAACTACTCACTGGACATAGTTATCGGGCACCATAATCTTGTGGTGGAGATGCTGAGGTCGGAAGCTAATTGGAGTGCAATTAGCACAACAATAACTGCGATACACGAAATTTGTAGGAACTGGATTGAACCCGAAAAGCGCGACGGATGTGGTTCGTCTAGTGCTGGTGTGAACCAGAGCGCTCTTCACGGTCAGTTTTTAGAAAAATTCGTAATTTGCAAATTCTTAAATAAATCAGCAAATCAAAGCGACAATTAGCAAATTCTTGTTCAATTTACTCAATTCCGCTTCAAAACCTGATAACACTAATCCCACTCCTGTTATCACACTTCCGATTGTCCTTATGAGTTGGACAACAATGTCGCAAATAAATCCAAGAGTGACCAGCATATAACCCCGAAATGGAATCGTTTCAATTAATTTCATTTCATTTGGAATGATGCTCGATCATATCCCATTCCGATAGTGTCTTCCTCGTGGCCATTATCCTTGTTGTTGCTTTGTTATCGGTATCTAATGGCCCTTTGCTGATAATTTCTGAACTCAGACATCCATCCTAGGATGATGCCAATATTGAACGATACCAAACTCACAACACGACAGTTTTACTCATTAATTAGGATATTCCAGCATCGAGCTGGAGGTGGAGGACAAAACAAATTAATTGCCTTCTAGTCAACTTCAATCCAGTCATGGAAAAGGAGAGACGGCTTTTCTTGGATATCCCGGGGATGGTTGTGATGCTATTATTTTCTGCCTTTGAAATGGGATCTTTTGTTTCAAAACACAATGGATTGGTAGAAAATTTGTGAAAGACAGAAGATTGTGGCATGATGACATAAGTATATCCTGGCCATAGCGTGTTGTAAAAATGTCCTGATACTGTTGCGACTGCAGCGAGCCCCTTTCTATTTGTCAATGTCTCCGTTTGAATTCCAAGTAATAAAATATTTCGCAAGGCATATTTACAATATTTTATAGGTGTTCTGCCTGTGGAGGAATGACCGTTGAATAATTGATAAGTGAACATTTGTCTTTTCTAATTGAATTTTCGTCTAGTGTTGTCTTTCACCAGCTGAATTATTCATTGGTGGTCCAAAATTCAAAGAGGGGGCTCTACTCTCGAACACGATATGCACATTTATCACAGAAGCGAGAATCTTTCCAGTATAACTCTTGGGTTTGAAGTTTAAGTTTTAAAATTTTCCATATATCCTTTAAGGTCGAACAATTCATAGCAACTTAGGAGCCTAAAGCATGCGAAGGGGACACAGAAAAGGGCTATCTTCCGCAGTGGTAGTTGCAAAAGTTTCGTATAGCTCTAATTCAATAGGATTAATTTCTTTCAGGACATTTTATTATGGATATCGTTCACTACAATATCTCCATTTAACATTCAAAGTATTTCAAAGTTCAACTTTATGACGCTCTGCGTACAAAAAGATATTGATTCAGCATTTTCTATGATAAATATCTGAAAGTTGAAATACGTCTCCATCAAAATATTTCGCAACGCAAGCATATCATATCAATCCGAAAATCCAACCGTCAACAACTACAATCCTGACTAAGGTCTGTTTGCTGAAAAGCATGCGGATCCGTCCTGAAAGCGGAGTAAATGCACGAGCGAAGAAGGCAGACTACCGACCGGTAAGATTAAAGGATTCATGTTTTCTTTCCCTGCAAACCGTGGATAGTACAGATGACGAGTTGTCCTGAATAAGATGAAATTTCCACTTGATGTGATTAACTAGATGGAAGACTTTTTTCTTAGTCAGACTATTCAACTTTTCAACCCCCCGAAATAGCAGAAAAATATTAAAAAGAAAGTGGAGCCGGTTCAAATAAAAGAGAGAAAATGGAAGGGGTGGAGGTAAATCAACAAAAGCCCGAAGAAGAAACAAACAGAACGCCAGGTATGCATTTGAGAACACGGCGGAACGTTCTGGCGTACAAATCTTCCACGACAACGTTAATATCCACCCTAATTAGCCGAACAGGCGTACAACTTCCTCAACGGAGCTATATCCACTCTACCCTTCTGTTATTTTTGTCGACACGTTTTTTATCGCTGATTTTCAATGACCGCTTATGGAAATTACCTTCAGACATAGCCAGGAAATTGAAAACAGACTGGGAACAGAAACATCCACAGATGATTGCGTTTTCAGTCGCGAAAACCTTCCTAATTAACTCGTCTCATTACAAGGACGCACCAAAGAAAAGGTCTATCCGAAAGTTTATTTAACGGATCGTTATACTTGAATTAAGTGAGATTCAGGAGAAAAGGCAGAAGATTGACCTTTCGCAAGAAGTTTCGACCAGTACCAAAATTCATGAGAGGATTGCTTTTTTAACGCGATGGAAATACCTTTTTTCGATTGATTAGCAGTTGATTGTCATTTGCACGCACCCCTGCCTTAATTGAAATTCAGGACTTTTAATTAGTGATTGAATTATATCAATATTAGCCCTTGTGACAACACCGTGATTAAAGGTGAACTTTGGGAACTGAAAGGGGTCAAGCAATGCAGGATAGACTGATTCGGAATACAGCTTTCTGGGAGGCGACCTATCTCTTTCTGGGACTGATATGTGGCTCCTTAGGAACCAAGACCGTTAGTGGGTGGTGAAAGACACGCCCTATACGAGGTGACCCTACTATTAACAAAGCAATATGGATTTAGATCGAGGAGTCGAAAAACACCTGTCCCAATCCAGGCATCGCATAACAGTGAACCGTGCCCAATAGATAGTTTGCAGTCGGGGGCAACTGACTGTATTCGAACGAAACTTCTCTGATACGTGGTCGCCGCAATGAGTAAGCCTGACCTTACCGTGCTACGAAAAGTGGACTTCCTAAGCCCCCTGTGCTATTCAAATGCACACAAATTTCGATAACGTTGAAAGCCAAGTGACTACACCCAAGAAGGAAGAAGTTTGGAGATCAAGCAGTTGGGCCAAAGTCAACATTGGCCTACTGCGACAACCACAAGCAACAAAGGTCTTCGGACGAGCAAGGGTATGTCTGAGGTCACCATATCAGACGTCAATAAGAAAACAGGTTCACGTGGAGCAGGGGTAAATGGTATCTGCACTATTTGAAACCGCAGGAAGCCCTTAAGAAGGTTCTGAACAGACGTAGGCCTTGAGCATCAGAGCCAAAAAAACTAAAATCAGCCAACATGAAGAAAATGCTCCCAGGAAACCTAAACTTGAGACCATGAAAGAGGAAATTTCGGGGCAAACAGGGATGAAGGCAGGACCCAGGATACCGACTATTACCTAGGGCAATGCGATAAAGAGCATTCGATTTGTCATACTGCCGACAGTATTTCCGGAGCAAAAAATTACTCGTGAAGAGTAGAAAATAATTGAGTACGTCATCGCCTTGGAAATGATTGAGGGATGGAATAAGGAGCTCGTGTTGACGAGCATAAGTTTGCGACCAGATCTTATATTGGTGGAGGACATGGGAGACTGGCTTGGGATTATAGTTCTTAAACTGCCAGGATGGAAGGGAACGTAATTGTCGACATGTGCTGGCGATTTTTCCGGGGCACAGATGGTGACCGCCTATCTTCCCAAAGCCCCAACGATTGAGACGGAGAAGTTTCTTCAGCTCCTCAACACTCAAAACACACACAGTTATAGAGAGTTTTCAGAAGCAAGGGGAAGGGCACGCCAACACCTCACGATCGAGGTAAACGACCACTCCCTAAAGGCAAAGACCTAACGATCGAGGTATACCACCAATTTCTGAAGGCAATTAAACGTCGTTACTGCCTTATTAATTACCAATTTGGTAGCACACCTGAGCACGTGCATAATAAGAAACCAAAGAAGGACACTCCGGAGGACATATTGGGTGGAAAGTCTTCCAAGAGGAATTGCAGAGGACATAGAGGCTGAAAGGGCAGGAACAAACAGTGAATTGGACCTGCTACCAACAGAAGAGGAGAAACTGAACGACCTCGACCCAAACGTTAGGTCTCCAGCTAGGCAACGAAACGCAAGGAAGTGACAGGTTGGAGGAGGAGGATAACGCTCCGACTTTGAAAAAGAGCTGAAACACTAACGGAGCCAATGACCAGCACTAAAATAGCCCAGGTAAACCTCCACCATTCAAAGGCTACATGCGCAGTAATTACCAGGGTAAGTTCCAAGAGCTTGCATCATTTTCAAAAAAAAAACTTAAGATATTTATGTCTTTCAGAGTTTCTAACAGGAGACCTCATGGCTGTCCAGGTCTCGTTGGAAGGCCGGGGAAGAACTCGAGACACACTCGTGGCATGAGGATACTTTCATCCGGATCCCACTGGAATTAGTCGTTAAACTGACGAAGCTATGTGAGTGGAAGGCGCTACCACTTCTCCTCGGCTGCGATGCCAACGCCCATCATAAGGTCTGTGGAATCAGTGACATCAATCGAGAATGAGAATTCGTCCTCAGTAATAATGGAGTGTTCCCTCCATCATTCGTGGCCAGCAACAAGCAAGAGGTACTGGACATAACACTTGGAAACATTTTGATGAGCGGCTTGATCAAGAATTGATAGGTGACGGATGAGCCTTATACAATATGTTGGATCACAGAATAAGAGAGAATAGTAAGGAACCCCAGGAGATCGGGCTGGGACTCCTGCACAAGGCACTTCAGTGACAACATGGCGCAACTACAAATGAGCGGTGACATCAGGAGCGAAATAGAGCTAGAAACAGTGGTGGAGAGCGTGGAAAAGAGTCGTCATTGGCGCATATGAGGCCACTTAGCTAGCTAAGACCGTTAACTCATGGAGAGACGTACCCTGGTGGAACAGGAACCTACCCACAATGAGAAAGGAAGTGCGAAAGCTCTTCAACCGGACGAAACAAACCGAGGGCTGGCAGACGTACAAAATAGCACTGACGGCATATAGCAACATGATCAGGGAAGGAAAGCAAAACAGCTTCATAGAATTCTGTCAAGGAAGCTTGATCATCTGAGAGCCATTCGATTAGATAGCATGGCGGTGAAACGAGTAACAGAAGCCAAATATTTGGAAATCATACTAGGCCAAAAGCTTTTCTGCTGGACACATGTTGAAAGCATATGTCGGAAAGACATAAGGGCTCTGATGATCTGTAGGGTGGGAGAAATTGGAGATACGCCCCGAAAATGCTACACTGGATATACATTGTGAGGACAAAGATTATCTGTGGGGTGGTAATCTATAATAGGCAGACGGAAAAGAAATCAACACAAAAGCGAAAGAGTTAAAAACTTCAAAAACTGGCTTGCGTGTGTATCAGTAGGGCAATGGGAACTGTCCAAGGGATGCCAAGAGGCTCTTCTGGGATTGATTCTTCTCCATCTGACCGTACCTATGCACGAAAGGAGGGCGGTCTTCAGAGTGTTCGGAAGTATCAGCGAGACGGAGAACTGTCTCAATCAATTACTGGTACCAAGGGATAAAATACGTACAAAGCTACACTTCGATAAAAGGTTTCAAACGCGTTGTAGCAACAGACCGGTGATCCTACTTGGGGGAGCATGGCATTGACATGCTGCCTAAACCAACAACTGATAACTTGTCATTTTGACGGATCCCTTACGGCGGAGGGAGCTGGGGTCTGGTTATTGGCCCAATGAAAAGCGTTTTAAACCAATAGGTAAGCACACCAGGATATTTCAGGCGGAAAAATACGCCTTCAACCTCGAAAGGCGGGCCAACATTGCTATTTTAATCGACAGCCAAACGGCTGTTAACACCCTCATGTTCTACCGGATAAATTTCGAACTGCTATGGGAATCCCTTAACAAACTGGACACTGTAATATGGTCTGGATACTCTGGATTGCAGGCAATATTGAGTTAGAAGCTCCATACGAGCCAGAGTCATTCTGTGGAATCAAAAAAAGTTCATGGCCACGAAATTGAAAATGGAGAGGATCGGCTGAGGGGACTTTACCGGGTGAACTTACCAGGCATGGAAAAGTCCAGGGTGCTTATGAGGGGATATGAATTTAAGCGTTCGATTGTTTAAACTTCACCAAGAAGAGCCTCCGGATCATAGTGTGAAGGTAGAGTAGGGCATAGCAATGGACATTGTTTGTAGATTCTGTGCGGAGGGTGATGAAACCTCCACACATGTTCTGGGACAGTATCTGGCAGGTGCGCAAAGTCGGTTCATGCACCTGGGAGAGTAATTAATACGATGTGACTAGTTGAAACAATTATAGGGTCTACAAATAAGTTCTGTCGGTTTTCACAATAGATGGCGTAGCTTGTTTCTTATTCCATTGAACCACATTTCCAAACATTCGTCGGAAAGCTACTGTCAATAGGCACAAACGTCAGTATAAATTATTTAATTGAAGTGTAAACAACAATACTTTTTTCATCAACGAAAATGACCAATTTTGTACAAATAATGTGTTTTTGCGGGGAGTTCTACTTCATTATTTCATTCTGAAGAAAAAAGCAACCGAAAGTCATCGCATTTTGGTGGAAGTTTATGGTGACCATGCTCTATCTGAGCGAACGTGTCAGAGGTGGTTTGGACGGTTTAAAAGTGGCGATTTTGACTTGGAAGACGAAGTGCACGCCGGACGGCCAACAATTTTTGAAGATGAAGAATTAGAGGCATTGCTCGACCAAGATCCATCGCAAACGCAAGAAGAACTTGGAAAAACACTTCGAGTCACTCAGCAAGCCATTTCCCACCGTTTAAAAGCAATGGGAATGATCCGAAAGGTCGGAAATTGGGTTCCGTATGAACTGAAGCCAAGAGACGTCGAACGCCGTTTTTTCACGTGCGAACAACTGCTCCAACGACAAGAAGGGAAGGGTTTTCTGCATCGAATAGTTACTGGCGATGAAAAGTGGATCCATTACGATAATCCCAAGCGTCGGGCAACGTGGGGATAGCCCGGCCATGCCTCATCATCGACGGCCAAAGCGAATATTCATGGTGAGAAGATCATGCTGTGTATATGGTGGGACCAGCTGGGTGTGGTATACTATGAGCTGCTAAAACCGAACGAAACGGTCACGGGCAACCTCTACCGACGTCAAATGATGCGTTTGAGCCGCGAACTCAAAAAAAAACGGCCGCAATACCAGCAAAGGCATGATAAAGTTATTTTGCAACATGACAATGCTCGTCCACATGTTGCACAGCCCGTTAAAACATATCTAGAGACGTTGAAATGGGAAGTACTACCCCATCCGCTGTACTCTCCAGACATTGCTCCTTCTGATTACTATTTGTTCCGGTCGCTGCAGCATGGCCTGGCTGACCAGCACTTCTCCAATTACGAGGAACTCAAAAAATGGCTCGATGAGTGGATAGCGGCCAAGCCGGCCAATTTTTGGCGCGATGGTATCTATGAATTGCCTGAAAGATGGAAAAAAGTTGTGGCTAGCGATGGGCAATACTTTGAATAATGAATGTATAACCAATTTTTCACAATAAAGCTTCAAATTTAACAAAAAAACCGACAGAACTTATTTGTAGGCCCTATAGAAGTAGGGAACATAATAAAGAGTATATCGATTGTAAGTTTAAACGACATACTATAGTTTATAGGTACGCTATTATTAGTAAACAGGAAAAATAGTTCAAGTTGGACGCAGTATAACTTCCCTTGACAATATTGCTATTAGGAACTAAATCCTTCCTTGCTTAATGATAGTATGAAGTTACATATTGTGAGGATAGTGAACGGGAACGCTACCGTTTCAAGCGCTCAGACTTTCGGCATTAAATTCATTATAATTATTTCTGAAATTTCCAATCGGACAATTTCTTGTCTGAGTCGCTCAAGCCTTTCCGTGTTAGCTGCAATTGTAATGCATATTATCCCGGTTTCTTCCTTGTAGCATTTTACGGCGTAAAAATCCGACTATTGTTTCTATGTCTTGCTCTTTGGGGTAGATAGCTCTCAGTAGCAGCTCAGAGGAACCTAATTAGCGCTATTGTGTGCCGTTTTAATGCCACAAAGCGCTAAGACCATGACTGCTGTGGTAAAAGCAGGGGGTAGAGTCGAGCTGGTTTTGATCTTCAGAACCACCCCTAGCATTCACAAAGGAAAGCAGTCCCCTTACCCGACAATTAGAGATCTAGAATGGTTTAGCCTGTAGCTGACTCTAACTAGAACTGGCTAATTGCAAAGGAGGTGACTGAGGGTTTCTCCCTCTTCACCGCAGCTTCGCATTGCGAATTGTAGAGCACTGCAACAAGCACAGTTATTAGACAAATTCGATTAGATCTATGGGGAAGCAATCGACGCGAAGGGAACTAGGCATTGGAAGAGCTATTTGGAAAGCTGAATCCAGTCCACTTTGCCAGCCTTCTGATTCTAGAATCCCCATACATCAGTTTGGTATAAGATATAAAGTTATTTTGACGAAGAACGAAGAGAAAACTGGGCCGAACCAGACGAATACGTGTCAGAATACACTGACGTCTTCTAAAACGATGGGTCCAAAAAAGAAGAAGGTTCTGGAGCAGTAGTCTACCTCTCGAATTTCCCCAATACTGGGACCGGAACCAGCAATTGCCAGTAGCATTGGCTAATGCTGCTATCAAACACTAGGAATAAACTTCCGACAGGTGCCAGAGCCCAAATGCTGCTAGACATACAAAACTTTTCCTGGTAAAACCGAACATACGTACAGCAAAGTTTATCCTGTCGTAAAGCAGGAGGACTTGCAGGAGTATTGCGGGCATTCTGGCAGGCCATAATCCACTAGCTGGACGTATGTTCTGAATAGGAATTATTAAAGGTGATATGTGTCCCTCCTGTAAGCAGGGAGTGGAATTCACACATTAATGAGAATTTTCAGTTAGATGAGGGTGGCGAGTACAATGGACCAACATGGTCTGAGAAGCGGTAGCTTATCCCGCACCACGCACACATACAGAAGGAGGGGGGGCGTAGTAGTGAAGGATTCTGTGCTCTTTTAGATGGAGTCGCTCCATTTAGGATGGGGAGTTATCGAACCAGAAAATGAGGCCGAAAATAAGGAATGGTCGGATAACCTTATAACAAAACAGCTTATTTTTTAGGATAGGATACAGGGATTTGAAGGAAGCAATTGTACGGCTTAATGTTTTTGTTATATGTAGGACGTGGGAGAGACGAGAATTCACTGTCACTCCGAGGTATGTGACTTTTTTCGCAGTAGGAATAGTATCGTCGTGAATTTTGAGTGACAAAGTTTTGATGTGACTCCACATTTTCCATTCTCATGTTTCCAAGAAAGACGATGTAAAATTTTTTTCAATATAGTCATGTGGGGTATCAAAGGAAACGTTTCGATTATTACTCTCCGAAGCTCGTCTTAGTTTTGACATTTATTGGGAAGGTGACGAATGCATAGGTGAAAAGTGATCATCTCTTAAATGGACCTATTCTCAAAAACTACCCAACCGGAAAATTTGAGAAAAATCAAGAGGCTCCCTATACCGATATCCTTTCAAATAAAGTTAATATCAGTATATTACTACAATTTCTAGTAATTGGCTGCAAAACCCCCCTTAAGTTCATCCTTGTACCACAAAATTTTACGGTAATATAGATTATAATACAGAGCATGATCCCACTAATACACCCCAAATACACAAAACTTTTCGTACCTGAAGCGTCCAGCTTCCGCTTTGCCGACTTGTTTTAAAACTATGGAAGGGATTTGATCAAGCCTCACTGATTTTTTGTTTTTGGAGGCTGCATTCACAGCTTCCCCTGCACATCGGATGGCAAGGTGGATGGGAGGAACATCATCATGTTCGTCGGGATGGATAAGAGGTTGGAAGAAAAGTTGTTGGCTAGGATTAGGGCAGTAAAAGGTTGGTAAAGTTTGGAGAAGGTCTATGGATTCACTCACAACACTTTCAAAGAGTTGATCACGAATGTGGAGGGTGCAGTGATGCGCTTGAATTCGGACTACCGGCTGGTGGCTGCGAGGGTTTACAGCAGTTTTAGAATCACATCAGCCGAAGTTATATTCATCGACATTCTGGCGAAAGAGATGAGTGTGCTGCATCATGCAGGAAGTCTGGATTGGAACAAAGGAGATAAGAATGCGGCAAGGTCAGAGTCGCATGATTTGTGGCAACATTTGTAGGATGAGTATATGAAGGATCCCGGAACGCACAGGCTCATTCACAACATAAGGTTGCAGCTTGAGCGAAAACACAGTGAGACCAACTACCACATTCACCAGTTCCTCACGGGACACGGTGGCTGCTACAGCCAGTATCTGTATCGCTTTAGGTTGGACCATTAGAACATGTAAAGCATGCATGTAATGCTTCACTGTCCCAGATTTGCGATAGAAAGTCACTTAACAGGTCTGTATCGCTTTAGGTTGGACCACTAGAACATGTAAAGCATGCATGTAATGCTTCACTGTCCAAGATTTGCGATAGAGAGTCACTGGACGACACCCCAAGGGTCATTAGCGACCCTTAACAGGTCGCTTACGGTACGGGGTGTGACGTCCCCGAGGTGCCCGAGTAAGTAGTTCTGACCCCCTAGCTGGCAGTGTACCTGCGTCCTATATAGTAGCCCCGAGAAAGCTTCTGGGTGAGGGGCGAACTGTGAATGACCGGTACATGTCGGGAGCCACTGGGAGTCTCCGGAGCCGTCGACAACTCTCTGTTGACGTCGACGGGGTGATGTAGCGTAGTTCTGCCAAGGTGGTAGTTATGACGGTAGTCAGCCCCTTTGTCGAAGCTCTTGGAGCAGGCAGGGCCGTGGTGGAGGGCGCTCCGGAGGGTAGTAATTTCGCAGCTGACACCGTCGTAACTTCAGTGATGAACCTGATAACGACGGCGTATGAGGCTTTCATGCCTCGGAGGGGCTCCAGACGCAACAAGCTTTCTATGTACTGGTGGACGGCAGAAACTGCCGACCTACGGAAGGAGTGTCATAAGCTCCGCCGTTTAGTGCCAACGAAAAGGCATGTGCCATAAAGACACAATATAGATCAGCAACAAGTCGGGAAACCGGAAGCTAGGCGCTTCAGGTATGAAAGGTTTTGTGTATTTCTTTTATAAAGAGATTTGGGTGTGCATTAGTCCCGTTAGCATGTAGCAGCAAATATGCATATATTATGTGAAAATAGCCACTTTCAAGTGATATTGACATTCATAGTCTTGAATTTGCAGAGGAGCGACAGATTTGACCTATGATAGTATAACTTTGTTAGTAATAATGCAATTTTCACCAAATTTAGCAGGATTATGATTTATACTGTAGCCTACATTGCTGCAAAATTTTGTGATTCTAGGGTGAACTTAAGGGGGGTTTTCCTGTCAATTACTAAAAATTATAGTAATATACTATTATTAACTTTATTTGAACAGGTATCGATATGGAGGGTATTTCGGAGCCTAGGCACCATATAGTGGCAGCCCCCTGATTTTTTCCAGATTTTTCGGCTGGGTGGTTCCTGAGAATGGGTTCGTTAAAAAAATGACCACTTTCAACCCCCCGCACTCTCCACCTTTTTAATAAAGGTCAAAACTAAGACCAGCTTCGAAAAGTACTAACCGAGACCTTTAATTTGATACCCCACATGACTATATTTGATGAAAAAAAAATTTACACCCCCCTTTTGCATGTATGGGGATCCCCCCTTAAATTCATCGTGAAACGATGTAGCTCACTATATGCGTGAGCGTTCACAGTTCCCACCTTTCTACCAAATTTGGTGTCAATCGCTGTAACCGTCTCCGAGAAAAATGCGTGTGACGGACAGACAGACAGACAGACAGACAGACAGACAGACGGACAGACAGACAGACAGTAAACTGATTTTAATAATTTTAATTTTAAAAAGGAGACTCCGCAGCGCTATAAATACAAGCAAAGCTCGCGGTTGGTAGAACTTTGTTAACTAATTGCTGCTTGAAGTGTTCAATGCTTGCTTGAAGGAGGGCATTTTTCCTAGTAGCTGGAAAGTGGCCAGATTCGCGTTGATCAGTAAGGGCAAAGGAGACTCGCAGCTCCCATCTGCATACCGACCGCTGTGTATGCTTTACACGGCCGGAAAAGTGCTCGAGAAGCTCATCAGGGCTAGACTCGCCGAAGCGATCCGTGCTGCCGGGGACTTATCCGCAAGACAGTTCGGGTTCAGAACAGGGAGATCTACAGTGGATGCTGTTATGGAGGTCATAGCTACAGTACATCGAGCCAAGTCACACAGCCGCCGATCTCGACGAATAGTGCTCCTCATAACGCTTGATGTAAGAAATGCCTTCAATCCGGTAAGATGGACAGATATGCTAGGCACACTAGAAAACTCATTTCATGTGCCAGGCTATCTCTTGCGGACATTGAGGAATTGTCGGAAAGATCGTTCCTTGCTCTATGAGATGCTAGAGGGCTAAAGGAGGATGGAAATCACGTCGGGAGTGGCACAGGGATCCATCCTAGAGCCGGACCTCTGGAATGCTTCTTACGATAATCTGCTGAGACTCGATATGACAGTCCCGCCTGGTCGGTTATGCAGACAATGTTGTGGTACTTGTTGCAGGAAGTACTGTTGAATAGTCGCAAAGCAGACTAGGCATATTGATGTGCTGCGTAAGTGGATGGATGACTGCTCACGGTTTCAGTCTTGCGCTGGAAAAAACCGAAGTACTCATCTTGACCAGAAAGAGAATCCCCACCTTGCGTCTCATATCGATCGGCGAGTTGATTATAAAGTCAAAATCAGCGGTTAAATACCTTGGTTTAATGCTCGACTCGAAGATGAGCTTTTCGAGCAAATCAAAGCACCAGCAGCAGCTGGAATCGCGGCCTTGAGTCGGCTAATGGCGAATATCGGGGGCTCTATATCAACTAGGAGACGTCCCCTTATGGGAGCAACGCAGTCGGTTCTGCTCTATGGTGCAGAGGTATAGGCTGATGCCCTTGGCAAGGAGGTGCATCGTAAACGGCTTGTTCAAGCGCAGAGGCGGGGAGCTTTGCGAGTGACGTCTGTTTATTTCAGCGTCTCCACACTGGCTGTGATGGTGATCTCGGGAGTGATTCCTATTGCCCTCTTTACCAAGAAGTGCAAAGCTATCTATCGCCGTAAGCTCGAGAACTTAAGAGAGATGGTTGCCCGTGAAGATCGTCAATGCACTCTTACCGAGTGGCAACTTTCTTGGCAAAATGAGCCAAGGGGCAGATGGACTGCCCGGCTTATCGACAAATTACACCCGTGGTTGAACCGAATGCACGGTGAGATTTACCCAAGTTCTGAATGGGCATGGAAGTTTTCAGTCTTACCTGAACAGGATCGGGAAGGCGCGATCTCATGATTGTGTGTTCCGGAATGGAGTGGCAGAAGACGCTGGACACACCTTTTTCTTTTGCGAGTGGTGACGGCATTCGTCAGCAGCTTTACGCAGACACAGGGGAGCTCTCTCCAGACAACATTGTCAGACGGATGCAGAAGAGCGCTGGCAGCTGGAATCGTGATGCGTGTTATGTTCGGGCTCTTCTTATTGTGAAGAAGATTGAACTCGACCGGCAGAGGGATCGAACGGTAAGGGGCTCTCTGAACTAACAACTTCCTTCCTCCACTCTCCTCCCGTTGGTGAAAGGAATTGCCTGACTTGAAGGTTGCCAAAGCCGGGAGACCAGCAGGGCTACCCCAAGTTATGTGCCAAACGGTTCCAGGCTAGTTCTCTAATAACAGCGTACTGTTGCGGGAGCCCAACACTCTGTGCGTAAACGCATTCACCTACCTACTCCCAAAAAAAAAATCTGGGCGAATTGAATAAAATGTTGTGCATGAGGGATAATAAATTATTATGGGAGTAGGCTAACATTTTAGAGCGACAGTATACTGGAAACGAGAAACTTACGAAAAAGTGGCGAGTATCCAGTGAAGTGACAAGCAGAATGGTATCATATAGGAAGTCTTCAGGAGGAATACGAAACTACCAGAACCAAGTGGTATTAATCATAATAATAACGGAAAATCGTGGAAATATATCTTAAAATTACAGTGAGTTATACCTTTTCATATATTTCTTCGCTGCAACGGAACCGATACGTACCCAAAAAATGATAGACATTGACTTATTTCCCATCTAGAAGTCTAGACATATTATTCATTTCTCCATTTCATAATGCCAGCCACATAGCACGTGCACAATTTCAGAAATGAATACTGAAAATGTTTTTTGGTATTAAAATTGTTAAAATTCAAAACGTTCCGGCCATAAAGAACGGAAAATCCATTTCACCATCGCCAGGATATCAGATGCTCCTTTCTTCGGACTGTGCAGAATTGAGGTCTAGGGAAGCACACAAATGGTTTGCAAAAGTACTTCCAATATTCACACTCGTGTGCATATTATCCTGCCATACCTGAGTGAGCGTGCTGAGTCCGTGAAGGTGAAAACATCCTGAACATCCTGGCAAGTTTGCATTCCAAATTCTCAAAAGTTAGGGTCATTTTGCAGATGGTTACAAGTATAACAGTGAAGCGTTATGAGTGTGGAAACTCAGGACTTGGTTTATTCAAATGCAAGGCTCGTCTCTGAACTGCAATTTAATTTTAGTAATGCAACAAAATGCACATAAAGTTGCATGGATTGACGATTGTGATGATGTGTAAGGGTTGAGGGATTAAGGACACCAAAAAATTGTCTCAACAAGAGCGCATAATTAGGCGTCCATTTCTAACTGAAATGCGTAGCAATGAAATACCACTGGAAAGGTTTGACTCCAGCTCCACATGTATGCATTTCATTTTAAGTTGAACATATTTTTGGTGTACCTGGATCAATTCTGTGGATTTGTTAAATTAACCGCTCCAGGGTTGGTTCTTCACCATTGCAACTGCCAACATTGTGGCAACATTTCGAGCTTCAGTTAGCTGAAAAGTTTTAAAGGATTACTGGAAATATAATGTGTAAGTACTTTATGACGCGATGTAATTGAATCTGAGCGGATAATGACGCTTGTGGAAATATCTGCTCAAACCATAGTTCGTTGCTGATAAATGATAAAATGTTAAAGTAAAAATGAGGAAATGTGGAATTTCATCAAAATGGCAATTGGCGAAAGGATTTAAATTAAACGTGATTTTGTGATGTTTTCATTTAATATAAAGGATGGTAATGGTGAATGCAGGATAAAAATCTGCTACATTATGTTACAGAATGTTTAGTATCCACGGCTATTATAATTTTCAGCTGTGATTTTCCAAGACCCGCTTATTATGGCCCGAATATGTCAAGGTAGAGTGAGAACACAAGCGGTCGTGACGCATTAAAATCTGATGCAGGAGAGTCATTAATTGAGGATGCGATCTTGGATCTTCCTTTCCGATCGTGGCACATTCCTTTTAAATTTTTGGTCGCATTGCTCCGGATACAAAATACACAAGGCTTTTTAAATGACAAGTGTGGGACAGAAATTTCACAAAGGACCCCCACTTTTCCAAGCCTAGCTAGTACAAACACACACAGGAAATTTGAGAGGAACTGCAGGACCAGAACCGTGCTTTTCGTCATTTTTCTTTAAAGATGACTTTTTCTCGTGTTTGATCATGGTCCACCCGGATATTCTCATGTGAAGGGGCTTCGTTGAGATTTCCCTCGCTGATTTGATCACCTAGTCCTAGTCTCCACTGTAAACGTGGATATAGGCCCCGCCACAGATGTGTAAGCGTTATACTTTATGCACGCATTACTGCTGATTGCAGTGTGGGTCTCACCGGGGATACCAGTTTGTCCCCAACTTCCGTCGAAGATTTTGTTTTCTTGCACCTGATTTCTCTGGATATTATCGCACTAAGTGTTGCAGCCACGTCCATGTCCTCATTTCCTAAATGTTTTACCTTCTTCCGCAGTGCATTCATGGTTCACGGTGTCCGGACCACTCCATTCCATTCCAATGGCTCCATTCGTAGTCCATTAGGTAGTGTCCACGCCACCAGTTTCCCTTTCCTCCGCTTTTCTGGAACAGGCAGGATTTGGCCTGTAGTCCCTCTCCTTTGAGGCGAAAGTTTCCTTCTAGCTCCTCTTCCACTTCCAAGTCGCTTTGGGCAGTAGCACCGCGGACGGGTATCACCCAATTCACTACAACTGGTCTTAGTCAGATTTCCGGTTTTTCCCAGATGAGGGTTGACGAACTTTCCATAGCTGGGCCGTAGACACTAAAACAAGCTTTCCATTGTGTTGGAAAACATGCCTTCCACATAATTCTCCATGGAGAGACATGAGTTTGGTGACTCCTTCTAAATCCACGTCTCGTCCGGGGTGTGTTTACCCATAATCGCAAATGGATTTGAAGCCTGTGATTTCTTACCACTGGGAGACTTCAAATCCAAAGCTTAAAAATACATGTTTTGGACACCTTTAGTGTAGTAGCAAACTACTGTGGGCACCCCCGCCATGACAAGGTGGTGTTCGAGCGGGAGATTCAGGAGTTTCAACGGGCTGCCATATATTCATCACAATCACGACCCAACACTCGTTAAGTTCTAACCCACTAAACTTTAGAAAGTTAGCCATTTTATTTTATGATAACTAGTAGACAAAGCTATATTAGTGTCCTTACTTTGTTCCCGGCTAGTTTGAATATATATCAAACTTCATGTCTTTAATTTTAAGATTAACCCCCTTTTCCCCTAAAGGAAATATACTCACATCTTATACCTACCGCTCTTGCAGAGTAAAATCCCTCTCTCTTTCCTGATTAGTATGCTCTAAATGTGAAGGTGTTTGCTGTTTATTTTGAGGTTTCGGTCTAGGTTGCCCATGGAAGCTTCCGAGATATTGTGAAGGCTGAGTCCAAGTGTGAGACGCTGTCACGTCCTGATCTTCGTCTACGTTGCGTTTAAGGCTTTGGGTCTCGCATCAGAGCCTCCCTTAGGTTGTATCGCGCGAGCTTTTGGGAACTCTCCCTCCTCTTGGTTTTATGTAAATGATAATATAGCCTTCCGCGTATTGTTAATGATATCTTATCTTTTGTGGCTGTGACCATGGTCTGCGAGTGTTAGTTTGGAATGGAGTTACGTAGTATAATCGCCCAATATTCCACTCTATGTCGTTTCGCGTACGCCGCCTCATATCATCATCATCAACGGCACAATAGCCGCTATCCGGTCTAGGACTACCTTAATAAGGAATTTCAGATATCCCGGTTTTGCGCCGAAGTCTACCAATTCGATATCCCTAAAAGCTGCCTGGATTCCTGGCCTACGCCATAGCTCCATCTCAGGCAGGCTCTGCCTCGTCTTTTTTTTCTACCATAGATATTACTCTTATTGACTTTTTGGGTAGAATCATCCTCATCCATACAAATTAAATGACCCGCCCACCGCAACTTTTTTAGTGCAGGAGACTCGCCTTCATCCTTCTCCGTCTGCAGCTTTCCGATAAGAAAGCCGTCAACACGTGGAGGTGGAGGTAGGGTTTGGTAATAGAGCTGTTGGTGTTAGTTCAGCAGGGGTTTCCCAGGTTTTATGCTCCATCGTGAGTACCAATCCACGTTTCGCCTTGGGACCTATACTACCCTTTGACCACCCTAGCAGATATCGCAGAAGTTATATTGACATTTCTTCCAATGAAACCTGCTATTTGATTTTTCAGAAGAGCTCGTTTCTTTACCTTTCCCTTGGCAAACTCTTCTACTTCTTCAGCCTTCATCCCGTGTAAAAGCGGGGTCGCCTCCTCTTGATCAATAGTTCCATTTTGCTCGGTTATACCCCTGATCTGGATGGAGTCAAGGGGCTCTTAAATCACTACGTAGCGTATCAATCCATCGTTTTTTCGACCGCTCTTTTGGTCGTTTCCCGTAAACTTCGATATTCAGACTAATTTTATCACAATTTTTCTACGATCGGTTCAACGTCATATCGGTCGCGGATGTCCTCAATCCGGATGCAGGGATCATGGTGTGTTGCACCATTACTCCAACGGAACATTGTCGTCTTTATTATCGCCAGGTGTAATTTATTATCTTATATATGCGGCCAACATTCAGAACCGTAGAAGGCAGAGGACTAAAGGACTGGCTAGGCTCTGTTGTGCTCTTGCCAGTCTCTCGGTGGGTACAGTCGGCATAACGCTGACGACAAAGGTGGGACCTACTCGCACCTGTTAACAACCGCTGATTTCAAATGGCGAAAACTGACCCGACGGGCAAACTGTAGTATTGGTCTCAGGGCGAAACGTGGATTAGTATCCACAGAGGGGCATAACACTGGGGAAACGCCTGTTCAACTACCACTAACAGCTCTGCTGCCAAATCCTATCTCCACCTCCACGTGGAGCACAAATTGAACCAATTGGTCCGCCAAGTTGTTGGCTGGGTAGGACTGAAAACTCCACACTGAAACCAACGTTAGGAAGGCATGAAAGGAGCCTCGGAGAGAATGAATTTTGCGGCGACGAACCCGGCAACGAAAACACAATAAAAATTTGCGCATTTTCTCATGAAACATGTGCTCCCTGTATAAACCGAATGCTGCTCAGGAGCTAGCCGATACCCTGTCCGAATATAGGGTTAATGACAGGGACCGATTTCCAGGAGAAGAGCCATTACACCATATATTATAGCGGCCATCTAATAAATCATGTGCTCGGAGTAGGTTTCCTAGTTAGCTAGAAAATGAAACCTGCTGGTATTGGGTTTGAAAACATAAGTGGGCGGCTATAAACTTTGCGTTTGCCAGGCAAATCTAGAAATATAAGCCTCATTAATGTTCACGTCTCTACAGAGGAGACTAAAGAGTCGGAGAAGAATACCTTCTACGAGGCAATTGAGCGGACCCTTGAAGTCTGTCCCAAGTATGATTCATACTTGGAGATTTTAACAGTCAAGTAGGGACGGACCTCGCATTCAGGCAATACGTCGGTTCAAACAGCTTATGTGTGTAAGGATACCAATGATAACGGACTGCAGATTACATAGTTAGCAGTATCGCAGGAAGTGGTACCTGGTGTGTACGGAAACATATATGGGCCTCCCCAGACGGGACCACTTTCAACCAGATTGACAGCATTGGTATTGTTAAATGGAAAGCCGGCTGATCCTACCGGCTGCTCCAAAAAGTTAACGTTATTGCGCTGACACCACGCGCGTTGGGGCCTGTTTATCAAAATGCGGCAGTACATTTTTTTGCTAGCTTCTCTAGCTTGTATACTCGTACCGTTAGCGCCCAGCTTTTTATCCCGTACTGTTACTGCTCCTAGACCTAATGGGGGGTTGCAGTCGGCTGCCGACAAGGGTGGGATCTACTCGCACATTTCAATAGCCGTTGATTTCAGATAGCGAAAGGTGATCACCACCGCCAATTAAAAGAGGATTTGGAGGATTGGTTAACGGGGCTGTACGCCACTGTAGCGTCTAAGGAAATAGTTGGGAGTGTCTAGGAATTTTGAAGTATTGCTGATTACTCACTGACGAAGCTACCACTTCACCTAGCAGTTAGGTATGAAATGCAAATTCAAAATTGAGGAGAAGGAGAAATTTGCAATTGGGTACGAACAGCCAGCGGGAGTCATCTGACTAAGTGACTGAATTGGGCTCTCGTAATGCATAGCATGGCATTGAAATCGCTAACGTCGAAGCATCACGATGACCAGGAGCATGGAATGTTTCGCCACAATCTATTACCACCACTTCAGTAGGTTTGCGTAGGTAGCGAATAAAGTGGACTGCGAAAATGAACCTCTTTATCATCCGCTCCTACTACGAAATAACCGCGGATGCAGGTACAATATCCTACCGTTGCTAGTTGCACCAGAGGTTCATCGAGCGTTTCCCGCAATACGTGAACATTACAGCGGGTCGCAGCCCAGTACCGCTCCAATACCTGCAGCAACACAATCCTGGCCGTCATCAAGGAACGTTTTCGAGTCGCGCTTATTGGCGATCAAGATTTGACGGGCAGTGGTGGCGGCATCACTACCACGCCGTACTTCAGGCAACAGTTTCGCCGAATCGCTCTGCTTTACCGTCCAGCTGAAGTACAGCTGAGGTTCGGAACGAGTTCCAAACTGCGGCTATAAAATTCTCGGAAAGGGATCCTTTGCATAGACCAGGTATTTCCAGGCTCTATGCATCTCCAGCAACTCCGAGAATTATATCTCAAATCAATAAGGAGATGACATCTCAGCTGTTTGCTGATATGTCGCTGCTGCAATTACAATCACTCGTATATTGTGTGCAGTTACGGCTGTCAGATTGCATGGTCAGAAGATTCGTTTTTGCGTTATTGGTTTGGGTGACCGAAAAGTTCCACCATGGAAAATTCATCTGGAACGTCGGCGGAACTCATTCCGGTAAGCCATTGCTAGGCTGACTAAAATCAGCACTGGCAATGCCAACAAGCTGGTGAAAAATGCAAAGGGTTTATCTTAAAAATGCCATATCCAGTATGACAACTGTGACTGAAAATGTGAACACACTAAGGCAGAAACTTTCTAGCGTCTGCGGTCGGTTACTGCAGGGAAATTCACTCCAGGCATGTTCAGAATACAACCTTCGCCACGAATAGGCGGATTTTTTTCAGATCTCTCAATGAACCCCAACAGAGCGTCCAGACAGTACAGCTTTCGGTGACGAAAACGAAAGAATAGTGGGGTGAACTTTGGCCCCCACCCAGCATATTGAGCATGCTACAGCTTCCGAAGAATTGGTTAGACAAGCCATAAAGAGCTTGAAGAAGAAGGTCTGGATTAGGTGCAGACCTTCTGATACAAAATGTTCACCAGCATACATGGCCGGTTGGCACATACCATAAGTCAGGTCATTGGTGGGCCTTTCCTTACACCGGGAATTACCTATCTTTTCCCTAAAGTGGACACGGTGCAGGGCCTCACGGGCCGACCCTTTACAAATTCATAATGTTGATTTTTAGTTGAAGGGTCAATGTGCACGTCGAGACTAATAACGTTCTGTCCGAGGAGCAGACGGGCTGCCGAGTTGGGTCAAAGAGTTGTAAAGTCCGGTTCATTATAGACTCGGTAGTTGTAAAACAGGCAACTAGAGGCCAAAAAAATCTCTTTAGCTGCTATATCGATTACCCCAACACTTTTGACAGCGTCCTGTATGCGCGGCTAATCGATGTCCTATTTTGATATCAAACTAATAAAGTTTTTAGGTACAGTCATGGAAGGGTGGCATACAATCCTATCGGTGTGTTCATCTGAGGTTACCTGCAGCTCAGAGCCTATCTGCATACGGTCAGGCATTTTCTAGAGGTGTCATTGAGTTCTCTTTGGTTCTGCATGGCTGAACCAGCTTTCAGCGCGGGGGTGGTGCAGCGTCTGTTGAGTTGAGGTAATAAACTACCCTAGAAGATTACCTGGTGCATTAATTTGTGATTACAGTAAGACTCTGGGGTAAAATCCGATCTCAAACAACGACCGAATTGACTCAATAAGCCGATATGGGCTCTTCCTTTCTGATTAGAGACATTATCCCGGAGAGTGCCATTAGGGCTGAGTTTATATTCACTTTTGAACTAAGGCATCTGTTAATCATCATCATCAAGGAAAAAGGGGTCTTGACCAGTCCAACAAACGGAACTGAAAGTTCAAAAGGGCCCAAAGTACCAAAAGTAGTAAAGTCGGCTAGTGAACCGAAACTGAAAGAAGATAAGAACGACGGTTGGACTAAGGTCGTGAATAAAAACAGAAATAAGAAACCAAAGGTGCGAATTCGCCTGGAGGCAATTGTAATCTAACGTATAAGGAGATACTGAAGAAGGAGAAATCTGACCCCGACCTAAAAGACCTAGGCGGAAGTGTCTGCAAAATCCGGAGGACTCAGAAGGAGGATCTCATGTTTGAGCTGATAAAATCCAGCGTGGGAAAAACCGACGGCTTTCGTAACCAAGTTATAAACTCACTTGGGGAGAATGTCGCGGTTCGTTCCCGAAAACATGAGGTCTATATAAAGTGGAAGGATTTCGATGAGATAACAACCAGAGAAGAGATCTGCACTGCCCTGAAGCAACAATTCAAGTTGGAGGAATTCAGGGAAGAATCTATCGTGAGCCTAAGAAAAGCTTATGGCGGTACTCAAACGACCACAATGCGACTGCCAGTGGAGTCAGCCCAGAAGTTGTTGGCCGTGGGGAAGGTTCGAATTGGATGGGTAGTTTGCCGACTAACAGAACAGATCTCTTTAAAAAGGTGCTTTAAATGCTTAATGTTTGGACACTTCGCGAAGGCATGCACTAGTGGCATCGATCGGTCTGATCGATGTCGAAGATGTGCGGAAAAAGGACATATTGCCAAGGAGTGTAATAGAGACCCCAAATGCATTTTGTGCGAAGAAAAGCAGAGAAGGGATAACCGGCATATTGCTGGAAGTGATAAATGCCCGGAATTTAGGAAGGCGTTAACTGCAGTGACAAAATGAGGTTAATACAAATAAACCTTAATCATTGCAGGGTCGCACAAGATTTGCTTGCGCAGACCACTTACGAATCCGCGATGGAGATTGCTATCATTAGTGAACGGTACAGAAATCTTGACGGTAGTATGTATATGGGTCACAGATTCGACTGGTGGAGCGGCGATATGGGCGTGCGGTCGTTAAGCCATACAATATAGCATGGTTCAGGCGGCTGGAGGCTTTGTGTGGGTAAAAATAAGCGGTATATTCGTATATAGCTGTTACGCCCCACTGAGCCTCACACTGGCTGAGTTTGAAGACTTGTTAGACGATCTTGTTCACGATGCAAGGGGACGAAGTCCAAAGGTGATAGCCGGTGACTTTAATGCGTGGGCTATCGAGTGGGGCAGCAAAGAAACTAACACAAGGGGGCGGCGCTTATTAGAAGCATTCGCCCAGCTGGATGTGGTTCTGGCCAACGAAGGCGATGTAAACACTTATCGGAAAGGGGAACTGGTTCAATTGTAGATCTGACTTTTGTCAGCCCTGCGTTAGCACGTGACATGGCCTGGCAAGTTAGCGAGGACTTCACGTACAACGACCACCAGGCTATCACCTCTGAACTAAGGACGGAACCACAAGGCAGGAGACCCGCACCCCGGAAGCCAAAATCCAGAAGGACACCAGGATGGTCTGCCAAAGCGATGGATGAGCAGACATTCATGGAGGTGTGGCTAGTTTTTTAGTTATTTCCCCAGCACTACTGTATAACATATCCACTACTGTGGAACATCATGCATAATAATGTACTCAACCTTCCGGTTCCGGAGGAGGCCACGGTTGTGGGTTGCGCCGATGATATAGCACTGATTGTGGTCGCAAAGCATCTCGAGGATGCTGAGTTGTACTCAAGCGAAGCAATCAGTGTTGTTAAGGCTTGGTTAGGGAGTGCTGGACTGCCACTCGCTGAGGAAAAGACGCAAGCGGTCCTCATTACTAAGCGCCGCAAAAGAAATTACGCCTGCATTAGAATCGGGAATCGGATCATCACTTCCAAGCCGGCCATCAAATAATTAGGGGTGATGATAGACGGAGGACTTAATTTGAAGCAGCACATAGATCATACTTGTAAAAGAACATCCACCACGAGTATGGCTCTGGCAAGAATGATGCCGAACGTAGGAGGCCCGCGGCACACTTGCAGGCTGGTCATAGCCAGGGTGGCGAGCTCTATCATGCTGTATGCAGTCCCAGTTTGGGGAAAAGCGCTGCAGGTTTTAGGCGATACATATAAATTGAGTACGGTTTACAGAAGAACATCCCTAAGGGTGTGTTCTGCCTTCAGGACCGTCGCAGACGATGCAGCGTTCGTCATCTCGGAATGATGCCGATTGACATCCTAGTGTCCTAGGTTCGTGAAAGAAAGGAGGAACCTAGAGGAAACTCTAGGTGAAGTGCTACCACTGGAAAATTTTGTCCGGAGAATGGTAGCCTGTCAGGAAGACTGGGATGCGATCAATTCCATGATCGCAGTAATCCAGGATAAATTGCGAAAAGAAGAAGAAATGAGGAAGACGCGGTTACGAACCCCCGGGGAGACGAAAGGAGACCTAGCTAAGGTAAGCTAACCCCGCCCCGTGAGGTAATACCTAAAGGTGGTTCCACGGGGTAGGTGGGGGAGTCGGGGGTGGTTTTAGTGGGTAAAAATCCCACACTCTGGCGTGCCCAGGTCAGAGTCTTCTGAAGATTTCCACCTCCTCAAAAAAAAAAAAAAACAAAAAAAAGGTGTTAATCATTTATTTGTGTAGCACCAGATGCTAAACCAGAATTCATTGGCATTTGCACCAAAAATACAATCATCGTTGGTTGACAGGAGTTATCAGAACCTATAATGCAAAAAGGATTTGAATTTCTTTCACGGTAGCTGACTTCATTACAAGAAAATCCAACATCTTTTAGTACTCCTTCTAGAACATATGTGGTCTTGAAAGAGGAAGTTGCGTTATCCTTTCTTTAGAATCGAGCTTAGTCAACGCTATGGACAGTGGCAATTATGTCCTTAAGGAAACATATGCGAAATCGAGTACCTCATTAACTAATTGCGGCTGTTCAACCCATTCTATGAATATCTACCCTCTAAAAGTCCGAATCAGTAGACACTTGGTTGTCTAACTTAAAGCTACTACAACTGTCCTACACCTTTAAAGCTCCTGAGTTTTCATCCCTCTCGATAGTCAAGCAAAAAAATCATTAAATAACGCCAATTGTCTTCTATACAGAAAATATACATTTCGCCCCGAAAGCAAGCAAACAAGAATAAATAGACCCACATTTAGAAACAAAGTAATTTTCCACCCCACATCTAATTTTCAGGCAATTGAATCACTCGACTTTAAGAAAGATGCAAGCATGTCCCTAAAGGCTACGATATTGCTTTCCGTCAATCACATCTACCGTCTGTCTAGGGAAAGCGCCGGCTAACTCCTCAGAAAGCTTCCTAATTCATTCATCTGGAGAAAATGAATGGAAAAGTTTCTGAGCACCTCCCCTGAATGAAGGAGAAAAAGGACATTTCCCAGTAATAGGGGATAACATATATCACGGAGCACCAGAATCGCTCCACAACAATGTCTAGTTTGCCGCTTGGAAGTACTAAGTTCAGTCTATTTCAAGATTTCTCGGAATTAGGTCTCAGTCCCGCTCTCTATTTCTAAGGAGTCAGCCTCACTGGTAACAGCTTTCGTAATAGGAAATCGGAAAATAATTAAAATCAATTCCCATAGAGCATTGCTGGCTCGGCCTGCCTGAGCCCATTATGACTGCCGCCTTATTTTGATAGTTCCAGGCGGACTGAAGTTATTTTTAATGAAATTAATTTGATTTTTTAATGGGACCGTCAGAATTGGGAAAGCTTCCAGGATTCAAGTGGATTTGGAGCCAATTTCACTTCGGCCGCCATATGGGACTGCGGTTTTGCCGGGTCTGACGAATATGTCCTCGTGAATAGGTGGTGGTGAATTCAGTTTGTGTTAAATTACGATTCGTCCTTGGGGCTGAATTTTTTTTGGTTGCATTATGAAGAGAGCGGAGGATTCCAATTATTTTTTCATAACTCTCACTTTCAAGGGAACGTAATTAGAGTCGAAAATGGACATTGAAATGGATGGAAACGATGAGTAAAAGGAGTTGAACTGATGGACTTGAATATCTCGAACCAAATTGATCGCCTGCCATCGAATTAAATAGATATTAATAATTCCAGTGGAAGGCTACCCCAAGCATATTCAAATTGCTACTATCGAATTGAAAATATATATTCTATAATAAACTCCTCCCACAGATATCAACCTCGTTCATGCGAAATTCAGCGCTGTGGGTCCAAGGATAATTGCGGGGCTAACTGCGATAGTGTTTATTAATTTGTTGATGGACTCCTCCGAGCCCCACGCATTCGCATTACAGACAGCTATATTTGCGTACCTCGACAGTCCTAATTCTCGACAGTCAAGTTTATTCATAACAACTTTTAATTAAAGCTCCCTTTTAGTTTATTCATTAATTTGGCCATCACTTGTGTCCTTTATTTTCAGTTGCCATGTTCGGCGAAGCGTGGAAGTACTTAATCAATTGGATAGCTTGATGATAGCGCCGCGACACGACACGGCGAAAAATAAAATGTTTTTGGGGCATTTTATCAAATTTTCAACAAAAAGGACAACAACACGAATTAATTAAAACATCCAAGATTAAGAGGAAGCAAGGGGGCGGTCGGTAATCTTCGCGCGGGTGACTTTCGATTATGATCTTAGGAGATTTCAGACAGATTCGGCAAGTGGCATCAAAAAGAGCCACAAGAGAGGCTTTAAGTGAGCTTCTTGAGGCTTTGGAAATAACAGAAGTTACAGAGGAACGTGACGTGAATATAGGACTCTTGGACGACGTTTCTTTCTTGGCTTTATCGTTTTGAATGGCAATGGAGCAAATGAGGATAGGATTAGGTGGAGAAGATGATATGATTTTAGCGAAGGACATGTCCTTCATGCTTAAGCATTTTCGTGGTTGAAATTACATTAAAGCATCTTTTTATTGGATGATTGAGAACGGATTCAGGTTGATGGAGCCTGTCTGTAGTGTAAAAAAAGGATTGACAGCATTTAATTCCTATGGCGCCGAAATACTAATAGAATTACCCAAGTCGCATGTACCTCTCATTGCATTTGAATATGTTTGGGTAGTGGATGTGGGTCTGAAAAATGTCTGATATTAGATTGGTTCAGTAGATAAAGAACTTGTCCTAGCGAATAAAAACTGATGAAAGGAAAATATGGAGACGAAATATTTAGGTAATACTGGGGACTAGTTGCTTTGTAATGGGTGCCGTGACAGCGCTGGTCTTGGAAGAGAGTGGAAAGTGGGTATGATGGGGACGACCCATGAGAAGTTGTGTTCATATCACCTCCAGGGAAGCACCATTGCTGCTGTGCTCTGGTTGATAGCGATGGAAGAAATTTAACGGATACTAGACACGAGCAACGATTTGTTAATATTGGTGTCAGGAATATTTTCCTCCGTCATCAGCTAATTTATGCCCTATGAGTTGGGGTTGAATACATTCAAGATCTTCCCTGCTACTTTTAAGGAGCAGCTATAAGGGATAGAAATTTGTGGGCTAATAACTTTCAATCGAACCGTCAACAACGCTTCGGATAGGGACGGACTGCACGCCGAAGACCTTTCGCTATTGAAAACGGATCATAATTAATTTGATTGCAATGTCCTTACTCTCCTCGATAACGGTAGCGTAGATCCGTAGAATGCTCTACTTCCCCAACTTGGACGGGAATTCCAACATTACAGAATAGACATTGTGGGCCTAAGCGAAGTACGGTGGTGGGATCCTGAGGAGTACGCCTCTCCCTCTTGAGCCAATGTGCTTCTATACTCAACCAAGGCAAGTGCTAGCAGATGCGCGTCAGACTTGCTTCTCACGGCTACGTCAAGGCGCGCTCTCTTGACCTGGAAACCGGTTTCTGGCAGACCTCAACGCCTTCCTGTCTGGTCCAAAAACCAAACATTTGTGAGTGGTTGTGTGGTCCAAGCGATTGAAACCACTAAGCAACCGCTGGTAGACGCAACTCTTTTGGCATTCCCTGAACAAATTGCACCTCTAGCCTCAGACATAATAGTAGGCGCTGCTCTTCTCCAAAGGGTGAGTTAAAGTTGGCAACCATTGGGTTTCTTCGTAAAGCAGTTGAATTCGGCTGGACGGAATTATAGCGAGGCAAGTGGAGTTGGACTGAAGGAAAGCATCAACAAGAGCAAGGTTTTCAGTCTGGTGGAACATCGCACTCTCCTCTATCTGTACTAATGCGCAGAGTATCGAAAGCATTAATTAATTTGTATATTTAGGATACATGGTTTCAGCCAGCGGAATCATCGAAATGGATATTGCCCAACGCATTAGCAGATCCTACATCCGCTTTCGCTGCCCTGTTTTAAATCTAGAAATGCTGTTTGTTATCCCAACACTAAGACTAAGTTGGGATTGTTTAATGCTAGTGTTCTTTTTATGTTGCTATATGGGATTAACAAATTAAAAGTGGTCCCCACTCTCACCCATGCCATGGTCAACAACTGTCTACGTCATATCATCTCCTGCCTTCATGCCTTAAATGGTGAGTTCCAGAACACCGCCCCATTTATCAAGTCGTTTCTGTTTTGGACATACCTGACGTCACTTCCGGTAGTTTCAGGCGTATTGCCGCTTTCAGTTCTGAGGCTGTTGTATGTCAATATCAAGTGGCCAGAGCACGAATTTTTAGGATAGCGGAGTGCCGGCGCCTACATCGGGGGCAAATAACGCGCAACCGTCCTTTTCATTAATCTGCTGTTCTAATTATTCGGCCCAGTCACAATATCCTACATCATTAGAATGTCGCAATTTCGGATGATTTTGTGTCAGGATTAATAGATACCGGAGCCACCGGCACGAATAGAAGAGACTACGCATCGATATTAAGATAACCGGCAGAAATAGCTACTGAACGTGATCAGATGGAATCGACGCAGTTCCTATTTCTCTCGCTGATTTTGTGCGTAAGGTCGAACTTAAATTAGGAAATGTTTAGAACACCAACCAACACCAGCTGACGACACACCATTGATCAAAGCCCAATGCTGCCATTGGCAGTTTTCTGTGTTTCAGGCTGGAGGATTTAGAATGTATAAATTTTACAATACACGACATAGACGTCGGGGTAGTAAACCGATTACGCTTTTATACCTCCCTCGTCATCCAGAAGTTCCTCTATGCTAAGGCCCAATACCCAAAGCTTTTCAAGGACTCTGGTCTTCGTTGACTACTCTTGTGGTCAAACCTGGTAGAGTGCGTCTTTTCCTCGATGTGCATAAAGTGGACAGTGTCGCCATGTCCACTGCTTGAGACGTCTGAGGATAAGGGTGCCTTCACATTTCCCAGGCGACCGGTCAATCAGGTCACCGCTATGCCATTTGGGCTTTACCATACACCTCAACAATGTCATGCTTGTTTATTTGCGCCATAAAATGTCAATATATTTGGATGAATTGCTGCTCATCCCAGAGAACATCGTTTAGGTTCGGTCCGTTGGTTGAAGTTCGATTCGTAGTGCAAATCATTGGCAATTAAACGATTTGAATTAATTGCGAGAAGGTTCAGTTACGTCCGGGTGGTTCAACGTGAGTTCCCGCCATGTAGGCTTAACCCACAGTCTTCTTAAGACACAACTTGATTTTGTTACCACAAACAGAACCTCATTGTGACAACCAACAACGGCACAAGTTTATACTGAGAATAGGTTAGCATTCATACTGGTGGATGCAGTGCCTACCTACGCACGGCGTCCTTAAAGAACTATTGTGCCCGTTTTACTGGTAATAGTGTAGTGTTATCATAGTATCTCAAGGAGGCCTAAAACCGTCAGGAACTTTAGTATGTTCCCTACTTCCAGATCAGGTGATAGTTCTGCCGACAATGACCACTATGATTCGGAGGTTCTTTTTGGTGAGATTTAAGCAATCCTTTATGCACATGGGTTCGTATCCCCCATTAAGCACCCTGACTGCTCCATCCCTGGTAAGCCCGCCCAGTATAGTTCCCTCAACCGTTTCTCTTCATTTCTTGGAGTCATAGCCACGAAACCTAGCCTACTTAAAGTCCCCACCGCATGAAGGGGTACGGCACGCTAGTTATAAGTGCAACTTCACGCTTGGGGCCGGACGTATCTGTTAACAACGTGGACGTAGCCACACCCCCATGAAACTCCCGCTAAAGGGCACATGCCCTAGGAATTCGACTAAGAGATATGAATTCGGAAGGTGATCCCGTTTCCGATGGTCCCAAATAGACTCTGGTGAGACTTCCTAGCCGGGTCCCCTGCCAATTCGGGTATGATCACCTAAGGCCTACATTCTCTTACTGCATCACGACAAGCAAATCGATGTGAATGCATCGTTTCCCGGTCCACAACGTAGAGGTTCTCCTCGGACGCTTCGTTTTGTTTCAGTCGACAAGGTTACTGCTCCATATACTTCCTCGACACCTTAAAGCACACCAGGCAATTTTCATACCATCACCGATTTTCCCCGGCGAAAAACCGTGAAATAACTGCGACGGTTCCTTGAAATCTGTGGGTGGTATCAGTGATTTGTGTCAGATGACACTTTACCGGCTGCATCGTTCTCGGATACACTTCTGAAAAGGCGTAAATTTTGTTAAATTTTGTTGGTCTGAGGAAGCTACATCATCTTTCGTTGATTTGAAAACGAGTCTCTCTTCCGCTCTGGTCTTCCCCTCTCCTGTCGCCGTCTTTTTAGATTTTCGGGATAGATATCCCCTCTAGATTATCTTCGGACAATTAGGATGCTCGTTGGCTATCGCGCATGTCATTATTTGTCATTGAGATTTGGTATGTAAGAATATTTTGGTTCACAACGATTTGGTTTATTATTCTGTTTAGTGTCGCATTGATGATGATGTCTTAAGGCCCAGGTAAGTTTGACTTAATTTGAGTTTGTCTTTGATGTGTCAATATTACTTCAAAATTGTGTACTTCTTTAATGAACTAGGATGAGTTACCAGTAAAGTTTCAAAGCGTATACTATACAATTGGGAACTTTATTGGAGCTAATATCGGGATCATTGGGTATCCTAAGGCCATATAGGACTATCGTGGTGATGCCTCTTAGATCTCAAAATGTGTCCTTGATTCAAGGCTGCGTTGCTTAATTTTGCCCTCTTTATACTTTACCGATTTTAATGTGTACTGCCAAATTTTTTTTTAGTATTATCCCCCCTAAATTTACTGATCTCCCTTAGAGGGAAGGAAAGAAAGTTTGAGTGCCAGATCTTCGTTGCTAGGTATAAGTAACGAACCTCCACTCTCCAATTTATAGAAAAAGTTTTGAAAAAGTAGTTTTTCTAATGGACAGATTTTCCGACTCCGATAGTCGTCGGCATTTGAGTATACAACAATCAACCTAAAGCTCCTTTTTTCAGCTTATTAGACGATAGTGGACTAATGTTGACTTTCATTGAATTCCCATAGTGAACTAATCGATTTCAACTTTTAAATGAAGGTTGAATTGCTCTAACGATATATTCTGAACTTACCTTTCAGACGCAATTCATCAGTTCAGCTTGTTTACTCTAACTGACTCGAAGATATTCTCGCTTGTTGCTGGACCTAATGCCAACATTATTCTTTATCCGAGAAACATTTACCATTTTCAATCCAAAAATCCTGTTAAGCCTGTTAATCTCATTCCTGGATTTGACCTTTTTTATCGCACCCGAACACTTTCAAAGACGAATTAACTATAATCATACAAGCCCGAAGATTTCTAAGTTACTCTCCCTTCAGTGACCCTCCTTTTTCGCTCCTGGCTTTCAATTATGTTAACCTTGTTCATGCTTTGCCATATTTCAGTACGTCTTCCGAAGTTCAGTTCCACTGGGAAACTGTTTCCAGAAGGATATTTAAAGTATCTTAAAGGGATTCTAATTATTCCAGACGCAACATATATTTGAGCGAAATGGATTCAAGAGTATATGAGCGGAGTTCGCATCTAAATTTTCATTTTATTGTTTAGACTTTATGGCAAAGTTGGGAGTGAGCGGAACCAAGTTGCTGAAGATACAGCAGGTTTGATGGAAGCTGCTGACCCATGCCCACCATTAAAACTCTTTACAAGACAAGACAAAGTTTATTTCCTGAAACCGCAACCAGAACTTTTCAGTAAAATGATTTATGTAAGCGTTCACTTGATTCACTCACTTTGCAGGGAGAGTGAATGAAGCTGGAAGGGTTCTAATGCATTCTTGATGTTCTTATTAAGAAATTTATGTGGAACAACTCAAATGAATACGAAATGGGGATTTTTACTGGGGAGTATCGACTGCGTTTGGAATCCTGTCCGTTTACGGTTGGACTGTTTTAATAGGTCCTGATCCTTACGGTTTGCATAAATTTTTAAACACATTTCTCAAATCTTCAGGAGCATGGCATGCTTGAATTAACACTTTATCAAGCCCTACTCAATATCTTAACAAATATTTCCTCATTAAACTTACTGCTGGGACATTTATTGGGGATGTACATGGTTAAGATTATAAGAAGCCACGGTTACAATGGCCAATCGTGAATTGTATCCTAGAGTCCCTTTCTAACGGACCTGATAATGCTCCTTATTCCCGGTATTGTCCAATCAAACTATCCATGAAATTTAGATATTCAAGTGCAAACAATATGTATGCATATGGGCTTCATAAAATTGTAAGAGATCAAAGACAATTTGATGGCTTCGTATATCGTCCTTTTTGAGATAAGATTTCCATTTATTTTTTCCCTGAATGGGAGAAATCTTTTGATAAATTTAGCAGAAAATTTTAATGACCCGATGGTACAGGTGGGAAGTTACTGAAGCACTTTAGATGGACATAACGATGATCCACATACATAGGATTTTTATAGGCCCTGAGCGGCTTATAACAAAGGAATTTGATTGAAATGACAACTAGCCAAACATTGAAAGTGTTCTCTGAAAAAGCAATGAAAAATAAGCAACTACAATTGCATCTTTTGCCCGCTTTGAAGCTGGATAAGTGAATAATCAATCTCACCATGTTTTGAGATCAACCATGGACCTAAGTTGCAGCTGATCCAGTCCATCAGCCAAAGGACTGGTTTTTGCTAGAAAATTGGCTATTAATCAGTGTATTTTGCTGTTCTTCATCAGCACCCATCTACCTTAAGTCCTCTCCCTTCCACTTTTAGACAGTATTGTATTCCTTAGGAAAGAGGACAATGGAAATCAATCTCGCGTTTTTCATCTTTGGACTTGAGCAAGGCACATACAATATACCTCCTTTCTAACAGCGTTAACAAATACCTACGCATGGTAGAGCCGTAGTGCGTCGCGCTTAATCAAAGATACTTTAGCCGTCCGCTTTACTTCTATAATTGTCCCATCTTTCAAAATGGCTTTGCAAATGGCAATGTACCTAGTTTGTTTCGTGCCTCTTCAAAAGTGAGCTACCAACTAAGCACGACTCTTTCGGAATACCGAGTCTTAGCAAACTAACTTAATAGTCATTCCAAAAATCCGACCCTAAAAAGGATCCCTGTGTTACCGCCGAAATCGTCTGCATCCTTCTCTGATCCTCCAGTGACTCATAGCCCATGATAGCTTCCACCATAGATCTCATTTTTCTAAAACAAACTTGGTTCAGGATAACTCCAGCAGCACGTATTTGTAGCGAAGCTGCGTCCTTCACCACCCCAGAAACTTGCTGTTTCGCGGAAAAGTTTGCGCAACTACTTAAGCAGGATATATGCAGGCCTTCCAACAGCAGCTGGTCATCTCCACTCCATTTGGTCCCCAAGCCTTGTACAGATTGGAGACGCCTGAATGCTCAGATGATTCCAGAATCGTATGCCGCTCAACTCATCTAAGACTCTCCGCATTATTTGATAAACTCTCCTATTGTCCCAACCATGGATTTCGTCAAGGCCTACAACCAAATCAAAGTAGCTCCCGAAGATATTCCAAAGGCAGCAATTGCACACCTTTTGGACCCTTCGAGTTCACACGGAGTACGTTTGGTCCGTTCAATGCCGCACAAACCTTCTAGAGCTTCACTTAGATTGCTGTTTCGCCTGTTTGGATAATGCTCTGGTCACTTCTTCCACCGAGTCTAAGCATTTGCACATCTTGAGTGTATTTTTTCCTTCAAAATAACCTGATTGTCAACGTTGAAAACTGCAAGTGCAGCAGGTGAAATTTCTAGTCCATTTCATCAACCCTGACGGCAGTCAACTCAACCCAGACATTCCTTTAAGAAGATGCACCTCTAGCCGTCTTCGTTGATACCTCAGACACAGAAGTAGGCACTGCTCTTCACCAAAGGAGGAATCAAAGCTGGCAACAGTTGCGTTTCTTCTCAAAACAGTTTAATCTCGCTCAACGGAATTACAGCGCCTATTATCGTGAATTATTAACCCCGTATCTGAGTATTGAGCACCGGTATTTCCTCGAATAAAGGCCATTGACCTTGTTCACGTGCCATAAGCTTTTCACTTTTGCCTCACGTATCTTCGAGGTCAACATCCCAGCCGCAGTCGATTTTTCGGCAATCACTGTGTCCCAGAAGGATGACCCAGTTCTTCAGAACCTTTAATCGGACTCCAAATACAAGTTCAAGGAATTCCTTATCTTCAGCTCACATTCCTCTATCTACTACGAGATCTCTGAAAGGGGAGCTAGGCCATATATTCCGGCCGTTTTTCGTAACGAAGTGTTTGGCTCAATGCGCGATTTTGCGTATTCTGGCATTTGGATAACGAATCGGCTAATCTCCAGCAAGTGTTTCTGGCCATTGATGAACAAGGATGTGAACTCTTGTACCAGAGCACATCGCTTGCCAAAAGTATAAGGTTGCTAAGTGTGCTAGGAAGAAAGTAGATGTATTGCCTAGGGCGACAAGGCATAATGACATAATAGGTTCTTTGCGAGACGGCTAAACGTATTGTCATTGATCGGTTTACGCGGTGGCCTGAGGCATCAATTCTGAAGGACATTACAGCACAGTCATGTCCAAGGCCATCTGTCGAGAACGGATTTCACGCTTTAGTATTCTCGCTGTAATCATCACAGACCAGGGCATGCAATTTAAATCTACTCTCTTCTCGAAGCGAGAGATGACATTAGAGAGACCGGATTGCTACATTTGCCACGAGAGCCCATTCCTAAAATAAAGCGGTCTACACCCCTGGGAACTTGAAGTTTGCGCCCACGTTCTGGTGAAGACTGATGCCCTCCCGAAGCCGCTACAGCCACCATTCGAGGGCCCCTATAAGGTACACGAGCGTGAGAAATACTCGTTCAGTCTGGACGTCGCTGGTAAGCCCAAGAGGATCTGCTTGAACAGGCTGAAGCCTTTCTACCAGGAAGTAGACGGCACTGGAAGGAAGCGAGAGCACCGCGTTGATTTTGATGTCCGCCTCTCGCGAGATCTTTCGCCGAAACCCCTAGGTTTCAGCTGGGGGCAGAGTGCTGTGGCAGAGCGATACCGAGCGCATTAAGAGGTAGGTCTTGACGGCTTGATTTTTAAAAAAAGTTTTGAAAAAATTGTTGGAGTGGGAGTGAGAAGTTAGAATTCGGGGAATGAACTATTAGTTGTAAATAAATTAATTAAAAATAACAAAAGTAAAATGTTTTAATGGAACTAAATGTGCTCTTGAAAATAAAAGGTATAAATATTTATATTGCTTCAGTCAGTCTGCTTCCGATGAGCGCTTCAAGCACATTGCAGGATGTGCCAATCATACAGAGTGGCCCACATGCAGACAACAACTCACGGTATCCTTTGCCTTTGCTGGTCAGCGCGAGTTTCACTACCATCTGGCAATAGGGAAAAAGCCCGGCTTCAGGCAGGCGTTATAGATAGGCCGTGCATCCTTCGGTATGAATGTTGAGCCTGCACTTAATGCAGATTTGTTTTAACGTTATTTCAGTCAAAGGGGGGCTCTGATCATGGTCTCAAAACCTATATGTGTCTGAAGAGGACGGTGGAACTACGCCTACATGGCAAGTGCTCACATTAAACCCCCTGGACCTTCATTCCCCAGCTAGTCCTTTATCGCAATTATTGTTTTAGGTGTGTCCGGATAGCTGAGTAGCTTGAGCACAAGGTTGTCGTACGGAAGGTCGCGGTTCAAGTCTCACTGATGACAGTGAGATCAGGCTATATAAAGCTGCAGCCAAAGACAATCCAATATGTTCTGTGTATGTGAAGCAGGAAGATGGGGTATTTACCGAGAATGTGAGTTGGAAACTAACTCTTTATATGTTCGGAAGTTAGAATAAGATCAGTAGTGAGAACCTTTAGACCGTTGAAATCACACTGAGTAAATGAGATTTTCCAAGCACTACTCGCTAGAGCCTTAGACATCATTCTAGGATTTCTCTTCAGAGTGGTAAGGGGCAGCACAGCCTTATGATATACACCAGGGGCATGGAGACGAGTAAGAGTGGTGTTTATTCCGAAAATGGGTGAAAAGGATCCTTTCAGTCTAAATTTTTCAGATCAATCTGCTTAAGAGTGTTCGTACTTAAGACGGAGTATACTGGTTAATGAGCTCCTTGGAGAGCTAATAAACACTGGAATACAGGTCCAGCATTACGCTGATGATATTTTTTTTATCTGTAGGGGTAAATATGAGGACACGCTGTGTGACAGAATTCAAGCCGGACTGCGAATCACTAGTAACTGGTGCAAAAAGGAGCGACTGCGCATAAATCTAACCAAGGCCAGTATAGTATCTAGGAAGCGCAAGCTTGAACATTTGAGAGGAATTGGGTTACACGGCATAGAAGTGAAAGCAAAAAATACCCGGGAAAACACATGTGGATGCACATCAAAAATGTTGCAGAAGATATACACTGCAATAGTAAGGCCAATGATTACCTATGGTGTGGTAATCTGGGCAGAAAGAACGGAACTCAGCACAACTGCCAGGAAGTTACACAAACTTCATAGACTGGTTGCGTGTGTGTGTATCATTAATGCAATGAGAACCTGCTCAACGGCATCCCTAGAATTCCTTCAGGGATTTTTTTTTTTTTTTTTTTTTTTTTTTTTTTTTTTTGGGTAGGGTAGGTGAATGCATTTACGCACACAGTGTTGGACTCCCGATTCGGTACATCGTCGGACTACCAACTAAACACCTCCCCATCGTCAGAGAGCTAGCCTGGAACCGTTTGTCACATTACTTCGGGCCAGCCCCCGATCTCTCCCGCCTTGCGGAGCCTTCAAATCAGGGAATTCCTTTCACCAACGGGAGGGGAGAGGAGGAAGGGAACTGTCAGTTCAAGGAACTCCCTGCCATCCGGCTCCTCCACCGGTCGAGTTCTATCTTCTTAGCAACGAGAAGGGCCCGAACGTAATGGGCAACACGGTTCCAGCTGTCAGCAGTCCTCAGCATCTCTTCCACAATGTTGTCTGGAGAGAGATCCCCTGTGTTTAAATAGAGCTGCTGACGAACCCCATCCCACCTTCCACAAGAAAAAAAAGTGTGGTGGGCATCGTCCACAACTCCATTGCAAAACACACAGTCCGGAGAATGCGCCTTTCCAATCTTGTGCAGGTAAGACTGAAAACTTCCATGCCCACTTAAAAATTGGGTAAGGAAATAGTCAGTCTCACCATGCTTCCGATTCAGCCACGCACCTAGGTTGCCGATGAGCCGCGCAGTCCATCTGCCTCTAGTTTCATTTTGCCAAGAGAGCTGCCACTCGTCTAGAGTGTGTTGCCGTTCTTCGCGAGCAACCACCTCCCTTGGCTCATCTCCCTTGCGCTTGTATATGGCCTGACGCTCCCTAGCAAGAAGGGCAACGGGGATAACTCCCGCGATCACCATCACGGCCGGTTCAGAGACTGTGCGGTACGCAGACGCCACTCGTAAAGCTCCCCGTCTCTGTACTTGCGCGAGGCGTCTACGATATACCTCCTTGTTAAGAGCGCCAGCCCAAACCTCTGCGCCGTAGAGCAGGGCAGACTGCGTTGAGCTCATCAGGAGACGTCGCCTACTAGACGTAGGACCCCCAATGTTTGCCATTAGCCTACTTAACGCCGAAACTCCAACCGCAGCCTTGTTCGCTGCTGCTTGGATTTGCTCAGAAAAGCTCATCTTTGAGTCAAGAGTCAACCCGAGGTACTTTACCGCTGATTTTGACTCGATTATCGACTCGCCGAACGATATGGGACACAGGGTCGGAATTCTCTTCTTAGTCAGGATGACTACTTCGGTTTTTTCCAGTGCAAGGTTGAAACCATGAGTAGTCATCCATCCGCTTACCCGTCGCATCAATATGCCGAGTCTGCTTTGCGCCTGTTCGACAGTGCGTCCAGCAACAAGCGCTGCGACATCATCTGCGTAGCCGACCAGGCGCGATTCTTCTGGCATGTCGAGTTTAAGCAGACTGTCATAGGTAGCGTTCCAGAGGTCCGGCCCTAGGATGGATCCCTGTGCTACCCCCGACGTGACCTCCATCCACCTTTGACCCTCTAGTGTTTCATAGAGCAGGGAGCGATTCCTCAGATAGTCCCTCAAAATCCGTAAGAGATAGTTCGGCACGTTGAAGGTATTGTCTAGTGTGCCTAGAATGTCTTTCCATCTTACGGAATTGAAGGCGTTTCTGACGTCAAGCGTTACGAGGAGCACCACCCGTCGAGTTCGGCGGCTATGTGCCTCTGCTCGTTGAACGGCGTCCACGACCTGCATGACAGCATCAATTGTCGATCTCCCTGCCCTAAAACCAAACTGCCGGGGAGATAAATCTCCGGCAGCGCGTATCGCTTCAGCGAGTCTACTTCTGATGAGCTTTTCGAGCACTTTCCCAGCAGTATCAAGCATACATAGCGGGCGGTATGAAGACGGCAGTTCGGGATCGCCTTTCCCTTTAGGGATCAGCGCAAGCCTCGCAACTTTCCAACGAGCAGGGAAAATGCCCTCTTTCAGGCAAGCGTTGAATGCACCGAGCAGTAGGCCTGGCCGGTGTTGGAATACCAGTTTGTACACCTCCGCTGGAATACCATCGGGTCCTGGCGCCTTCTTGTTTTTCATAGAGAGGACTGCCTGTTCCAACTCTTTTACAGAGAAAAGTGGACAGTCCTCTGCGCTCTCCGCGCCGACGTCACCATCCCATACGGGGTGTGCAGGGAAGAGTGCCCTCACAATGCGGTCCATCTGCTCGGCCTTAAGTGAACAGGGTTTCCGCAGAGCCCCGATTTTTCGGGTTACAAGTTTGTAACCGAGTCCCCACGGATCCCCGTTCACCTCGTCGATCAGATCTTGCCAGCAGCGAGCTTTGCTCTTGTTTATTGCGCTGCGGAGTCTCCTTTTGGCTGATTTGTACTCCATCATTATGGTACATGCCTCTTCCCGGTCGCCTAGACGTTGTGTTAAGCGGCGGAGCCTGTGACATTCCTTCCGGAGCTCTGCGATTTCCACTGTCCACCAATACATGGAAGGTTTGCCGCGCCTCGATGTCTTCCTGGGCATGGAGGCTCCGCAGACCGTCGTTATCAGGTTCATAACTGAATTTACGACAGTGTCAGCAGCGGCGTCACCGCCCCCAGGAGTACCCTTCAGCGTGGCCCCACCCGTTCCCAGAGTTTCGACAAACTTCCCGGTGTTCACCTTCGCGACGTTCCATACACAGAAAGATCGCTGGGGTGGCGCACACCGAGAGTTTGTGTCCACCACTTCAAAAGCAATGTATTGGTGGTCACTGGCCGAAAACTCTTCCAGAACTCGCCACCCGTCCACCAGCGACACCAGTGATTCCGATGCGAAGGTTACGTCTGGAATGCTTCCTTCGCAGCCCGGGCGCCGGAACGTTGGGGTGGATCCGGTGTTTAGAACTACCAGTCCTGTTCTCGCCGCCATTTCCAAAATTCGTTTCCCTCTGGAATCTGTGTGAGGCATGCCCCATTCAAGTGCCCTAGCATTGAAGTCACCTCCGACCAGGATCCGCCCATCCGTGCTTAAGATAGCGTCCTCCAATGCCTCAAGCCTCCGACGAAAGTCCGGCATCGTCTCATTCGGCGTAAGATAGACACTAAAAAACGTTATCCCTGAACACCGAATCCAAACAAAGCCGTCCCCTCGGCCTTGGGCAAGAACCCCCAGGAGGGTGCCGTCCCGAACCCAGATGGCAGCGGTACCTGATATGTCTGGGTGCCATGAAACTGGGCCCTTGTTTCGGTACTGCTCACTGATGAGTACTAAATCAGCTTTGGTCTCCGCAGCGAACTGCGCTAGCAACTCGTGAGCGGTTGCACTCCGGTGCATATTGATTTGTAGGATGCGAATCATGTTGACCGTATCCTAGCTCTTTCCAGTTCTGCTCTGAAAACTGGACACCGCCCCGATCCCGCAGTGTGCGCAATGCTCTCATCAGTCGCGCCACGGTCCTTGCATAGAACGCAGCTTTCCTTTTCATTGCAGCTGTTCGCTTTATGGCCTGCCTGACCGCATTTACGGCATGTTGCCCTTCTGTCAGGTCCCCGACAGTTTGCAGATGTGTGCCCATAATCCAAACATCTGTAACATTTGGTTGGGGCGGCCCGAATTCGTATCCTACACACTACCCAACCAATTCTTATTTTCCCGCTGTTTAGAAGCTTCCTCGCGTAGTGCTCGGCAACTTCCACCACAGCGAGTTTTTGGCCTCGTGAGTTTGCGGAGGTGATACCAATCCGGACATTGGTTACCTCCGGGCATTCGCGTTTGATGGCCTCTTCTACCTCGTTCTTTTCCGTTAGACAGTCAAGGTCTCGTATTTCTAAAGCACACGTGGGTTCCAGGCTAGAAACCAAAGCTTTTTCTCCTAGAAGCCCCTTGACTGCTTCACAGAACGTGACTTTATTTATAGTTTTCGGGCCTAGTTCGACTAAGACTCCACCACCCTTCGTTTTACGTATGGAAGACACCTCCGCTCCGTTGTCTTCGGGTTTGATTTTGTAACGGATTTCGCTGAGGACTTCCGCAAAAGTCTTGCCTTCCGTCGGCTTAATAAGCAAAGCTGGCGGTCTAGTCCTCCTTCGTCTCCCCACCTTTTCTTTTGACACTCCATCCTTCGTGTCCGCTTTAGTTTTAGGCAGAGGTTTTTCTGATGGCGCGACGTGTTGTTGTCTTTTGATCCTCTTCGCCTTCTTCTTTCCAGCCCTGGAGAGTACCTGAGTGAAGTCTCCTTCAGATGTCCCTTCCTCCTTTCGTTTTTTACCAAGTTCACTCTGCAATGGGCTGTCAGCGATCCGTTTGGTACTCGTGGTGTTCTCCTCGGGAAGCGCGGTTGTTTCTGCTTCCTGCGGATTTTGTCTTACTTTCCATGTTCGCCTATAATATGAAATCCTGTCCAGGAGCTCTTCCAGTTCCATTAGCCCGTTTTTCACTCCCTTACCGACGTTTTTCTGAAGGAACGTCGAAGATCGCATGTGCTTCACAATTGCTGTGCATTTTTTAATAAGTCTTTCCTCTTCCGCTTGTGCCAGAGTAATCGACAGTCCTCCCACTCGGCTTATATTCGAAACCATTTTATTAGTTTCGGCAGTTTCCACTGTGCCTCTTTCCCCAATTACAGCACTGTGCTGTATGGTCTGGGTTCCTCCTATCTGTGTTGCAGGTGCTGCATCACTTTCCGAGCCTTTCTCTCCGTCTGCGCGTCCCGATGTCTCGTCGGGTATTTCAGCCCTTGTTGCGTCCTTCGCTGGGCGCTGGGGCGAACGGCGCATTTTCGTGCTGCGAATAAACGCAGTCAGCTCACTCTCCATTTCCACTATCTCCTCGTTCTGTTCGTTTTTTTTCTCCATTTGAGTTGTTTACCAGCGCATCGTGTGCAAGGGAGCGGGCCGCAATAGTCAGGAACGGGTATACCCTCGGGGACACAGCCCCTACCCCAGTTCCCTGAGGCCTGACCTACGCTTAGCTGATCCCGGAATTCACGGACGGATCAGCGCTCGCTCGGGGCAACGCGGTCTACTAACACCGGTTCAATGCACACTACCCGACCAGGGTCCCGAAGGGGCTGGCTCCTGATACACGCCACAACTACCACCTTGGCAGAGCTAGGCTCACATCACCCCATCGACGTCGACAGGGAGTTGTCGACGGCTCCGGGGACTCCCAGTGTGTCCCAGCGTGTATCGGTCATTAGCAGTTCGCTCTTCACCGAGAAACTTTCTCGAGGCTACTACCTAGGACGCAAGTATTATGCCAGCTAGGGGGTCAGAACTACTTGCTCGGGCACCTCGGGGACGCCACTCCCCGTATCGTAAACGACCCATGAAGGATCGTTGACGATCCCTGAGGGAATTCCTTCAGGGATTGACTTCTCTCCATCCGCACGTACAAATGCAAGCAAAGAGGGCGATCTTCAGAATATCCGGAAGCTCCCTAAATCGGAGGAAAATTGATATTCTCTCTAGGTGGCATCCCGAATGACCTATACCAAGCGGAAACGCCTTCGCCTTCGATAAGAAGTTTGAAACACGTTGGAGCAACAGGGTAAACTGGGAGAGCTTGACTCTGACGTACGGCTTAAACAACTGATTACCTCGTGACTGACGGATCAGCAGGCGTGAGGATCATTCCTCTAAAGAAAATGCCCTCTGAACCAATGGGTAAGCGTACTAGCATATTTCAGGCAGAAATATACGCCTTAAACAGATGTGCCTCCTTCAACCCCCAAAAGAACTGTGGGAAGCAGAATATTGCTATTCTAGCCGACAGCCAAGCGGCTATTAAGGCCCTTGGGTCCTATCAGGTGAATTCCGGTGCGGTTGCTCCCTATACTTTCGAGTTCACAGACTTTTTGGTTCTCCCAGGCTTCCTTTTTCCGTCTATGAAGTCGCTTCTCCGTTCGCCGGAGTTCGTGATAAGGCTCCGCGCGGTTCGGTTCCTTTGTGAAGCATAAGTCGGTATGCAGCATTCTTCCGTTCCACTGCTAGCGTGCATTCATCGTCAAACCAGCCGTTCCGACTCTTTTTGCGGCAGGGGCCAAGTATGTTTGTGGCCATATTTGTGATAATGTTCTTCAGGTGATTGTGAATTTGTTGAAGGTGGTCCCATCTGGAGAGGCCCACGTATGTTTATGGACCGCTTTCCGCGCAAAACAGGTACTTCTAACAACCATTTTGTGTGACACTGCTAATTGAATGATCCGCAGTCCGTTATCATTTGTATTTTGGAAGCCAAAGTATCGCCTGAATACGGGCTCCTTCCCTACTTGGCTTTTGAAATCCCGAAGTATGATTTTGATATGATATCTGGGGTAGAGTTGGAGGGTCCATTCCGCTGTCTCGCAGAAGGTATCCTTCTCCGACTCTGTAGGGGCGTGGGCGTTTATGAGGCTTATATTTCTAAATTTACCTCGCAAGCGCAGAGTGCATAGCCGTTTGCTTATGTTTTCAAAGCCGATAACAACAGGTTTCATTTTTTGCCTGACTAAGAAACCTACTCCGAGCACATGGTTTACTGGATGGCCACGATAATATATGGTGTTCTGACTTCTTCTTCTTTTTCTTCAGCCTTTGTCCCGTTCACAAGCGGGGTCGGCTCGTCGTGATCGGCTTCGCCATTTAGCTCTATCGAATGCCTGATCTGAGTGCAATCTCGAGGCTTTCAAATCCCCATCCAGCGTATCAAGCCACCGTTGTTTAAGTCTGCCTTTTGGTCGTTTACCATCGACCTCGATGTTCAAACCAATCTTGGCAAGTGAATTCTCGTTTGCACGAATTGCGTGACCATACCATCGAAGACGCCTCTCTCGTAATTTTTCCACGATCGGTGCAACCCCATAACGATCGCGGATATCCTCATTTGGGATGTGCTCTAAACGTGTGACGCCACTAGCCCAACGTAGCACTTCGTCTCCATTACCGCAAGACGCCGTTCATTGTCTTTTATGGTCGGCCAACACTCAGAACCATTGAGAGCGACTGGACGGACGACATTGCGGTAAATTTTAGATTTGAAGCGTTCGTTGATACGTCGATCACAAAGAACACCAGTTGTGGAACGCGACTTCATCCAGGTTGCGTTAATGCGTGAAGCAATTTCATAACGCAGTTCTCCATTGGCTGATAGCGTTGACCCGAGGTATTTAAATCGCCGCTGTTTTATGGGGATCGGTCGTCAAAAATTCAGTTTAAATTCAATCTGAGACCGTGTTGCATGAGGCGATCATTCCATTTTTGGACAAGTTGCTTGAGATCATTTTTGCTATCAGATGCTAGGAAAACATCATCTGCATAAAGCAGTATGGAGGGCGCTGGACGTTGGATATCCCGTGTGACGGTGTCCATAACAAGAACAAAGAGGAGTGGTAAGAGGGCACTTCCTTGATGAGCACCAACAGAGACACGAAGCGGTTTTGATACACCCGCCATACTTCGAACTTTACTTTTCGGATCGTGGTAGAGCAATTGAACCCAGCGCACGAGTCCTTCTGGCACGAAGTGTTGTCGTAAAGCATACCAGATGAGTTCGTGTGGTACACGGTCAAACTCTTTCGCTAGATTCAGAAAGGCAATGTAAAGAGGGCGATGCTTCTCACGGTGTTTCTCCATGAGTAACCGCGCAGTGTGTATTGCGTCAGTAGTTCCGCAGTTCTTGACAAATCCGGCTTGATTCACGGTTATTTCAACGATTTCGCGAATACGGTTGTCAACAATGCGTTCAAAAATCTTCATCGTATGAGAAAGTAGCCGGATCGGACGGTAATGTTAACATTCTGCTGGGCTACCTTTCTTTTTCCATATTGGAACAGTGGTACTTTCTTGCAAGTCAGATGGTGTTCTTCCTTCCTGAATAACCCGGTTAAAGAATTCACTGAGTGCCAGTGTTGGGTCCCAGCTCTTCGTTTTCCAGAGCTCAGATACGATGTCGTCAGGTCCTGTTGCTTTCCCCGATTTCATTTGTTTTATTGCCTCCTCGACTTCAGTTGCGCTGACTGGTGGAACTGGTCCAAATGTCGGCAATGATTGTGGAAGTGGAGGATGAGCAGATTCTTCAGTTGAAATCTGCTCGAAGTATTCTCGCCATCTATCCGTTGCGGCTCGACGGTTGTCATTAACACAACAGAAGTGTTCGATATCCTGTGTGCGTTCATTACGGCTTTTAGCAAGTCGATACAGATCTCTCTCGCCATCCCGAATGTCCAGTTTATCGTAAAGATTTTGGAAATGGTTCGCTCGGGTGACAGCGACCGCTTTCTTTGCTTCCCGGTTGGCATTCTTATAAATTTGCCAATTAGCAGGCGTTTTATCGTCGATAAATTTGTGGTAGAGGCGTTTCTTTTCACGGACCTTCATTTCATCATCATCATTCCAAAGCCAAGTGTCTCCGTTGATGTACCGCTTACCCGGCTTGGTGACCCGGAGGGTTGCAGAGGCCGCTTTGTGGATCGTGTCTTTCATTTGATTCCATGATTCTTCCACATTCGTAATGGTTGGCAATCGTATGAGTCGGACCGTTTCTTCTTTCTTCTCACCAAATCGCCACCATTTAATGCGCGGCGGGCCAGTGCGTTCCTCACGCTGTTTTATCGGTGGCTTAATTCGCAGGACGGCAATCAACGGCCGATGTTGAGGTGCGATGGTTTCATAGGGAGCGACTTTGCAATCAGTGACGGTGGTAAAATGTTGGCGTCTTATGAGAATATAGTCGATTTGCGTTTTACTGTTCCCACTATAAAATGTGGGAAGATGAGATAATCGTTTGATGAACCATGTATTCATAAGTACAAGGTCATGGGTGTCCGCAAAATCGATTATACGCTCGCCACCTTCATTGCGCGCTCCGAACCCCTTTCCCCCATGGCACCTGTTACCGTCTGCCTTTTCACCCACATGACCATTAAGGTAGCCGGCAATGATTATGTAATCGTCAGCAGGCACGTGACAAGTCTTTTCATCGAGAAGTTGCCAGAAGGCATCTTTCTCGGCATCACGTCGACCTGTCTGTGGTGCATACGCGGTGAAGAAGTGAATAGTGCGATCAGCTGATATAATGGTGAGCTTCATCAGCCGGTCATCAAATCGTTCGACTTCTTTAATGGCATCACGGAAACCCTCTGAGATGGCAATGCCAACACCGTATTGAGTGTGTGGGTTACCAAAATAGAGAAATTTGTAGCCATTTTTACTGCGTTCGCGTTCAATGTCGCAGCTTTTGGCACCAGACCATGTATTCATTTTCTTGGTCGACCTGTCGCGGGGCCTGTCACCAAGAGAGATAAGGTAGGATTTGGCATAGTGGAATAACTCCAACTATACTCTATTTATCTCTCTGGTACAATTTGTCCCGTTTTTAGGCGCGGGAGACTCGCCTTCATCTTTCTCTATCTGGAGCTTTTCGTTAAAAAAGAGCTCTCAGCGGTCACCACGTGGAGATGGAGAGAGAGTTTGGTAGTAGAGCTGTTGGTGTTGGTACAGCAGGCGTTTCCCAGGTTTTATATTCCATCGGTACTTACGATGGAGCATCTACGTTTCGCTCTGAGACCTATACTACCCTTTGACCACCAGATTTACATTAGTAGAAATATAGTTAATAAACCCACTGAAGGGCAGACTTGTTAGCACTGATGAAGAGAATAAGTGGCTCCCGAAATATCGGAATTTGTAAGGCCAATAAATAACACTAGGAAATAGAAAAAAGGAAATTTTAATTATTTCAAATAATTCAACTGCTAGAAATACCGCGTAATTACATTCAGATTTTAGTCGTTGCGCTTCTTCTCTGACATCTAAATTTGGCAACTCGACTGAGAAGCCTCAGCAGGGCCGTCGAAAAGATCGTTTTTTTTGCTCGATCTGTAAGAGAAAACGCGAATGATTTTCACGAGATCAAGGACTAACATCGGACTCTAAATCGGTAGCAGAATAAAGGTGAGCAGATCAGAACAATTGATAAAATAGCTGCATTAACTCATTCATTTTGTGTATCTTTTTGATTTGCATACTTCCTGGTGCATTCACCGAAGTGAATTCACAATGAAAATGGATGTTGAAAAATAGCACCCAATGAAATGTATGCATATGACAAATTTCCACAAACAAGAAAAATACAGAACCTTTTATCCTTAAAGCGTCTAGCTTCCGGTTTTCGACTTTAAAATTAAACATATTTGACCCTACGCTCTCATAAATATCATAAATCAAAAATCAACTTTCTCCAAGAATAATTACTTCATAAGAATGCAATTACCGTATAATTGCTTAATTGTTATTTTAGTAACCAATTTGATAGTTAGTTCCGAAACTTTCAATTGTAAATGGGTTGAATTACGGAAAACCCTTGCGTCGATATAATATCTATATTTGACATGAAAATTAAATTTTTAGCACCGTTTAACTTTGACAGGGAATGCTTCAAGTAGATCCTTCAGTTTGTCAGAGATACTACGTGAATTAATATCAATATGGAGATTAATCTTGAGGAACGTAAGGTAGTTACTGACAAGTCTTTCGAATATATCTTTTCCGTCTGGAAATTCCTGGGATTCTACAAAGATGACAGCTATTCCTTTCTGCAAAAAGTTCATGTGGCATTCATAATTTCTTGCGTCAATGGAATAACGATATTATCTTTCATTGTGCAATTGTTTTTCGTAGAAGATTTGAAGCAGTTGCTGAACATCCTGCCAATGAATGTAACCCTCGTATCCTGCATGGTAAAGTTCATAATATTTTTAGATAAACGTCGTGAGCTCATTGGAATCCATCATCTGATTGCAAAATTAGATAGCAGGCAACTAACTTCGGAAGAAATTGAATCATTGGAGAATCTGAACAAGTTTTGTAAAAAGATATTTTTTATAACATTTGTCCTGTTCGAAGGGATGGTACACAGTGCCGCGGTAAATGCAGCTTTCTCTCACCGGCAGACGCTCCTATTCGATGTCTGGATGCCATACGATTATCATAATCCAGCTTCGGTATATTGGGCCACCTTCATAGTTCAGTTCGGCTTCTTCATAACAATGGCTCTGGAGAATTTAACAAATGATCTAAGTGGACCCTTGTACTTCATCATGCTTAATAGGCATTTGGAAATTGTCCTGGATCGGATTGCAAGGATTGGATGGGATAAGGGAAGCAGGACGCAAGAAGAAAACTATCAGGATTTCATCAATTGCATTGAGGACCACAGGACTGTATTAAGGTACGCTGCTCCTTTCAAGTATCCATGACCAATTTTTGTACAACAGGAGACATATCCTACCTTCTAGCATATTTGATATACTACAAAACACCATTTCCCATACACTCTTCGTCCAGTTTGTCACCACTGGGGTGTTACTGTCCATGGAGGCTCTTCTTTATCTACTCTACCCACCAAATCCCACAGAGCTTGCAATAATAGTATCTTATGTCCTAGACATCACACTGGAGATTCTACCGTGTTGCTACTACTGTAACAACTTCATGGCCATCACGGATAGAACAGTTACGGCAATATTTTCATCGAACTTTATGGAGCAGTCACTGAAATTCAGGAAAACTGCAATCATATTCATGCAAATGACCCAGAAAAGTCATGTTGTCGTCGCAGGAAAAGTTTTCCCGGTTACTTTGGCTACTTTTATGTCGGTATGTTAACGAGGGTTGCGATGCAGAATTTTTTATGAAAGTCCTTTTCTTCTATATTTTAGGTTATGAAAGTGGCATATTCGCTGTTAACTGTCGCAACTAGACTTCGTTGATGGCAACTGGAGTTACAACTTTGTCTACTTAATACTTCAACCACGGGGCACTTACACATTTAGATCAGTAAAGAGAAGGCTGGAACGTCTGAAATTATTATAAATATCGTTTGTATTCAGGAGTGTTAAAGAGAAACGGCCACCACGTTAATACTCACCAAGAAAGTAAGCTCTTTAGCTTACCACGTTACATATAATTGTTACTGTTCACAATAACATCAAGTCCAGGCGAATTGAGCTACATATAAAGGACCAAAATTGATGTCCTTGATTATACTTGGTTAACCAGTGGTGATCACCTTGTATTCCTTTAAACAGTTTGAAACCTTCTTATCTTGTCCTATCTTCACAAATATTGTGCTCCGGTCGTGAACTTAATCACCACTAGGTAAGTATATTTGAAGGACGAATGGAGGACGAATATAGAATATCAACTTCCTTGCATCTATGGAAAAAGTTATCATAAATGCCCATTGCACTGGTTCCAGTGATACTCCTCTGCATGCTAGAGTCCAATCTTTGGGTTGAGGGCTGTATGCAACAAGCCTTTCCGAAGCTATGATTCTGGATGCTGGCTAGGAAGTGCACTTCAAGTAAATGGTTTGCCTTTTGGATACCGTAGATATCCCAGCTGGTGGCTACGTTCTTCAACATGGATTCACTTCAGTTTTGAGGTTGCCTCAAGAGAGTTGCTCTTCCCGCGAAAAAATCTCCATGATGATCCCTTAGCCCACCTTATAGTCTTCTTTAGAGCTTTCTAAGGCTCTTTGTTCCGATTCCAGCCTGAAGCCTAAGCTGAATTAGACTAGGGCTCGGTTCAGGAGCACCTTTGACGTTTCCCCCGTTTCGCCAAATTCAAGTTCCACCAAGATATTTTACCCTTCTTTAGTGTCTTGAGTAGGCAGATGTCTTCGAAAAGTTCTCTCATGCTATTTGGGATCATTTAGGTTGTCTTCGCAATTGCAGCAAATGGATTTGATGGATTTCTCAGGTATCGTTACTCAGGCGCTCGTTACTGTTTCGGAAGTCACTCAATCTGTTTTATGTGGAGTGCCCAATGGAGTGGGTGAAAGTGGATCCATGTCTATTACGAAATCTACTCTACTCTTCGACGGGAGCCGCAATTTGAAGGGACGCTAATCACTCGCCTAATCACGTTAAAAAAAGTGGCTTCATTACCTTTACGGTTCCTACCAGACACTTCAGTAGTGTCGATCCTCACATCTTGAGGTTAGAACTTCCCCAACATGAAGAGGATGATCCAGTCCGGAAAGTCTATAAAGGAAATATCTATATTAGAAAAAGAAGACGAGGCAAACCATGCCTGAGATGGGCCGATGGTGTATGTCAGGACAGCAGACAGCTTTTAAGGATATAGAATTGGTGGGCCTGGGCGCAAAGCTGGAATGTCTGGAGTTCCGTATTAAGGCAGGCCTGGAACGGATACCGGTTGTTGCGCCGTCGATAATGATAATGATGATGATGATAAAGGATTAATTAGGATTTTTGGGTGGATTTGGAGATGATGATTGTGGAGGGACTTGTGCGGTGGAGTATAACAGTGCCAGGGCGACGTCTACTGTATGGGGGTTCGCTAATTCTCCTATCGTCATGATAAATGTGGAGATTGAATTATGTCTGAAGGAGTAGGTCGTGATGCCTTTTATATGGTCGCGTAGGAACGAATTAGGTCTTTATCGTGCGATTGGGATTTAGTGAGGAACTTCATGAGAAAGGAATCTGTCAATACCGATGGTGTTGACACTGTCATAAAGGAAGTGGTTGGAACGGAGATAGGAATCGGCGTGGCTAAAGGAAAAAACCTCCTCTCGCATAAGCGTGATCGCTCCATTTGGTGCAACAATGGAATGGAAATGTACCCGATTATAAATAAGATTATCGGCTGTTTGTAGCAAAACACTTTTATTTCGGGGCGGGTTGAGGAGTTTCTGTTAAGGGTAGACCATAGAGTAATTGAACTGGTACGGGTATTGGAGATGATGGAATTAATTGGAAATTGCATCAACAAAATATGGATGAGATAGCAAATCAGAAATGCCGACGTAAGACTGGCGGTTGGATATGTAACTAACGCTTAATCCGCAAAGATGGTGGTGAAATTTGAAGCCGTGGCATAATTTAAAGATGAGGCCTTCGTGCCAGATTAAAGGCCGCCTGTATATCAAGGAACCAGGGAGTGGTAGGGATGTTATTGTTCAGGTTGGGGCATATGTCTCTTTTAAGGAGGAGGAGGGCGTGGGAAGTGCTATAGCCAAGTCTGTTAGCATACTGAAAAGGTGGTATTTTATTGTTGTTGAGGATGCTGGTGAGAAACATGTCGTCTAGAGCATGTTCAAAAATTCGGGATGTAGTGTTAAGGAGGGAAATCGGTCGGTAGTTTTTGGAAGAAGCAGAGAACTGTCGTTTCTTAAAAATGGAGAAATGGGCTGTATTTCTAATTGTTGTGAGATATTCTAATGCATTCATGTGTGTGGGGTTACGACTAGAATGGCGGAACAGTCTTCGACTGTGGTCAGGAGGATAGCTTGGGAAGTATAGAAAGGAAGGATGAGATGCTGTGAGGTATTGGACGTACTAGAGTATGGTAGAGTCAAAATCGGGGTCAGAAATGTGGACTGTAACGTGGTGGGCTGTAAGTAGAGGAGGGAACTGGCTGATCGGGGTTGGCTGCACGTATGCTGGTTGAGGGATATGTCTGCATTTTGAACACTGAAGTGCTCAACATATAGGGTTCGGATATTGGATTGGATGCGTTGAGAAAGGAGATGAATAGGGGCTTTAAGGTGGCTAAATTGTGGGAAATATCGGTAGTCATGGAGTTGGCGACGGAGAGCGACTTTTTCCTTGATAAGTTTAAGCTTTTGGAGAGGGAGGAGGATTAATCCTTGGTAGTTTAGAGGTCTTGAAGGGATAGTACGGCGGCAAACATCTTGAGTGATTTCTGTGTACTTTTGTACAGCGGAGGACAGGAACGAGGTGAAGATAATGGCGGACGTTTATCCGCCAGTGGTTGGTTAAGGAGATTCAAATTAGTGACAGCATAATTACGAAGGAGTTTGGATTGAGTTTTGGATAGTTGTTCTGAGATTTTGATGAGTAGCATAACACTGATGGTGACAGAAATGATTGGAAGGTCAATAGAAGTGGTGGTGCCATAGGACTAGATATGAAGGTTGGGGCTTATCAAGAAAAGGTCGATCCAGGATTGCATGTTAGTGCGGTTGGCGGGAAGGAAAATTAGTTAGAGGAACGGGAAGTTTCGAGCGTAGCAGTTGGCCAGCTTATTGCCGTTCGGGTTTATGGTGGTATTGTACCATGAACTATGTTTGACTTTTAGGTCACGACCTAGTACCAGGGAGATGCATTTGTTGCAAATTATTGGAAAGGTCTTGACATGGTGGGCTAGGTGCATAATAACGGATGGGTTACGGGATTGGTTAGGACATTAGAAGCTAGCGAGGTATATTACGGTTGAGTGACTCGAGATGGAGACGACAGTTCGCCCGAGGAAAAGGGTAATTGTGGCCGGAATTTGTTGGGCTCCGCCTCCCCCAGCAGTTCAGTTAGAGCTGAATGTGGTTTAACTGTGGATGTAGAACGTATGTCTAAAATTCAGTTTGGCTTGGTTAAGAATGAGGAAGTCAGGTTTATGAGTGGAGATGAAGTTTATTAATTCATGACATTTCTGCCTGTTGACTGCTGAGTCGACATTAAGCAGTAAAACCTTAGCGGACGTTCTCCGTAGAGGTTTGACAGAAGAAGGAGACTAACGCTGAGCGCTTCTCCATTGTTGAAGAAAACGTGTTGTAAGCGAGAAGGAAGAAGCTGAATTGGGCGCAAGTTGGAAGGTGGACGTGTTGAAAGGGCCTGGATGTCTGTGTTTAGATCGAGAACTGTTAGTGGACGAGCAGCATTCCTAGCTATGGATGTATAGGATAGAGGTTGGGACTGAGGTTTGGGGATAGCAAATGCTTGAAAGGGTTTGAGCTAGTTAATTGGTCTAGTTAGAGAGATGGGGCTAGGTTTGGAAGGAAGAACGGATTGTGTTTGGTGGACGCGGACCTGAACAAATATTGGGCAGTTGCGATAACTCGTCAAATCTGTATTTCATCCACAATTGATGTAGGTGGAAATAACCCCCTCCTTTTTGAGGCATTGACGCAGACCATCTGGAGTGTCGCACTTAACACAGCGATAGGGCAGATTGCGATTGGACACGGCGTGTTGATTGTAAGACGACATGGTACTGCATTTCGGATAGAATTCGTCAGAACTTCCGACAAGTCAGACTTATTTGGTGAACAATTCAATGCCTGGTACATTTTTTATTTCTTCCAGCAAAGGTGCCAGCATGCCGCTAGTACTTGTTGAAGGTCCCGTCGACTTACTAACGGTCCCCCGTTTTAGGAGACGGATTTAGACTTTGATCTAGTCCTACTCCCCGAACACAAAACACCTACGGCCTCTGCTAACTTAGAGACTGCTCCAGCTAAGCCACCTGCCCAAAGTTGTCACGAAGCACCCTATCGACCAAGGGTCCCAAGTGGGACTCATGAACCTCGTCCGCAATGACGGCTAATTCGTCCAGAGACCCCAAATCTGCACATGCCAGGATGGTCTGTGTGTTCTCCGGAAGCCGCTGCAACCCCAAAGACTGTAGCAACTCGGCGTGGACTTTGTCACCACCCAACTGCTTCATTTCACGCAGTAGTTGGTTGGCACACAATCACCTAGCGTCTCACTTACTGATACGCGTTTTATGAACTGCTCTTTTAATTGCCTATAAGCGCAATCTTCCAGGATGTCGGAGCAAGCTCAACTGCCTTCTCGTCCAGCCCGACCAGCGCGTAATTGAAGCGGAAGGCATCCGCCGTGACCCCGGCCAAAGCGAGTTAGGCTTCAAGCTGAAAGAACCATGCTGCCAGGATCCTACGCCAAAAGGGCAGCGCCTTTACGGCCACGGCAGTTGCCGCGGAACTTGCCTCTATTCCCAAGAGAAAGAACGTGCAAATGGAACGAGCGGAGAAACGAGCGTCAAGAGCGAAGAAGAAGAAAAACGGTCTTGCGCCGTCTCTAGCGGCGTTCTCTTTTTTATGATTTTGTGCGAAACAAAATCTTATTAGAATCAAGTCGATGTCGGTCTGTTCGTCTATCTGTCTGCCACACGCGAATTATTTGGAAACGTCTGGACCGATTGTGACGAAAATTGGTGAACACGTGTGGTTTGTGGATCCCTTTATGTACATTAAATACTGTACTTTGTGTTGAGTTTAAGGAAAATTAGGGTGCCAATTTTTACAGAATGTGCCATGTGGAGTATTAAATGAAAGGGGTAATACTTTCCGAAACTGATCTCATATTTGACATCGTGTGAAATATAAATAGGGTGGGTGGATATCAGTGGCCGCTCCGAGGAGCGCTAAGACCGTCACTGCACTTATGAGAACAAACCAAAGGATATTAATTTAACCAACTGAATAATAATAACAAAATTTAAATTTATAACAGCGTGTGAACTCTACGCTAATCCCCTTCAGATCTTTTTTAATTTCTTTGAATTTCCCAATGGAGTTTTCGTGAAAGTTGGTGTTGATTGAGTTGTTGATGAAGTTACTGCTGAAGCTGTAATTGATGGTAAAGCGGACGCTTGTGAGACGGAAGTCGAAGCTGGCAAACTTATTGCACTTGTTGTTGATGATGAAGCCAATAGCTCCTTGAAAACAGCTAATGTGGATAGCACATCGGTCCAGACCACCAAAGTTTTCCAATTCATGGATTATTGAGGTTTCATGGTGTCCTCTCATGACCAACTGTTGTTCTTTGAGATGTTTAGCGACATCCTTCGCTGCCTTCAGTTTGATTTTCTGCCACTGAATCCCTGCTATTCCACCTTTGCTCGGGATCACCAATTTTTATTAATATTGTAACAATTTACAGATTAAATTACATCTATTATTTATTTATTTTAAATATTTGATTAACTGTTAGAGTATACATTTTATTGTGAACAGTATTTTTTAAGCTTGCTCCTTGTCTCTCCAACTGACACCGAAAAGCAAGCCACGATTCACAATTCCCTGCATCCGACACGCAAGTTGCTCACTCCGTCACCAAAGTATGGTGCTTAGAATGTCCTCCGTAACCCCCGCAGCAGTCCGGCTTACTTAGTGGAATGATCAGGTTTCAGTGCCCCTCCGACTGCAATTTATCCAATTGGCACCGGTTGCACCCTTGATTGGGAAAGATGTTTTTCGACTCTCGCTCTAGATCCGTAGCGTTTCGTTTATAGTGCAGGGTCTGGCTATCACCACACACTAACGGTCTTGGTCGACGAGAGGCTTGGCTTCTGGGGAGTCATACATCAACACCAGAGAGAGATAGATTAGCTCCCATGAGGCTGTATTGGGCATCAGTATACCTTGCAATCCATCGGTTGACCCCTTATCATAGGGCTGAATACTGGGAGCTATGGTTCCCATCACCAAACAAAGCCAACTAGTAAGGTAACGATACTTGGTTTAGTTTTCGTTCCATTTTGATGTTCTGTTTGGTACTTGTAAGACCCGCCTTGGAAACAATGGACCGGTATATTTTTGGTGTTATTTGGTATTTAGGCCTGAGCTTTAAAAAAATGTCACTTGCTGCACCGAGATAAAATCTCGGATGGCTTTAAAATCCAATGTGGAGACCGCTAGGGTTGCATATTATTCGATACTATTTCTTGTTGTTATTGGTGACGTTCTTCATGTTTCCTTCATCGGAGGACGTGGAGGAGTTCAATGGACCATGATATCTTTCCGCAAATACCTCAACTACGCTGATGACGTCTGTTTGCTCATTCACCGCTCTCACGGGGTTATAGACCTAGGCCAAATAGACCTGGATTTGAAAAGAGAGGTAAGTAGAGTTGGACTGAAGATAAACCCCGAAAAAGGCAAGAATCTCAGTCCGACGAGTCATTGCACTCTCCCTATCAGCATTCATGGGCAAAGCATCGGAGGCGTCGATTAATTTGTATATCAATTTGTGTTTTCTGCTGAAGGTGGTACCGAATTTGATGTTCGACTTTGTGCTTCTTTCACTGCCTTGTCTAATATCTGTACATGCAGCTATCTCAACACTAAAATCAAATTGCTCTTTGCTTGATGACACCATAAAGAGGGGCGACAATTGCATTTGGGGCTACGCCATGTAGTGGAACCCACTCTCTCAAGATGGCCGACGTGTTGGTCACTCCAAGGACACTTGGCGCAGAATAGCCGAGAAGGAGGGTGAGCGTCTCCAGAAGCATTGGATGGAACAGGGCACTTCAGGTAACCGTGGCCCGTAGGTGTAGTTGACGCGCTATATCCCACAAAAGGGTAAATGACAATAATATATATAAAGTTGCATCTCCTCCAGCCACCGAGCCGATAACGATCTTTACAACCCTTTAATCCGACTTAGCAGCCCTTCTGTTCCTCCGATAGAATGTTATTGGTCTTGAGGTGCAGTTCGACCTTTAATGGACGTTATGAATTTGTAGAGGGTTGGTAAACAAGTTATCGGTCTGATGTCCGCGAGGTCCGGCACCATATCCTTCTTAGGAGTAAAGTAGGTAAACCCCGCAGTGAAGAAATGTGGAAATTCCTCAGGCCGACGAATGACCTGGTTTATGTTGCGTGTCAACCGACCATGTATACTGGTAAACTTATTATACTTGAAATTTTGCTCCCCACCCAGACCAGGACATTTATAAAACAGTTTACCGCGAACATGTTGGTAGTCTACTTCAAGAGGAAAATTTCTTAGGCGCTTGGTATCCTGGAATCAATTACATCAGATAATGGAGCTCTACACAGATATCCTGATATTCAATGATTAACCAAATTTAGGATTTACCCTATCGATTCACCCTTATATTCTTCGCAGGCAAGCACCTTGGAGTGTGCCACCTGATCCTCCGGCTGCTATGTCGAATTCGGGTCCGATATGACTCAGAAAGCGTGCAATATTGTCAGTAGCCAACGGCAACAGCCCTATTATTAACTACGTCAGATGAAGTTGCTTAGATGAATCGATGTACTATTTCAATCTTTCGAGAGCACTCTAGTTATCTCATATATAGGTTATTCTTCAAGGAGAACACAATTCATTCCATATTTCATTAGCTAGAATATTCCACTAAAATTATGCTCCTACGGGACTGATCTTTACATCAAGCGTGTGGTGGCTACCCCTCTGGCAAATTTTAATTATGCTCTTTTTATTATACGCGTAACGTTCCTTATCATTTCATAGAAGTAACGCGTCTCGACCTTATCCTCATAAATAAATGAGCACTTGTAAAGTGACCTCTTAATCCAACAGTAATTGCCTAATCCTCAGACAGTCAACTTTTAATAGCTTAATTGTCATTTTAATAACCCAATTTGAGAGTCATTTCAAAAACTTTCACTATTCTTCCAATGATTTGCTGAGTAGGACTGGGGCCCAAACAACCTGAGAATTGTTAGTTCTAACGCCATTTGGTCTTAGAAAGCCATCCGACTGTTGTTCCTTCAGTTTCCCTAAGAACCTTGATGAAAACGTGTGAATGTGGAGAGCAACATGGATAGGCGAAGAGTAATTACTAATAAGTCCTTCGATTACCTTTGGTTTTTCTGGAAATTACTTGGATTCTACAAAGGCGAGAAGTATTCCTTTCCCCAGAAAGTCCATGTGGCCTTGATCATCACCTTCGTTAATGGGATTTCCATATTTACCTTTACCATGCAGATGTTTTTTGTGAAAGATTTGAAACAGTTATTGAATAATTTACCAATGAATATGTCGATCATAATTTGTCTAGCAAAGTTCGCAACATTTCTGAATAAACGCCGTGAGCTCATCAGAATTCATCTACTTTTCGCGAAATTGGATAGGAAGCAACTCACCTCAGAGGAAATTGAGTCCTTGAATAATCGGCTTGGATTATGTAAGAAGATAACTTTCATTACTTTCGTCATGTATGAATCAGTTGCAAGTACCGCCGCGATAAATGCAGCTTTTTCTCACCGAAAGAGCCTCCTGTTCGAGATTTGGACACCATACGATTACCATAATCCACCTTTGGTGTATTGGGCCACCTTCACGGCCCAGTTTATTATTTTCGTATCATTATCCATCCAGAATCTAACAAATGACGTAAGTGGACCCTTATATTTCATCATGCTCAATAAGCATTTGGAAATTGTCCTGGATCGAATTCGAAGGGTTGGTTGGGATAAGAAAAAGACCCAGGACGAAAACTATCAGGATTTCATCAACTGCATTGAAGACCACAGGATTATAATGAGGTATAATGTTTGCTTAGTATCCAGGATAATTTCAGTGCACCAGGAGACGTTTTGCATTCCAGCATATTCGACGTACTACAAAACACTGTGTCCTACACAGTTTTCATTCAGTTTGTCACCTCCGCAGTAGTCCTCGCCATGCAGGCTTTGCTTTATGTACTCTACCCACCAGATCTCTCACAGCTTGGAATAATATTCTTCTATTTCTTGGACGTCACAATGGAGATTTTGGCATGTTGCTACTTCTCCAATAATTTTATGGTCATCACCGATAAAACGGTTACGGCCATATTTTCATCCAACTTTATTGATCAGTCACAGAAATTCAGGAAAACTGCGATCGTATTTATGCAGATGACCCAGAAAAGTCATGTTTTAGTTGCAGGGAAAATTTTTCCGGTTACTTTGACAACTTTTATGTTGGCAAGTTTGCAAAGGTTTCGGTAAAGTATTTTTAATGCGACGATTTTTTTCATAAATTTCAGGTTATGAAGATATCATACTCACTTCTAACCCTTGGAGCTAGGATTCGTCGCCGCATATAAATCACTTTTTTAATACAAAGCCAATTTATCTCATTTCTAAGTAGGTATATAGAGTTAACCCACATTCTCTTTCTTTGGTATGAATCACTACTTTTCTTTTTCAAAGTTCCCTCCTTCTCTAGTCGTTATCAGCCAGTCTAGAGTTCCTGATGGTGAGGCGGTTCGAGAAAGTTCAAGATATCCTATTTTAACCCAAGAGAAACAGATTTTTCAAGAGCAGAGGGGGGTAGATCAGTATTTGAAGCCGCTCCATAGAGCCCAATTAATGCTGTGATGCGGTATTTTGATGCCACCAAATCCTAAGACCATGACTGCTGTGGGGATGGCAATGGAAGCAAAGTCCAGCCCGTCAGGTCTCCAAAGTCGACCCCCAGTATTCACGGAGGATGACAGCTCCCCACCTTCAAGCTAGAGACCTCTTTAAAGTCCTCAAAAAATTGCTTACTTAACATCCGCAGTCTGGCTCTACCTAGAGTTTGGCAATCGCAGAGGAAGTGATGAGGGTTTCGTCCTCCTCCACGCAGCTTTTTCGTAATCCTGTATATATTTCTTCCTCGGGTTGGGGCCATATGAAGTTGTCGCGAGACTGCCAAGGGCACACCCACGCCTGCTAAGTCCGCCACTGTGGGTATCTGAAAAAAAAAACCGACTCAACATAAGCCTCACCAAAAGCGCAACAACCGGTATCCGGTCTAGGCTTCCCTTAATAAGGAAATCCAGACATCCCAGTTATGCCCCGAGGTCCACAAATTCGATATCCTTAAAAGCTGTCTGGCGTCCTGACCTACGCCATCGCTTCAACTGAGGCAGGGTCTGCCTCGACCTCTTTTTCTACGATAGATTTTGCCCTTATAGATTTTCCGGGTTGAATTATGCTCATCCATACGGATTAAGTGACTCGCCCACCGTAACCTTTTGAGCCGGATTTTATCCACACCCTGACGGTCATGGTATCGCTCATAGATTTCGTCGTTATGTAAGGCTACGGAATCGTCCATCCTCATGTAGGAGGCCAAAAATTCTTCCCCTTTGACCAGCGGGGTTTGATGTTGTCTGTTGGTTGGTTTTCGGTGCTGATGTTCCCACCATATATTTTGTCCTGCCTTCATTGATGTGTAGCGCAAAATCTCGCACCAATCGCCACCTGCTCGATCTGGACGAAGGCAGTTTGTATGCCTTGGGTCGATCTTCCATGATGTCGATATCGTCAGCATATGCCAGTAGTTGAGTGGACTTAAAGAGGACCGTACCTCTTGCACTTATGATTTTTTAGCCGATGAATTGCACGGACTGTTTCTCCTAAACTTGGTGGTGGCAGTATTTGTCCGTCGTCTTCAGCTGGCGCGACCTCCAACTCGCCGATATTCTGGTTGTTCAGTAGCTCAAGTACTCAACCCATCGCTCCAATATGCCCACTCTGTCGGAAATCAGATTTCCCTCTTTGTCTCGGCAAGATGAGCATCGAGGTGTATAAGGCTTCACCCTGCTCACTTGTTGGTAAAACTTCCGCGCCTGGTGCGGTTGTTCCCTGTACTTTTCTAGTTCACAGACTTGCTGGTTCTCCCAGGCTTCCTTTTTCCGTCTGTGAAGTCGCTTCTCCGCTCGATGCAGTTCGTGATAAGTCTCTGCGCGTGCCCGCGTTCTTTGAAAATGCAACATTACTCGGTATGCGGCATTCTTCCTTTCCGTTGCTGGCTTACATTCATCGTCAAACCAACCATTCCGGCTCCCTTTGCGGCTGGGGCCAAGTATATTTGTGGACGTATCAATAATAACGTTCTTCAGGTGGTTGTGAAGATGATTTGTTGATGGTTCATCTCCAGGTCTTCTGTTGACTGCGGTTATAGCGGCATCCATTTCCTTCTTAGGAGGGCTGTGTTGTGGATGGCTTCAGTGTTAACTCGCACGTAATTGTCAGAGGGGATTGTAGGTGGTGTTGTTATTCGAGCTCGGAATATCATGCCAACGAGATAGGGATCCGAGTCTATATTGGCCCCCCTATATGTTCTGACATTCATCTAGGCTGAGAGGTGGCGGCGTTCGATCAACACGTGGTCAATTTGGTTGAAAGTGGTCCCGTCTGGAGAGGCTCACGTATGTTTGTGGACCGCTTTCCGCGCAAACCAGGTACTTCCAACAACCATTAATTGAATAATCCGCAGTCCGTTATCATTTGTATTTTCGTGTAAGCTATGGTAGCCAACGTATCGCCTGAATACGGACTCCTTCTCTACTTGGCTGTTAAAATCCCCAAGTATGATTTTGATATCATATCTGGGGCAGGCTTGGAGGGTTCGTTCTACTGCCTCGTAGAAGGTATCCTTCTCCGATTCTGCAGTCTCCTCTGTAGGGGCGTGAACGTTAATGAGGCTTATATTTTCATCATGATCCACTTTTGGTATATTGGGCTACCTTCACAGTTCAGTTTAGTTTTTTCCTAGTACTGGGTATCCAGAATTTAACGAATGATTTAATTGGACGCTTGTATTTCATGATACTCAATAAGCATTTGGAAATTGTCCTGGATCATATAGGAAGAGTTGGTTGGGAAAGGAAAAAGGATCAAGAAGAAAACTACCAGGATTTCACCAATTGCATTGAGGATCATAGGCTTATAATGAGGTATGCTCCTTTTTCTTAATATTCATCATCATCTTGTGTGCAATAGGAGACCCCATTTGTATTACAGAATATTTGACATACTTCAAAACACCATTTCTTACACACTCTTAGTCCAATTTGTCACCACTGGGGTATTACTCTCCATGGAGGCTCTTCTTTATCTACTCCACCCACCAAAACTCACAGAGCTGGCAATAATAGTTTCTTATGTCCTGGAGATTCTACCGTGTTGTTACTACTGTAACAATTTCGTGGCCATCACGGATAGGACAGTTAGGGCCATATTTTCATCAAATTTTATTGACCAGTCAGTGAAATTCAGGAAAACCCTCATCACATTTATGCAAAAGACCCAGAAAAGTCATGTTGTACTTGCTGGGTACCTTTTTGTGGGTAGGTTTAGAGGAGTCAGGATGTGGAATGTTTTTATGAAATATTTTCCTTCTTTATTTTAGGTTATGAAAGTGGCATACTCGTTGCTGACCGGGGCAACTAGACTCCGCTGATGGACTTAAGAGTTTCAACTGCATCTTCAATGCCTCGTTTGCATTCGGCACACACATAATTCACGAAAAGCTAAAAAGTGTGGACTTTAATTTATATCTGAAAATTGTTATAAATGCTACTCTTGCGTAGAAAAACGCTAATTTCAACTTACATTGTCACATCACATTGTACTAAATAAAATCAAATTCTGGCATGTTAACGGAAAGTAGTTACTAAGGATTAAGGAAAAAATCATTGATGATATTAAGTTGCCCAGTGAACATATGTAGTCAGTCGCATTTACCTTCGAAACAGTGTGATACTATTTCTTCCCGTTATCGGGTTTCAACAGACCATCTTTCCTCAACCACCTGAAGAGAGATGTGTCTGTTCTCTCCTTGAATTACCGACCTAGACAAAATTGGTTTGGGTTTGGATTTGGAAATGGAGTCAAGTAGATTCGGACTGACACTATCGAAACTATGCTCCTAAGTCTGATGGATCATCGCATTCTAGCTACCTTCATTAATTAGCAGATTATCTGGGATAACTGTATAGGACTGCAGGAACCATGGGTGGAGGCATTCCTGTTGGAGTTGGCCTAGATAAGAGATCAACCCGAAAAATGTAGAGTTTACGAAATTCACTATGATGGTAGGCCACAAATACTGAAGCTTCACTGAAGTGTCCCGCCAACACGCACTTGCCGGCGTCTTTGCTAGCCAGGCTCGGGAATGTCAGCGGGAGTCCTTTTGGACGATTGACTCCCTCACGTGCCTTTTACCAAAACTTTGGCTGTACTTTCAGACGGTGCTCAGAGGTGGCAGTGAGGACAGGGTTGCCGCCCCACCCTGTCGGCCAAACCAAAACCAAGTGGCCGAGGAGAACCTCCATGATGGTAGCACCGGGAGACGCTGTACTTACTTTGGCCTGCCGGCTGTGATGTAGAAGGCGAATGTTTCAAAGGCCTAATCAGGGCGATCAGACCTGCACGGGGACTCATCTGAGGTGGCAAATTGGTCACGCCAACCAGAAGCCATGTTACATGCAAAAGCGGGTATAATTTTCCCTGAGGCATGCCGTGAAAACTTGCGCAAAAAACATACCTGGCGCTGTCCTGGCGGCTACTTTCAGGGCAATGTTAGGGATCCCAACCGGACCTGGAGTCTTTTTTTCAGTCAATCTTTTTGCTGCGTCTAGAACCTCCTCATTTACCACTATCGGAACTTCGTCGGGATTTAAATGTACTGCAGGCAGACTTGTTAAATTCACATCTACTGAGAATAGAGTGTTCGTTATATTCTGCAACAACTCTGGACAAGTAATCGGTGGGGAGCGCTCGCCTTTTAGTGTTGACATCACCGACCTATATGCGCCACCCGATGGGTCAGAGTCAGCTTCAGTACACATCCGCTTGAAATGTTCGGATTTGCTCTTTGCGATAGCTATTTGCGATTTTTTCTTCGCATTTTTATATTGCACGTGTAGCTCCTCGAACTCAGGTCGGTTTCTTCTGCGCTGGGAGCGTCTCCTAGTTTTGAGCCACTTTTTCCGGCATTCCTCAATTTCGGAATTCCACCAAAAATTAGGATTTGGTCTTCGGAAAGTGCTACGTCGAGGCATAGCCGCATCGCATGCCCGCTGCAATTTTCCCACGACCTGTGAAACTTTGTTTCCCGATAGCAACGTATCTTCCAGAAGTACCTCCTTGAATATTTCTGCGTCGAATTTCTTCGTTACCTAGCTCATCGTTATTAGTTTTAATGGCTGTCTGTCTGTCCGTTTGTCTGTCTGTCTGTCACAGCCGATTTGTTCGGAAACGGCTGGACCGATTGTCACGAAAATTGGTAAGACTATGTAATCTGGTGTTCCCTTTACATGCAGCAAGTGACACCATTTTGTGTTAAATTTGAGGGGGGCCTCCCCATACATGCGAATGGAGGGCGCACATGTTTTTTATAAAATGTGGTCATGTGGGATATCAAACGAAAGGACTTCATTAGTACTTTCCGAAGCTGGTTCCATATTTGATACTAGGTGAAACATAGGGGAGTGAGGGTTCAAAATATGACCCCCAGAAAGTGTAACAGGTCTCATTCTCAGAACCTATCCAACCGAAAAATTTGAAAAAAATCACAGTGGTGCATCTCTACTAAATCTAGGACTCAAAGTACATCCGGTTCCGATATTTGCCCAAATAAAGTTTATAATAGTATATTATCACATTTTATAAATTTACCCGGCAACCACCCTTATCTTCATCCCAGAAGTATAAAATTTGGCATAGGTGTAATGAAGAATATAGTGCATAATTTGGTAAAGTTTGAAGAAAATCCAACTATTATTAACATAGTTATAGGGCGTAAAACTTTGCCATTCGTGTATACCACAACGAAATGAGTTCTTATGAATGGGGTCGCAAAGAATTATTTTGTTTTAGGTTTTTAGTCATTTGTATATGAATATCAGTTACTCCAAAGCGAGATGTGTGTATGAAGATATATAGTATATGCGTGCTAATGAAGTTTACGGGTAGTGTCTAATTCAGATAGATATATTTGTACATTAAACCAGCAAAAGGCTGGGACCCAACACTGTGGCTCAGTGAATTTTTTAATCGGGTTATTCAGGAAGGAAGAACACCAACTGACTGGCAAGAAAGTACCACTGTTCCAATATGGAAAAAGAAAGGCAGTAGAATGTTCAAATTACCGTCCGATCCGGTTACTCTCCCATACCATGAAGATTTTTGAACGCATTCTTGACAACCGTATTCGCGAAATCGTTGAAATAACCGTGAATCAAGCCGGATTTGTCAAGAACTGCGGAACTACTGACGCAATACACGCTGCGCGGTTACTCATGGAGAAACATGGAGAAAGCGTTTGACCGTGTACCACACGAACTCATCTGGTATGCTTTACGACAACACTTCGTGCCAAAAGAACTCGTGCGCTGGGTTCAATTGCTCTACCACGATCCGAAAAGTAAAGTTCGAAGTATGGCGGGTGTAACATATCAAAAGCGCTTCGTGTCTCTGTTGGTGTTCATCAAGGAAGCGCCCTCTCACCACTCCTCTTTGTTCTTATTATGGACACTGTCACACGGGATATCCAACGTCCAGCGCCCTACACACTGCTTTATGCAGATGATGTTTTCCTAGCATCTGATAGCAGAAATGATCTCGAGCAACTTGTTCAAAAATGGAATGATCTCCTCATGCAACATGGTCTCAGATTGAATTTAAACAAAACTGAATTTTTGACGACTGATCCCCATGAAACAGGCACAATCACTGTCAGCGGCAGTGATCTGCCCAGAACTGAGCAATTTAAATACCTCGGGGCAACGCTATCAGCCAATGGAAAACTACGTTATGAAATTGCTTCACGCATTAACGCAACCTGGATGAAGTGGCGTTCCACAACTGGTGTTCTTTGTCATCGACGTATCAACGAACGTCTCAAATCTAAAATTTATCACAATGTCGTCCGTCCAGTCGCTCTCTGTGGTTCTGCGTGTTGGTCGACTATAAAAGACAATGAACGGCGTCTTGCGGTAATGGAGACGAAGATGCTACGTTGGACTAGTGGCGTCACATGTTTAGATCACATCCGAAATGAGGACATCCGCGATCGTTATGGGGTTGCACCGATCGTGAAAAAATTGCGAGAGAGGCGTCTTCGATGGTATGGTCACGCAATTCGTGCAAACGAGAATTCACTTGCCAAGATTGGTCTGAACATCGAAGTCGATGGTAAACAGCCAAAAGGCAGACCTAAACAACGGTAGCTTGATACGCTAGATGGGGATTTGAAAGCCTCGAGATTGCACCCAGCTCAGGCATTCGATAGAGCCAAATGGCGAAGCCGATCACGACGAGCCGACCCCGCTTGTGAACGGGACAAAGGCTGAAGAAAAAGAAAGATCTAATATACGTAGTATATGTGTACATATGTATGCTTTTGTACAGGAAGTAAATCGGAAATATGGATACGATAAATTTATATACGTGCATATATATGTACAGTATTCGGAAATAAACAGTTTGTTTGTTTGGGGTGAGGATAATATCTATGGCTGTAATATGTACGTATATCTTGTAGTTTGGAAGAGAGTGAATGAAGGAATATGATGGATTTGTAGCTAAATAGGAATAGAAAAATGTGCATTGAAGTTTCTTACATAAAATGAAAACAAAACCTTTATACCCGAAGCGCGAGCTTCCGGTATTCCGACTTGTTTTTTTCAGATTTTATGATAGTTTTGGTGATCATAGCCAACCGAGATGATATTTGAGATTATCTCCACTACCCAAAGAGTCGTTACAAATATTAGTATCGTCTGCAATAAAAGATGAGCCGCGAACTTTTTATTGCCATGCACTCATAGTCGTTCACATTTATCCGGTACCTATAATCGTAGTTGAATTTGCATTTTAGGGAAGCCATAAGAAACCTGATGGCATTACATAATATCCATCCTGTTTGCTAATTTCAATTTCTATTGAATACTCTATATTTTATTTCCATTTATTTTTTATATCCCGTAGCTCTTATCAATCATCCATAATTTTAAGTAGAAATCGGGTGTGGAAGAATATCCTTCTTGAAAATTTGATAGCATCTAGCCCGGATTCCTTTCTACTCCGTCACCCTTTGAAGGCCATCTACTCTTCTCTTAGGTACCTTCTTCTAATTGTGGTTTGCGTTGTTATAATTAAGCACGTGTGACCCCATGATTCACGTTGTTATGATTAGGCACGTGTGACCCTATGATCTTTTGAATAAATAAGGGACTTAAACAAAGTTAACTTATTAGAAAGATAATTACTTCATACAGATACAATTACTTAAATGGTGCTTAATTGTTATTTTAGTAACCCAATTTTATAGTTACTTTCAAAACGTTTAAACGTAAATGAACTAAATTACAGAAAACGCCTGCGTCCATACAAAATCCATATTTGAAATAAGCCTGTGACAGGGAATACTGAATGTAGTTCCTTCAGTTTGTCGGGGATACTACGTGAATCAACATGAAAAACAATCTTCAGAAACGTAAAGTGATTAGTGATAAATCTTTTGAATATATATGGTTCCTCTGGAAAACCGTCGGATTATATAGAGACGAAAAGTATTCTTGCCTCCAAAAAGCCCACGTGGGATTCATCATTGCTTGCGTCCACGGAATGACGATATTGACCTTCATTGTCCAATTTTTTCACGTGGAAAATTTGAAGCAGCTACTGAACATCCTACCGATGAATGTAACAGTCGCATCCTGCTTAATAAAGCTCGTAATATTTTTATATAAACGCCGTGAGATTGTTGAAGCTCATGACATTTTCGCGAAATTGGATAGTAAAAATCTCACTTCGGAAGAAATTGAATCCTTGGAAAAACTAAACAGGTTTTGCAAAAAGATATTTGCCATATTATTCGTCCTGTATGGATCGATGATAACCAGTGCTGCGATAAATGCTGCTTTTTCTCACCGACAAACACTCCCATTTGATATCTGGTTACCATACGACTATCGGAGTGAAGCTTGGTTATATTGGACCACCTTCGCTTTTCAGTATAGTTTCTTCATGACAATGGTAAACGAGAATGCAGCATGTGATCTAATTGGACCCTTGTACTTCATCCTTCTGAATAGGCATTTGGAAATTATACTGGATCGTATTGAAAAAGTTGGCTGGGATAAGGAAAAGACCCAGGAAGAAAACTATCAGGACTTTATTGATTGCATTGAAGATCATAAGCTTATAATGGGGTAGGCTATTTTTTCCTGGTATTTAACATAAATTTTCGTGTAACAGGAAACATGATTTGTATTCTAGCATTTTCAACATTCTACAAAACACGATTTCACCTACACTCTTCGTCCAGTTTATCACATCTGGAGTACTACTGTCCATGCAGGCTCTTCTTTATCTACTCTACCCACCAAATCCCAGAGAGTTGGCAATAATAGTACTTTATACCTTGGACGTCACATTAGAGGTTTTCCCATGTTGCTACTACTGCAACAACTTCATGGCCATCACGGATAGAACAGTTACGGCAATATTTTCATCGAACTTCACTAATCAGTCCTTGAAATTCAGGAAAACTGCAATCATATTCATGCAAATGACCCAGGATAGTCATGTTGTGGTTGCAGGAAAAATTTTCCCGGTTACTTTGCCTTCTTGTTTGTGGGTAGGTTAGCTAAGGTTGGTGTGTAGAATTTTTTATGGAATTCCTTTCTTTTGTGTTTCAGGTTATGAAGGTGGCATACTCGTTGCTAACTGTCGCAACTAAACTTCGCTAATGGACTGGATTTAATACTTCGATTGCACGTAGCACAAAATCTTTATTCAAAATTTCACGTTGCACTTAATTATTCAAATCAGCAAATGGAGATCCGAAAAGTATCAACTCTGACGTCTAGATATAAATTCTTATTAATTCGAGTCGTACTTATGCAAGTCTTAATAGAAAATAGGCACTACTTTTATCGAAACTACAAACTCAAACTATTTAGCTTACGTTGTCATATACACATGTGTTATCATCGTTGCGAAAAAAATCACGTCCTTTCGCATTAATGGAAACATTACCGAGGACCAAAGGAAGAAGTCATAAAAAATCTTCTAGGTTAACAAATGACTGTGTTCAATTGTGTGTGACCGTACTGTACTTAGCTGGTTGTCATTTTTGTTTACTCCTTGAAGCAGTGTAACCTCCTCTTATTATACGCTTTTTTCCAGAATTACACCCCCCCCCCCTCCGCACAAGTGATCCAATTGGCAAGTTCTCGGTACCATGACTCAACGCAAATAAGCCTCTGACCTCCTGCTTTTCTCGGTAAAATTTGCTTCCCACAGTCTTTAAAATTAAAATATCCAAAAATCTGATCACACTCAATCAAGGTAAAAGCAGCGGTTTGGTTACTTAAGTGAGGACTTTTTTTCTTACTGCTGTTAATAAATAATGGATAAATGAACCCCTGACCCAATTGGAAAGGCTTCAATTATTAAAATTAATTAACTATTTCAACCAGCTCTCCTTCAGGCACCACTTTGTTGTGATGGGGGAGCCTAGGTCAAAGATTTCATATCCACTCGTGATCATCTTCGAAGATTTTGCACCAAATTCATGTCCCTACGGAGAAATCAGTTGAAAGCATGCATGCCCCCTGCCTACCAAAAACCTTCTGCTACACCCTTACTAGGAAGAACGAAAGAAAAGGAAGCTGGTGACGTGGATACCTCTGGTTTAACGCCGGTATCTACAAATTGGGCCAAGCAGCGCTGACACCGTGAACCTGAGAATGCGCCAAGCCGTCGGCAAAGGAAGGCAATGCGGAGGAAAGTGAAGCACCTTGAGAATGAGGACATCTATTTGTTTCCGAGTTGTCACTACTAGCACTAAGTGCCAAGCATTTAGACTCGGCGGATACTGCCTACTTAAAAGACAAAGAGGCGCTGGTGGAGGTAGGTCAATGGGAGAATCCATCGAGAACTCCTCGCAACATCGATGTGCAGAATGGTATATTTTTGCATGGTTTCAGGCAGACTGCGTGAGAGTACCAGGACGTCAAGGAAATCGGTGATTTAGGTACAATACCTGTAGCTGACAATAAGATGAGTACTTCAACAACTCTCTCGAGACGCCAAATTTCTTTGATTTCCCGAGAAAGTGGTTCATAGTTCAGCTTCTTCTCCATGTATTTCCATTCAATGTTACCATTATCACAACATAACATCAATAATATATGCTGAGCGACCCGTCTTGTCAACTAGCAGTACGTCAGGCTTGTTGTGTGAAATATAACGATCAGTTAGAACTTCGTCTTTTTTTCTATCTTCATCCTTTGTCCCGTTCACAAGCGGAGTTGGGTCGTCGTGATCGGTTTTTCCATTTGGCTCTATCAAATGCCAGGTCTGAATGCAATCTCAAGGCTATTAAATCCCCATCTAACGTATCAACCTACCGTTATTTCGGCCTGCCTTTGGGTCGTTTACCATCGACTTCAATGTTCAGATCAATCTTGGCAAGCGAATTCTCGTTAGCGCAAATTACGTGACCATACCATCCACGACGCTCCCCTCATCGTTTTTCCACGACCAGTGTAACCCCATATCGATCGCGGATATCCTCATTTTGGATGTGATCAAAACGTGTCATTGTCTTTTATAGTCAGCCAACACTCAGAACCATAGAGAACGACTGGACGGACGACATTGCGGTAAATTTTAGATTTGAGACGTTCGTTTATACGTCGATCACAAAGAACACCAGTTGTGGAACGCCACCTCATCCAGGTTGCGTTAATGCGTAAAGCAATTTCATAACGCAATTTTCCATTGAATGATAGCGTTGACCCAAGCTATTTAAATCGCTCAGTTCTAGGCAGATCACTGACACTGGCAGTGATTGTGCCTGTTTCATGTGGGTCGATCGCCAGAAATTCTATTTTATTTAGATTCAATCTGAGACTGTGTTGCATGAGCCGACCAGTTCATTTTTGCGCAAGCTGCTCCAGATCATTTTTGCTATCAGATGCAGCAGTGTATAGGGCGCTGGACACTGAATATCCCGTGTGACGGTGTCCATAACAAGAACAAAGAGCGCTTCCTTGATGAACACCAACAGAGACACGAAGCGGTTTTGATACACCCGTCATACTTCGAACTTTACTTTTTGGACCGTGGTAGAGCAATTGAACCCAGCGCACGAGTTCTTCTGGCACGAAGTGTTGTCGTAAAGCATACGAGATAAGTTCATATGGCACGCAGTCAAACCCTTTCTCCAGTTCCAGAAATGCAATGTGAAGAGGGTGATGCTTCTCTCGGTGTTTCTACATGAGTAACCGCGCAGCGTGCATTGCGTCAGCAGTTCCGCAATTTTTGACGAATTCGGCTTGATTCACGGTTATTTTAACGATTTCGCGAATATGGTTGTCAAAAATGCGTTCAAAAATCTTCATGGTATGGGAGAGTAACCGGATCGGACGGTAATTTGAACATTCTGCTGGACTAACTTTTTTTCCATATTGGAACAGTGGTACTTTCTTGCAATTAAGATGGAGTTCCCCCTTCCCAAATAACCCGATTAAAGAATTCACTGAGCCACAGTGTTAGGTCCCAGCTCTTCGCTTTCCAGAGCTCAGATGCGATGTCGTCAGATCCTGTTGCTCTGCCCGATTTCATTCGTTTCATTGCCTGCTCGACTTCTGTTGCGCTGACAGTTACGTCACCGTGTTTTACGTGTCTCGTGGACTTAATCCCACGGTCTCTCTCAGACACACTTGATTTGATGATGATATTGATTTTGTGACCACAGTCAGAGCCCCGGTACCAGTCTATACCGAGTGCATGACTCAGCAATCATACTGGTGGATCCAAAACCTACCTAAATCTCTTCCAAACTAAGGAGTATGGCACCCGTGTTGAAACGCTGAGGCCGGAAGGTCTCTATTCGCTTGAACGCCATTAAGCTCCCACTAGGGGGGCAACCGAAAATAACCGAGCTGAACGCATATACAACAACATTTCGCCTGAAGTATGTGAACTCACCGCTATCTCGGTTCGCATGGTACCAGTATACCCCTACTGCCACTTAGGATGAGTCCCCGTGCAAACTCGGATCTGATCGCCTTGCCGCAAATTTTGGCTATCCCGTTGCCCATGTTACCAGTATATCCCTGGTAAGGTTTCGTGACCAAACTGCCACTTCAGATGAGTCCCCGTGTAGACCCGGGTCTGGTCGCCCTAATTAAGCCTCTGGAGCATTCGCCTACTGTTTCACGGCCGGCAAGCCACTGTGATACAGCGTCTCCCGGTCCCACCACTAAGGAAGTTGTCTTCGGCCACTTGGTTTTGGTTCGGCCGACAAGGTTGAAATTGGCGCGGCGAGGGGAGAAACGACATCACAGATGGAAAAAGGAAGCGTGGGAGAACCAATAAGTTTGTGAACTTGAAAAGTACAGGGAGCAACCGCACTAGGCGCGGAAGATTTACCAACAAGTCAGCAGGATGAAGCCTTATACAAATCGATGCTCATCCACCCGAAACAAAGAGGGAGTTGAGTAGTTTGATGAATTGCTCAACAACCAAAATATCGGCGAGTTGGAGGTCCGCCTGCTGAAGACGACGGACAAATACTGCCACTATCAAGTGTAGAAGAAACCGCCTATGATAGCATAGCCAGGGTAAAACTGTACACGGCCAAGAGAGAATTCGGTATCACGACGAGAGTGACTAGGCTGACCCTGACCAATGTGCGAGGCCACATAAAAACAGCAGGATCACTCTCGAGGCCATTCAACATCAGCAGTGGTCTACGTGTTTACTGTGCATTGTCCTCGACGTCCTTTCATCGATCCGGCTTGGTCCGACTTAACCTCATTTAGAGGGTCGAAAGATCGATTCTTCCAGTTAAATGGAGTTAACTCATTGTCTGCCTTACAGACAGGCGAATCCGAAGGACTTGCCTACTCTTTGCTGCAAAAGCAAGCGCGCAGTGAGTCGTATTGGCGATGATATTGTGCTTCCACATCAATCATGCCTGTACCTCCGATGTCTTGAGGCAGGTTCACCGCTCCACGGCAGAGTTAGAATGATGCATTTGGCATTTGAACATGGTAGTCCATATTCGCCGGTGTACGTTTTCCAGATCGGTTTTCATCCACGGCCATATTCGGAATGCATATGCTAGTGAAGGGCATATTTTATTCTTTTGTCAGTACCAGCTCTACACGTCGCAGGAATTCGGACGACAGAGCATCCTTCAGATCACCAACTCAAACATGGGTTATTTGCAGAATTCCTAGGGTATTTGTATAAGTCTGCCTCGGTCATAGCTTAGACGTGGAGGTCACCAATGCTATGTCCGACACGCAGCTCGTGATAGTCTTTGCGGATGTCTTCGATTCGACACTCGTCTAATCCAAATTCCATCCGAATATCACGGCTAAATATGTCCACTATTCGCAACAGACTTCTAAGGTGGTGCATAAAAGCATAAAACTTGATGTCATCTAAGTATATCAAGTGTGTCAGCTGGTACTTAGCACGTAGGTTATATTTGATTGCAAAACCATGCCCTCTAGCATTATTCAGTAGCCATGAAGGAGGCTCAGTGCCATGGAAAACCAAATGAAACTCACCAATTTCACTTGGAAGATGCCTCTCGGTATATGGATAGGCTCAGAGGTATTAGCACCTTCAATTATACGCACTGATAAGGTGGTATGCCACCCTTCCATGACTGTCGCCAAAAACTTTATTAGTTTCGAATCAATGCGATACAGATGTAGGACATCGATTAGCGAGTTATACGGGACGCTATCGAAAGCGTTGGCATAATCAATGTAACAACCAAAGAGGTTTCTTTGGGCTCTAGTTGCTTGTCCGTCCCGTTGACCCAACTCGGCAGGACTTCTGTTCCTCGGACAGAATGTTGTTGGTCACGAGGTGCACATTGACCCTTCCGCTAATAGTCGTGCACCGTGTCCTTTTTAATGAGAAGGTAAGTAATTCCCGCAGTGAGGAAGAGTGGAAATTTCTTTGGCCGACTAATGACCTGATTTGTGCTGTGTATGTAGGTAAATTTCTTATACCAAAAATTTTGCACTCGAACCAAACCAGGGCCCCTTCAGTTCTTCGAGCTGCTTATGGGGCGTTGAACTTCCTCTTCGGTAACATCCACAAAATTCATCCCAGGCGTAGTGGCATGGGGGAGGGTGCCTTCATCGGTGATCCACTCTCACTCTCCAATATTCTTTCGCTTCCGTCACCGAAAACTGCACTGTCTGGATGCTCTGTTGGGATCCGGAAAAACTCCGGTGGCTCCTAGCATAAGTTGCATTCTGGACACTTGATTTATTATCTATTTATTTATTTAGCGGAAATAAACAGGAAAAGGTCCAATTATTTATTGCCCAAAGGAGGAGGAAAAAGCAATAATCTTATCCTATGCCTAAAACTACTAAAACTACTTGAAGAAGAGAAGTTAAAAGGACCAAGGTGTTGTGCATTGCAACTGCAGCAAAACCTAGGAATCGGGGAATGGAAGTCGAATTCGAGCTCTACAAAGTTCAGGTTGAAAATGCCCCCGTTACGTGTCTTATAAGACGCAGAACGGCAGGTCATGTCGTTAGAGGAGGAGCAGTTCAGACCCGAGAAAAAAAATGTGCATAAGTCCAGATAGGATCTATGCAGTTGTAGGTAGGGTAGTTCACACGAAAGAAGTTTTTCTTAAAGAAGAGAGAACGGGTGAATTTACGTTGCACATTGTCACAGTTACAAGGGGACGGGAGCTGCAAATGTGGGGCCAGAAAGGTTTGAGGTTTTCGCACTTTAGTGAGTCTGCAACACTCGTTTCTGCACTTACGTATTAGGGATTTGGCCGAGGAACGCAGAACTTTGAAAGAAAACTTCTTCTTCGCAGTGTGTTTTTGACAAAGTTTTTTGTGGATTGTGGCGAACCAGACAGGGTAAGAACGTAAGCACTTATTAGAGGAGGGGACGTAACAGGGAAGAAGATCAGATAAAATGGTATAGAAGATGTTGGGTGCTTGGTCACACGTTGATGGAAAGAGGAGAGGAACCCAGTTGATTGCCGTTCCAGACCTTCGACGTTCGCCTTACAAAAGTTGAAGTAGGTAGGCTTGCGTCCGACAGGAGAATAGAATCGGGACATCTGAGCATCGAAATCAAGAGCAGGATGGTGAGCGTCAGAGGTAACGTAAAAAGGAGCATGAGGGGATTGGGAAAGTCAATGCACAGGAAGGTTCGAGAGGACAAGATCAAGAGTGTCATCTAAGTGGTTTCTAGCAAGGTTAAACTGGAGGGCTGCACCAGCGTACATGAAAGTGGATAAAGGAAAGGAAGTTTAGTTGGAGTTTTTAGAGAGGAAGGGATGGCCAGGAGAGCATAGGAAGATTAAAGTGGTCACAGAGGATGAATGGAAGTGAGGGGAACAAAAGGATTAGCACTGATAATCTGTCGAAGAAATTCCTACAGAGAAAGGGGCTGAAGCAGGGAAAATATACACAGGATATGATAAAAGGGCATACGTTTGGCAGGATGACTCGTATGGCGACAGAATCGTAGGTGGAGAAGGAGGAGGAGGAAAAGATGGTTTCGGCACGAAGAAGGACTAAACAGCTATTAGGGTACCTCCACCGGTTGCCAAACGCAGCACAGCCTCTGTGACAACGAAAGAAAGAGTCACGGAATCTAAGATCCTGTGATCCAAGTCGTGAAGATACGTCACTTTGAAGGAACCTAGCATTATTTATTAATTATAAGTTTGAAAAAGAAGAAGAAGAAGAAAGGCACACAAGAAGCGCCATATGGACGCGGCTGCGCTACTAGGTGCGGTAATCTTAGAAATCGGATGCAAGGAAGCGAAATCTTCGGGGGAATGTGGGGAAAACTGGTAACTCCAAACTAGACGCGCAACCTCTCCTGTTAGCAGAAGCGTAAAACTAAAACATAAGGATTAGCACCGGTGTACCGGGAGGTAATCAGAACACGCGAGAGATATTTCAGAAAATTGGTGTCTCAAATAGGAACATGAACACCAAAACAGAGAGGAAGAGAACGTATGCGCAAGCTGCAGACTCATTTCTGATCACTATCGTCTGAGTTTCTTCCGAGGGTGGCAAAATGTCAAAAGGGCAATGTACCGTCCTCCGGGAGTATCTGTGTAAAAAAAAATACTAGAGCCTGGAACGACGCAAGGATTTGACAATCAAGGTTTTCGCGATGAGCTCCTTCATTTGGAGTTCACTGATGAAGTTGGTGAAAACGCAAGTACTAAGGGATCAGGTTGTGTTTGCAAAATCAATCAATCTAAATAGTTTGCCATCCGAATGCTCAACATAATTGTTCGGGCAGTAACAAATGCAATCCCAGAAGATACAAGCTATTTTATTTCACTGCAAACATAGGGTGCGCCCCTGCATTCTTGGGATGCCCTAGCCGACTAACGACTCCTTTGACGCTGAAAGATGAGTTGAACCCTCAGAATCACACCCTTTAGAGAGCGCTATGAGATGACCAGATGTGAGAATGTCCAGCCTATAGACGCATTAGTTTCAACGAGTATCATCACCTCCACTGCGATACATAAACGAATCTGGGACATTCCATTAGACGCGGGAGTCAAGTATAATGAGGCATCGCGGTCTGGGTGCCTGGGTGCTCAGACGCTATGTTTCTCCGCCACCCCAAACACACACAACTATTTCATTCAAAACTGGTTCAGATATCCTCCTTGCTAGAGTATTACTTCTCTTACTTCTTTACTGAAGTCAACATCTTCAACTAATGCCTCTTGATGGAGGAAAGTATCGAAGAATCTGGGTCCCCAAACACTGAGGATGTTACCGCCAACTTTTTAGTTATAATTGGTAGCAATAAAAGTTATAAAGCTGAATTCCTTATCTGTCTTTCATTCCTGTACCTGGAAGCTTGTCTGACCTCTCGTTTGAGTCTGACCGCTGAAGAGGTGCTAGAGGATACTACGTGCTCCTCTAACACCATGTAAATTACCCAACAACCCGTTATGCAGTTACAATTTGTCGTTCAGACCTTACGCCCATCAACGAGTGAAGATCCTTGAAGAGGATGGTGCCTCTCGCATTTACATCTGCATCGCGGATCACTTTCTCCAGGTCCAGGTTAATAGGGCATCCCCTTATCGTAGGTCGTAGTTGTTGTTGAAAAGTCTCGAGTGTAATCCTGCTGTTTTTATCTGGCCTCGCACATTGGTCAGGGTCAGCCTAGTCAGTCTTTTCAATTTCGTTGGGATACCAAATTCTCTCATGGCCGTGAACAGTTTTACCCTGGCTAAGCTGTTATAGGCGGCTTTAAAGTCGATGAAAAGATGGTGCAACTGATGATCATATTCCAACAGTTTTTCCATCGTTTGCCGCACAGAGAAAATTTGACCTGTAACTGATTTGCATGGAATGAAGCCTCTTTGGTGTGGGCCAATGATGTTCTCGCCGTATGGGGCTATCCGGCCTAGTAAGATAGCGGGCAATATAAAGATGGTACTCAGCAACGTGATACCCCTATAATTGCTGCACTGCATGATATCTTCCTTTTTATGTATGAGACAGACAATACCCCGTTGCTAGTCGTCAAGCATTGATTCGCTCTCTCACACTTTGAGCATAAGTTGATGACGCCTGGTGTAATTCGTCGCCTTAATATTTAACTAATTCTTTTGTAATTACATTGGCTCCTGGCTTCATCCTGCTGACTTATTGGTAAAAGTTCCGCGCCTGATGAGGCTCCTGTATTTTTCGAGTTCACAGACCGAATCAACAGGCTTCCGTGTTCCATCTGTGAAGTCGCTTCTCTGCTCGCTAGAGGTCGTGCCCACGTTCTGTGAGAATGCAACATTATTCGGTATGCTGAATCCTTCCCTTCTGTTACTAGCTTACATTCATCGTCGGACCAGCCTTCGGGCATATCCGGTCTCAGCAGACTACAGGAAGCGTTCCATAGGTCCGACCCTAGGATGGATCTCTGTGCTACTACCGACGTGATTTCCATCCCCCTCTATCGTCTCATAAAGCAGGAAGCGATTTTTGAGATAATCCCTCAATATTCACAAGAGACTGTTTGGCACTTGAAATGTGCCTTGCGTATCTGTCCATCTTACGGAATTGAAGGCATTTCTCACATCAAGTGTTATGAGAAGCACTATCCATCGAGATCGGCGGCTGTGTGCCTCAGCTCAATGAACCGAATCCACAACCTCCATAATAGCATACACTATGGATCTCCCTGTTCTGAAATCAAACTGCCTTGGCGATAAGTCCCCGGCAGCTCGGATCGCTTCAGCGAGTCTACGATCACAGTGGTGGTGCTTATAGCTCTACCGGCTTTGCTTTTATTTCTAGCGCTGCGGAGTCTCCTTTTTATTGATCTATACTCTGCCTTTATGGCGCAGGCCTCTTCATTGGCGTGAAACGTTGTGCCAAACGGCGGAGCTTATAACACTCCCTCCGTAGGTTGGCAATATCTGTCATTTACCAGTATATAGAAGGCTTTTCGGGGCATGGAAGCCTCACACGCCGTCGTTATCATCTTCATCACTGATGGTGTAAGCTGCGGCGCTACCACCCTCCGAAGCGTCCTCCATTGCAGCACTGCCTGCTCCAAGAGCTTCGACGAACTTCCCGTTGTTCATCCTCACGACATTCCACAGGCAGGGGGAGCGACGGGTTGGTGCTAACCGGCAAGTAGTGTCAACCACTTCGAACGCGATGTATTGGTGATCACTTGCTGAGAAGCCTTCTAGGGCTCGCCACCCGTCCACCGATGATGCCAGACATTCCGACGAAAAAGTGATGTCCGGAATGCTTCCTTCACAGCCTGGCCGCCGAAACGTTGGTGTGGATCTGGTATTTAAAACTACGAGGCCAGTTCTCTCCGCCATTTCCAGAATCCGTTTCCCTCTAGAGTCTGACTGAGGCATGCCCCATTCAAGAGCCCTGGTATTAAAATTACCACCTGATATGATTCGTCCATCCGTGCTCGAAACGGCGTCCTGCAGAGTATCAAGCCGACCCCCAAATTCCGGCATCGTCTCATTCGGCCTCGGTAAACGCTAAAACACGTTATCCCTAAGTACCAGATTCAGACCAACCCATTCCCTCGGCCTTGAGGAGGAATACGAAGTCGAACGTCGTCCCGAACCCAGATGACAGCTGTGCCCGACTAGTCGAGATGCCATGAAGTCGGGTCCCTGTTTCAGTATGTCTCGCTCATTAGTACTAGATCAGGATTTACTTCCGCAGCAAACTGTGCTAGCAACTCGTGAGCGGTTGCACTCTGGTGCATGTTAATTTGTAAAATGCGGATCATGTCATTTGCGCCCCAGTCCTTTCTAGTTCCGCCTTAAAGATTGGACAACGTCCCGACCCCGCAGTGTATGCGACGCTCTCACCAGATGCGCCACAATCCCTGCAGAGAACGCAACTTTCGCTTTCATTGCATGTCTTCGCTTGGTCACCTGCCTGGCCTCATTTCCGGCATGCTATTCTCCTGTCCGGTCCCTTGCAAGTTGCTGACGTGTGTTGTAGTCCAGACACCTGTAGCACTTGGTGGGGACAATCCGCATTCGTACCCAGCATACTACCAATCCATTTTTGATTCTCCCGCTGCTAAGTAGTTTCCTCGCATATTGCTGGGGGACTTCCACCAGTTTGGGCTCGAACATTTATAGAGGTCATGCCTATCCAGTGTCGGATACCAGTCGACTCAGCTGTGAATGAGTACCTGAGTCAAATCAGGGTAATAATCTCGGGTGAGCACAATGCTGATCACATTGTCTCCTAGTGTACTGTTACGGTCTTGAATGAAGTGCTCTAACACACTTCAAGGCCCTGATCCAATATGGATTGTTGCGCCAACGATTATTATTATTATGCCTATCCAGGCATTGGTTACCTCTGAACATTCACCCTTTATCGCCTCCTCCATTTCAATCTTTTCTGCGAGGCAGTCGAGATCCCGAATTTCTAGAGAGCACATGGGCTGTAGGCTAGAAACAAGAAACTTCTGCCCCAGTAAACCTTTGACTCCTTGACCGTTCGACGAGGACATCGCCACCCCTCGTTTTCAGTATGGAAGACACCTCTGCTCCGTTGTCTTCGGGTTTCATTCTGTAGCGGATTTCACTGAGGACTTCCGCAAATGTTTTGGCTTCCGTCGACTTAATGAGCATAGCCGACGGTCTAGTCCTTCTTCGTTTTCTCGTAGAAGGAGATGCGATCCAACAGTTCCTCCAGTTCGATCAGCCCGTTTTTGACACCTTTGGTGACGTTCCTCTGGAGGAACGTTGCCGACCGCATTGGCTTCACCACTGCCGTGCATTTCCTGATGGGCCTTTCCTCTTCGGCTCTAGGACGACGGTCGACTGCACTTTCACTCGGTTCGTGTCCGAATCCACCTGCCCAGAACTAACGATTCCGACTGGGCCTTTTTCGGAACAGGGGCACTACAGTATATTGGAGTTGCCTTCCCCGCCCCGTCAGTCGCGCTACTTGGTAATACTTCCTCTTTATTTGGGCAACCCGGTGTCACATCGGGTATGACAGCGCTCGCTGCTTCTTTCGCTTATCGCTGCGATGAACGACGCATTTTTGTGCTGCGCCAAAATGCACTCAACTCTTCTTCCTTTTCTACTTTTTTGTCTGTTTTTTATGGTCGTTGTATTGTCAGTTCAGTCTGAGCCTCCTTTTGCGACTTCGTAACGTCAGTTTTCCGTGTAGGGTTGCCAGCCGTATCAAACCCCCAATCAGAATGACCAGTTGATATAATCTGTCCCATTTTTAGGCGGAGGAGACTCGCCTTCATCTTTCTTTGTCTGGAGCTTTTTATGAAGAAAGAGCTCCCACCACGTGAAGATGGAGATAGGGTTTGGTAGCAGAGCCTTTGGTGTGGTTACCAATTCAAGTTTCGCCCTGGGACCTATACCTATATCTTTGACCAACTAAAGAGGGGTGAGTGGTAACCAAATATCTGCTTTTAAGATAATGGTTAATCCTCTTCTTGAAAGCGAACATTGACACAAGTTGATTATTCTTGATGCAATGAACTCGAAGGTAAACTCGTTATGCAAGTGGGTCTCAAAAGATAGGGTACAATGGAATGATTGCATACACACGAATAGGGAAGTCGTGCTGCTAAAATTCCCAGGAAAGCTACAAACCTTTCCCACCCTAAACTTGTTGATTATTCTTGATGCAATGAACTCGAAGGTAAACTCGTTATGCAAGTGGGTCTCAAAAGATAGGGTACAATGGAATGATTGCATACACACGAATAGGGAAGTCGTGCTGCTAAAATTCCCAGGAAAGCTACAAACCTTTCCCACCCTAAACTTCCCACTTCCTGTTTTTGATTTTGATAACTAAACGGATGTGCCCTTATCTTCTTATAAATAAACAACAGACTTCACCAAAATCAGCTTATCCGAAGGGATACAATTACCGTATAATTGCTTAATCGTTATTTTAGTAACTTAATTTGATAGTATCCTCCAAAACTTTTAATTGCAAGCGGAATTACCGGCATTTTTGTCGATAGAAGATCTATATTTAAAATGAGAATTAAATTTCTGGCACCGCTTGCTTTTGAGGTCGAATTCTGAAAGCAACATCTTCAGTTTGTCGAAGATATTTCGTGAATTAAGACCATTATGAAAATCAATCTTGAGAAACGTAAAGTAGTAACTGATAAGTTTTTCGAATATATTTGGTTCTTCTGGAAGCTCCTTGGATTCTATAGGGACGAAAAATATTCCTTTCTCCAAAAAGCCCATGTGGCCTATACCATTGCTTGCGTCAATGGAGTAGCGATATTACCCTTCATTGTGCAGTTGTTTTTTGTGGAAGATTTGAAGCAGTTGCTGAACATCCTGCCCATGAATTTAACACTCATATCTTGCCTAATAAAGTTCATAATATTTTTGGATAAACGCCGTGAGCTTATTGAAATCCACCAGCTTATCACGAAATTGGACAGCAAGCAGCTCACTTCGGAAGAAATTGAATCTTTGGAAAATCTCAACCAGTTTTGTAAAAAGATAATCTTTATCATCTTTATTCTGTTTGAAGGAATGGTAACCAGTGCCGCGGTCAACGGAGCCTTATCTCACCGGGAGACCCTTTTGTTCGATATCTGGATGCCATACAATTACCATGATCCACCTTTGGTGTACTGGGTCACCTTCATAGTTCAGTTTAGTTTTTTCCTACTACTGGGTATTCAGAATTTAACAAATGATCTAATTGGACCATTGTATTTCATCATACTCAATAAACATTTGGAAATTGTCCTGAATCGAATTGGAAGAGTTGGTTGGGATAGGAAAAAGGATCAAGAAGAAAACTATCAGGATTTCATCAATTGCATTGAGGATCACAGGCTTATAATGAGGTGGGCTATTTTTTTCTAGTGTTCAGAATCAATTTTTGTGTAACAGGCAACATCATTTGTATTACAGAATATTTGACATACTTCAAAACAGCATTTCCTATACGCTCTTCGTCCAGTTTGTCACCACCGGGGTATTACTGTCTATGGAGGCTCTTCTTTATCTACTTTACCCACCAAATCTCACAGAGCTTGCAATAATAGTTTCTTATGTCCTGGACGTCACTTTGGAGATTCTACCGTGTTGTTACTACTGCAACAATTTCATGGCCATCACGGATAGGACAGTTACGGCCATATTTTCATCAAACTTTATTGACCAGTCAATAAAATTCAGGAAAACCGTCATCACATTTATGCAAACGACTCAGAAAAGTCATGTTGTGCTTGCTGGGAAAATTTTCCCAGTTACTTTGGGTACCTTTTTGTGGGTAGGTTTAGAGGAATCAGGATGTGGAATGTTTTTATGAAATATTTTCGTTCTTTATTTTAGGTTATGAAAGTGGCATACTCGTTACTAACCGTGGCAACTAGACTTCGTTGATGGACTTGTGAGTTTTAAATACACATCTGATGTTTCATTTGCATGTAGCACAGAATATTTATTTCACAAATCACCATGCGCTTAAATATTCAAATCAGAAGGTAAGAAGCCGAAAAGTGTGGACTTTTATCTTACTATCTTTTAACTTACTTCGTCACATCACTTTGTTCTAAATAAAAGTTTTGGCAAACAAATGGAAATTGGTTACTAAGGATCAAGAAAAAAGTCATGGGTTATGTTAGGTTAACCAGTGAAAAGAGCCGGTTATGTGTGGCGTAGTTAGTTAGTGGTGACTCCTGGTTACTCCTGGAAACAGTGTGAATCCTAAATATTATATGTTCCTCCACTAGGTATGTTTGAAGGGCGTATGAAGGTCATCTTTCTAGTTCCCAAACCGAGCGACTGTACGATTCTGACCTCCAAATATCCTCCGCTAAGTTTGTTTCCACAGTACTACAATCAATTTGTACATCGTGGAAGTGTCATTTCTGCGGACAGTCACACCAACCTCAACGTTGAGGTGGTAACAGTGGCAGGTCAGCTTTTGCTTCTTCAACCGGAATCTGGAAATTCAGCTATTTAAGTTGAGACCTTTTTGTGCTAATGGTCTTTCTGGTTACCACATTGGACTAGTAGACAGAAGGAAATCTCTAGTGTTGCTCGAAAGCTCCAATCCTTCTTCAATATTTAGCTGCGTCATGTCACCGAAGTACTTTGGCGGGATACAAGTTTTAACGAAGAACTTTGTCGGCTTAGGGGTCAGTTACAAAGGTGTTGTTCAGAAGGCTGGAGTGGCGGTTGAGAGGTCACACATTGTGGAAAGGCAGCAATTCCATTGCTGACTACGTCATGGAGTTAAACTCACTATCCCAAGAGGGCCTATTAGTAGGTCGGTCCAGAAATACATGGCCAGCGTAAAACAAGTTCAAACTGTCTATGCTAGCCAAGCTCCGGAACGTTTGACGGAGGGCTCGCTTTGGACACCTCAGAGCCTCACATATAATTAAAACACGTTTCATCAACCCAATGCTTAGGACCGCACCAGAGAATGTAATATCAAACGGGGGAAAATCGTGAGAATCTACCGAAAAACTCACGCAAAGCAAAATTTTGAAAATAAAGACAATGGGGAGGGGCTCTCTTTTCGAAATCGACAGAAGAAATAACTGTGTAAAATACCCACAACAAAACCAATGACACTCGGGACACGCTGCCACTGTTCGATACGTTTTGTCTCTCCAAATACAATTGTCACTTGCGTCTTCCCAGGGAAGTAAGTCATTGCTCTACTAACACCAGGCAGTGGCAATTTCACTAAGTTCACGATGAAACTCTCAATTTGATTCGAATGCAATCGCAATCTGCTTGTAAATCCATTTCGTCCACTCGAGGACTTCTCGAAGAAGTCTCTTATTTCCTGACTTCGCCTCATTTATCAGATGACACTTTGGTGCTCTGACTTAAAAATAAGATGGAAAGCCTTTTCTACTTGTTTTACATCACCAGTAAACTGCATTCTATCATCATGCATTTACAGCGTCTCACCAATCTGTAGACAAATGTTTTCCTATTACCAGCATCGATCCGATAGACAAAATGCACTCAATTGCAGCTGGCAAATAGTATCGTCACGTTAACTATTTTAAAACTTTGTTGTTAAATAGGTTTCACTGTTTCAGGAGATTTAAATATTGAAGGGTTTTGGGTCGAAATTTCGAAATAAAGTTGGTATGATCATTTAAAATGGTGAAGCAACATTACGTTCATTTTCCAAGGTTTTGTGTAAAACAAAATCTTATTAGAATCGATTCGATATTTTTCTGTCCGTCTGCCTTTCCCCGCGAACCACCACAAATTATTTCATCGCGGAGTGAACATGGCTCTAGCCTATCCCATCGCCCATCGATTGCATTTAAAACTGCGCCTTTCTCGTCTCCTCTACTTCTTTCAACCTCCACTGAATCCGCCCCACCATGTCGTTTACTGCATTTTAGTTCTTCCGTGCCAGGGGAACTACAGAAAGCATTTTCCCAATTATATTTTCCGGTGCTAGTGTTCCTCCCAATGTTTCCTCCAGATTCGTCCTTTCCTTTGCGAATCTAGGAAAATTTAAGAAAAAATGCCTCGAATTCTCTGGAATACCGTCGCAGCTGGGATAATTGGGTGATCTGTCCAGTTTAAACCTATAGAGGTATTTACGATGACCATCATGTCCCGTGAGAAACTGCGTGAGATCATAATTTATCACACCATGCGTTTTCTGCGTTCTGATGCTGAGAATCAATCTGTGGGTCCATCCACTCTTTTCCGCCCGTTCCCACCATTGTTGCCACCTGTTTAACGATTCCTCCCTTTCGGCGTTTTTCAAGTGCCGAACAGAGGAAGAATCATGTCCATCATAGATGCGTGTCATTTCATCGGCCGAGAAGTCGATCGGCATCATTCCGGCTACCGCTTAGACCGCTCCGTCTGAAATGGTTCTATAACCACTGCACACTCTTAAAGCTGTTTGTTTATAAACCGTCCTCTCACACTCTAGCTATAAGCACTCTACGAGTACATCACTGGCTCCAATATTTGGCATCACCCGTGCCAGGGCCGAGCTAACGTTGGACACCTTGGTGCAAACATGTTGTAAATGTTACTTGAAATTCTGCCTAACATCTATCATCAGTGAGAAGCACCGTCTCTGTTTTATCCTCCGCAAGTGCAAGGTGTGTATCTTTCAGTCAATTCTTTATAGTAGTGATTGCTTCAGATGAATATAATTTCACATCCGCAAGATCTTTTGTAACAACAGTCACCGCTATGTCATCGGCGCCACCCACTATTGTGAGAATATTATTATACATGATGTTCCAAAATAGCGGTCCCAGAACACAGCCCTGTGGAACACCCGCGGAGATAATGTATTCGTTGGTTCCATTGTCTATGTTGTACCAGAGCCTTCTATCTGTTAAATAGCTGTCGATTAACTCAGTTAAGTAACGTGGTACACCAACTGCTGGCAATGTGCTCCTTATAGGATTCATACTGGCCGGTGGAACGCATTTTGCCCGTTAAGGGTAATCACAGCACAATACTTACTCGTGTTACTTCTTCCCTGCATCGCATTCTTCGCTAAGTCCGTGACCAGTTTGATAGCATGAACGGTTGATCTACCCGCACCGCAATCGAATTATTGGTTTGATAACCCACCTAGATTCTTAACAGCCGGAAGTTATCTGTTGTCGATTATTCGCTTCAAAATTTTCCCCATAGTGTCCAATAGACGTATAGGCCTGTTGGAAGATTGTTCACTAGCCTTTGTCTACATATTTCATGCCTCGGAACAGATCCTATCCGTCAAGCATGCTTCAAACAACTTTACAAATATGTCCGGCATCAACTTAACAGCTTGGTTTGGTATGCCGTTGAGGTCCAGCGCTTTGTTGTCTCCCGACCTACCCCAAATATCCAGTACTTCTTTTGTCGTAAGAGGGAGTATGACAGCTACAGCTAAAGATGTCTGTAGACTGTAACCGCTTCTTTCCGAAGGTATAGCTGGTATAGTCTCCTTGTCCAACCACACAGCTGTGAATGTTTACTCGTCAACTACTTTTGCAGACCAACCTGATGTTTCCCTCATTCTTAGACGGGCAGATTTCGGACTGTTGCTCTTCAGAACAAAGACTATTGCCTGATCGTCACTGCAGCTGTAGTCATCACCGACGTTCCAGAACATATCGCGAGTTAGTAAAAGACTAACAAAAGTCATATCCACAACCGAACCTGACCCCCCTTTCCGGTAAATATTAACCTAACCGTCGTTAGCCAGTATAATATCTAACTGCGCGAAAACCTCCAAGAGGCAACGCCCTTCGTGCATTCTGTGGTCCATGCAATGAAGTCACCGCCGATGGCTTTTTGTTTCTGTCGTTTTGCATCCAAGACCAATTTGTCCAACATATCCTCGAATTCAGACAAAGTCAGACTTGGAAAAACATTAGAGCTATAAACGAATAGTGTCGCCTATTTTTTCCCATACAAACTGTGTGTCTGTCTATCTGTCTGTATGTCACACCGGATTTACTCGGAAACGGTTAAACTAATTGCCATGAAATTTGGTGAATCCCTTTACATACAAAAGGTGGCATAATTTTCCTTCGGGTTTAATGGGGGCTCCCCATACTTAAGAAAGGGGTGTGTACATTTTTTCTCACGGAATATGGTCATGTGGGATATCGAACGAAAGGGCTTAATTAGCACTTTTCTAAACAGAGGATATTTTTAATACAGAGTGGGACACAAGGGAGTGAGCACTCAAAATGTGTCACGCGAAAAGTGGAACAGGTCTCGTTTTCAGAACATTTCCAACCGAAATATCTAAAAAAAACGCAATGGTGCATCCATACGGAGTCTAGGTTAGAAAATATGCAATGGAGGTGTGCGAGAATGGGAAAACGAAAACGTGAATGAGGGATTTTTCGCACAAGACGAACAGAAAACCTTTATATCCAAAGCGTCCTGCTTCCGGTATTCTGGTTAACTTTCGTTTCGCTACAAATAAAACCTTATTAAAATGGGTTTATTATCTGTCTGTCTGTCACACCCATTTCCTCAGAAACAATTACGCTTGTTAATAAAAAATTCGTTCCAAAAGAGAAAACTGTGAATCCTCTTGCAAGCAGTGAGTAAAATCGTTCTGCGTTGAGTTGATTGGAAGGTCCCCATACATATAAACGGGGGGTGTAACATTTTTTCATTGGCGCCTACGTTCCGGTGAAAGATTTCGTAAGGTACTGTAGGCCACAGACAAGTCTCTGTAGCGATGGCCAAGGGAACATCCTAGGTAACGCCAACGATTTTAAGGAAAGATGGGTGAAATACTTTAAGAAGCTGCTCAACTAAGTGGAAGCGCCAGCGAGAAGTACAGCTTTGACGAACGCGGAAGCTATAGACAACCCACCAGTCGGACCTCCTTCCAATGAAAACGCTTTCACGTCCGGGCGACCAAAAACTAAACAAGGCCTCGGTACTCGATGGTATCCCAGCTGAACTATTACAGAGGTAAGCAATTTTAAAAATTTTAACAAATGAAAAATTACCTGGCGACTACCGCAAGAGCGTAATTTATCCTATACAGAAAATAGGACACATATTTACCTGTGACAACTACAGAGGCATTTCATTGTTGTGCATATCCTATAAGATTCTGACAAAAATCATCCAAGCTGGGCTAGAACCACCTACAGACAAATTACTTAGTGAATTCCAATGTGGTTTCTGAAAAGGACAATCCAGGACGGACAAAATTTTCACGGGCAAACAACTACTGGAAAAGGGTTACGCGTTACCGATGTGAATCAGCTCTTCATTGACTTCCTTCAAGCGTATGATAGCGTCAAACGAGAAGTACTATATCGTGTCATGCGTGGGTTCTGTCTAACAGAAAAACTAGTGCGAATGATCGAACTGATAACTAAGGCAGAATTCCATGTAAAGGTGCTTGGCGAGCTAACGCAATGCTTCGAAATGAACTGCGGATAAAAGTAAGGAAATTGACTCGCCCCCGTGTTTGCTTGCTTGCCCTTGAGTATGCTAACCGCATGAGCCATGAGTCTTTTCAGATTACATACCTAATAATCTTCACCGATGGGTCAGTCATGGAGGATGGATCGGGTGCAGGGGTGTTCTCGGAGAATACGATTATAGAACTGGCCCGACCCCTCGGAAAAATGACGACCATATTCCAGGCGGAGATATATGCCATTTAATTGGCAGTAGAAGAATTTCTGCGACAAAAACGGAGGGGTCGCACCATTCGAATCTGTTCCGACAGTCGGGCGGCATTATCCGCACTAAATGGCAACGACATATCAAGCCAGTTGGTGTGGAGTGGTCATCAGGTGCTGCTGAAATTTGGCCGACTGAACGAAACATTCCTGGTGTGGGTGCCGAGGCACTCTGGATTCTGGATCCACAATGGTGGGGCCAGAATCAGCTTTTGGAATCTGACCATCTACTGTCAAGTCTACTGTGAAGGGTGAAATTGCAAGGATTCACGCAACCGAGTGGAGAAATTTGGACTCTTGTCGGCAAGCAAAAATTTTTTTGAAAGAGCCTAGGGCCACTAGAGTGGCATTTTTGTTGTCCCTTAAGATGCCCGGCATCCTCAGATCTCAGACGAAGACACCTTGGCAAGGTTTTCTTCAATGAAGAATCTGCACACTCTCTGCCTCTGGAGAATGTTCTCAGATTCGCTAAAGCCTGCGAACACCGTAGGCGGGAAGCCATTGGATAGGCAACTTACGGGAATAGTACAATGGGCCTGAGTGCTCGCAGCTGCGGCTCCCCCAGTTAACCAAACTAACTAACTAACTAAATGTTAACCGCAAACTGGAGTTAGGTACCACAGGAATATTGCTCTACAAATCTTCCCAAGTAGTGGCATTCACGGATCACGTGGGTTCACAGATCATGGTGCGTTCAGTCCTAGACAACAAAGAAATATTCTGACAACTAAATGAAGCAGCGCCAGAAGGCGACGTAAGAATTAATGTAAAGAAAACAAAATGCATAACCCAATCAAGAAGACAGGCTCCAATACAACACCTGCATACCTAGAAGGATGGTAATGAAATGGACGAAGTTAGGCGTTCTATTGATATATTCGAGCGTAAAGTTCTACGTCGAATACTTGGACCGGTAAAAGATGGAGCTGACTCGCCAATTGAATATAACCATGAGTTGTACCAGCTCTATGATGACCTAGCAACATCGATGGCGGTAAAACAACGGAAAGTGTAGTGGGCCGGCCACGTTAAACGGATGGACGACAAATGAATACCAATTTTTCCACGATTAGTGCAATTCCAAATCGAACGCGGATATCCTCCTTTCTGAGATCATCCAGGTTTTCAATTGGCTGATAGCATTGAACCGAGATATTCAAATCGCTCAGTTCTGATGGTGAGTTCCTATTTCATGGGAATCATTTCAAAAATTCAGTTTAACGATTGGCAACGGAACATTATCTATCCCATCCATAAAATGGAAAATACCACACAGTGCAGCAATTATAGAGGTATGACGTTGCTGAGCACCATCTATAAGATATTCTCCGCTATCTTGCTAGGCCGGATAGCCCCATACGCCCAACGGGAAGAATAAAGATAGGAGATTACAACTTTGAGACCTATCTAGGGTTGAAAATGACAACCAATAACGTAATGAAGAAATCCGCGCACGGTTTTTGACAGCTAACAGAACCTATTTCAACATACAAAAACTGTTCCTATTGAAACGTGTCACCATAGGGTCAAAGCTTTTACTGCGCAAGACAATGATCTTGCCAGTCCACAAGAAAAACTGCGAACTTTTGGTCGCTTTCGAGAGAAGAATCCTCCGGAGAATTTTTGGCCCCCTACATGAGGATGGACGATTCCGTAGCCTACATAATAATGAAATCTATAAGCGATATTATGACTGTCAGGTTCTGGTTAAAATCCGGCTTAATAGATTGCTATGGGCGGTCATCTAGTCCGTATGGATGAGGATGATACAGCCCGAAAAGTTTATAAGAGCAACATCTATGGTAAATAAAAAGGAAGACGGAGCAGACCCTGCCTGAGATGGAACGATGGCGTAGGCCAGGATGCCGACAGCTTTTAGGGGGTTATCTGGAATTCCTTGTTAAGGCCTAGACCGGAAATCGGTTATTGCGCCGTTGAAGATGATGGAAAACTGACAGATGAAGTGTTAGGCATTAGCGATTATGAATAGCGCAAAGACCGAGATAGGGTTTGTTGATTTTACTTTTGCCTTCATACTCTGCTGAATCCAATTAAAAAGCTTTTTTAGAAAATAAAAGGACATGCACGCGAAGGCTTAGCAGATGATTTACAAGAACATAAATTCCAGGATTTGATTCAGTTGGTAATTGGAAGTGTCAGTCCATAAATTTTACCATGGCTTTTACTCAACAGGTCGATAATTTGTCTTAGAAAATAATTAATTTGTCTCGAAACATCCATCGATATTTCCACTTCTTGAAACGTTAATTTCATTAGTTAAATCATTAATTTCATTCGTAAAAGCATTAATTTCGCTTCTTGGGTTTATGATATAAATTACAGGTAAGTGCTGACTTAACGAGTATGTTTATTGAGGCTGAGAGAGGAAGGTGTTAACTTGCATGTGTGCAATTTTGGTCAGCTTGGCTTGGTGTAGTGGAAATATTCGAATTTTTGGAACGAGCAGAAATAGACCAGATAATAGAAGGAGCATCTTCCGTTTTTATGACCTGAGGATGCCAAAGGAGATCGGGAACCCCGAAGGCGGAGCCTCCTAAAGATGCGAACAGGGGAGGCTTAGATTGAGGATGCGATCCGTCGCGGATCTTCCCTCTCGACCGCGGCACTTCGTTACCTTTCTGTTCCTCCGATAGCATACCTTGAGAGCTTATAATTAATATGTATCTTATATCTTGAGGCTTATGGCAGCAAAAACTAGCTCACCTCTAGCAAGGATGATGCCTTATATTGAAAGGCAAAAGTGAAGTCGCCGGCTACTTATCGCAGGGGCGGCGAAATCCATCCCGAATGGACATGCGCACCGGATAACACAGTGAACCAGAGAAGGGTAACTTCAACATGTCGGCCAATCGTCCTGAAGATGTGCAGTGCATATAGGACGGTATCTGGTGAGGCAGTGTGTGTCATTGCAGGGTTGATTTCCATGGATCTTCTTGCAAATTAGGCACACTGTCTCTATCGGAGAAGAAGGGCGAATCCGTCCGAAGTGACTGCGAGCTTCCGAAAGACCACTAGGAAGGAGCTGTACAGGAGATGGCAGCAACGGTGGGATGATTCTGAAAAAGGCCGCTGGACCCATACATTGATCTCATGTATTGATAGATGGGTCGAGGGAAAACATGGAGAACACATGGAGACACAGTGGATATAGGAAACACTTGCATCGTTTCAGATTGGAGAGTTCCGAGACTGTCCTGAATACGACGCAATACCCGAATACCCGGAGATCTTATCTTCCACTGTTCGAGATTCACGAATGAAAGAGGAAGGTCCGCAACAAATTGGAGTGCGATTAACGCAACAATAACTGCGATAGAGGAAATACTGCTAAACTGGGGCGAGCCCGGAAAGTACGAAGGACGCGTGACTTAGTTGCGCTGGTGTAAATCAGAGCCCTCCTCGCGAAGTAATATTGTATCAGAGTGAAATTATCCGGTGTTTGTATTTCACGCGGGTCCTGCGAGGATATGAGCGGAGCAGTGGAGGTGGTTTTATTGGGTGAGAATCCCACACACTGCTGCAACCTGACGCAGCAGCGCCTTTTCAAGACTTCCACCTTCACCCATAAAAACAGACCATATCCACAATCCAAAGAGTCATTACAAATTTCAGTATCGTCTGCAGTGAAAGTCAAGGTCATTCACGTTAAGGCGGCACTTGATCTATTTGCTGAAAATATGATATTGATTTCAAACGGTGCCTATGCGAATATAAAATAAATAGTCTGTATTTTTGTCCCATTTATTTTTTATATTCTGAAGGACATATCAATCATCCTTAACTTTAAGTAGAAATCGCGTATGGAAGAATATCCTTCTTGAAAATTTGATAGTATCTGGGGGGGACTCCTTTCTACTCCGTTGTATAAAGGCTATCTACTCGTCCCTTATGCGCCTTCTTATAGTTCACGTTGTTATGATTAGGCACGTGTGACCCTATGATCTTTTAAATAAATAAGGGACTTAAACAAAACTAACTTATTAGAAAGATAATTACTTAATACAGATACAATTACTTAAATGGTGTTTAATTGTTATTTTAGTAACCCAGTTTTATAGTTACTTTCAAAACGTTTAAAAGTAAATGAGCTGAATTACGGAAAACGCCTGCGTCAATACAATATCTATTTTTGAAATAACAGACGTTTGCCTTTGATAGGGAATACTGACTGTAGTTCCTTCAGTTTGTCAGAGATACTTCGTGAATTAGATTCAAGATGGAAAACAATAATCAGAAACGTAAAGTGATTAGTGATAAGTCTTTCGAATATATATGGTTCCTTTGGAAAACCGTCGGATTATATAGAGACGAAAAGTATTCTTGCCTTCAAAAAGCCCACGTGGGATTCATCATTGCTTGCGTCCACGGAATGACGATATTGACCTTCATTGTGCAATTTTTTCTTGTAAAGAATTTGAAGCAGCTACTGAACATCTTACCGATGAATGTGACAGTCATATCCTGCTTAATAAAGCTCGTAATATTTTTAGATAAACGCCATAAGCTTGTTGAAATTCATTATCTTTTCGCGAAATTGGATAGTAAAAATCTCACTTCGGAAGAAATTGAATCCTTGGAAAAACTGAACAGGTTTTGCAAAAAGATGTTTATTATGTTATTCGTCCTATATGCATCGATGATAACCAGTGCCGCGATAAATGCAGCCTTTTCGCATCGACAAACACTACCATTCGATATTTGGTTGCCATACGACTATCGAAGTCAATCTTGGCTATATTGGATCACCTTCGCTTTTCAATACAGTTTTTTCATAACGCTGTCAAACGAAAATGTAGCACATGATCTAATTGGGCCCCTGTACTTCATCCTCCTTAATAGGCATTTGGAAATTATACTGGATCGAATTGAAAAAGTTGGCTGGGATAAGGAAAAGACCCAGGAAGAGAACTATCAGGATTTCATTGATTGCATTGAGGATCATAAGCTCGTAATGGGGTAGGCTGACTTTTCCTGGAATTCAGCGTTAATTTTTGTGTAACAGAAAACATGATTTGTATTCTAGCATTTTTAACATACTACAAAACACCATTTCCCATACACTCTTCGTCCAGTTTGTCACCACTGGGGTTTTACTGTCCATGCAGGCTCTTCTTTTTCTTCTCTACCCACCAAATCCCAGAGAGTTTGCAATAATAGTCCTTTATGCATTGGATGTCACATTGGAGGTTTTTCCATGTTGCTGCTATTGCAACAACTTCATGGCCATCACGGATAGGACAGTTACGGCCATATTTTCATCAAACTTCACTGATCAGTCACTGAAATTCAGGAAAACTGTCATCACATTTATGCAAATGACCCAGAAAAGTCACGTTGTGGTTGCAGGGAAAATTTTCCCGGTTACCTTGCCTTCTTGTTTATGGGTAGGTTCGGAAAAGTTGGCATCTAGAATTTTTTATGAGATCCTTTTGTTTTGTTTTTCAGGTTATGAAGGTGGCATACTCACTACTAACCGTCGCAACTAGGCTTCGCTGATGGACTCATGGGATTTATCAGAATATTTAATACTTCGATTGCATGTTGCACAGAATCTTTGTTCCAAAAATCACGATGCACTTAATTGTTCAGATCGGCAAATAAAAGCTTAAAAAGTAACGACTCTAGTGTATGAATAAAAGTTCTGATAAATCCAAGTCATATTTACGTAAGTGTTAATGAAAATAAGTCAGGAAGTCGGAAACTAGACGCTTCAGGTGAGTCTTTCTTTTATAAAGACATTTGAGGGTGCATTTGTCCCATTAGCACGGCTTGAGAAGGATCGGCCGGTGGCAGGTGACATGGGACTGTATGGAAATGAAACCATTCATGCCATCAAAGTATTGTTAGAAATGGTTACAATGGACCTGGCGGAAGACAAAACGGGAACGGACCTTATTAGGAATCGCAGGAAATTCCCATGGATCTTCTTTCGAATTATTATTATTCCCTTAAGGGGAAGTAGTCCCGCGTTCATAAAGAACTATTGTACCCCTTTTGCTAGTTATAGAGTACCTATTAATCATAGTATATAAGCAAGCCAATAACCGTCAGGAACTTTAGCATATTCCCTACTTCCAGATCTTTCAACTGCGCATATAATATTAAGTGTTCTCCCAGATACCTCGACCTACTTTGCAAAAGTGCCGGACACTGTCCCAGTGGTCGTCCAGTAAACCATGTGCTCGGAGTAGGTTTCTTAGTCAGCCAAAAAATGAAACCTGCTGTTATCGGCTTTGAAAACATAAGCGAATGGTTATGCACTCTGCGCTTGCGAGGCAAGTTTAGAAATATAAGCCTCATAAACGTTCACGCCCCTAGAGAGGAAACTGCAGAGTCGGAGAAAGATACCTTCTACGAGGCAGTAGAACGAACCCTCGAAGCCTGTCCCAGATATGATATCAAAACCATTCTTAGGGATTTTAACAGCCAAGTAGGGAAGGAGCCCGTATTCAGGCGATACGTTGGCTCCCATAGCTTACACGAAAACACAAATGATAACGGACTGCGGACTATTCAATTAGCAGGGCCATACGAAATGGTTGTTGGAAGTACCTGGTTTGCGCGGAAAGCGGTCCACAAACATACGTGGGCCTCTCCAGACGGGACCACTTTCAAGCAAATTGACCACGTGTTGATCGAACGCCGCCACCTCCTCTCAGCCTTGATGAATGTCAGAACATATAGGGGGACCAATATAGACTCGGATCACTATCTCGTTGGCATGGTGCTCCGAGCTCGAATAACAATACCACCTAGAATCCCCTCTGACAATCAGGTGAGAGTGAACACTGAAGCCATCCACAACACAACCCTCCGCGACACCTATAAGAGGGAAATGGATGACGCAATAACCGCAGTCAACAGAGGACCTGGAGATCAAGCATCAACAAATGATCTTCACAATCACCTGAAGAACGTTATCATGGATACGGCCACAAACATACTTGGCCCCAGCCGCAAAAGGAGTCGGAACGGCTGGTTTGACGATGAATGTAAGCTAGCAACGGAACGGAAGAATGCCGCATACCGAGTAATGTTGCATTCGCAAAGAACGCGGACACGCGCAGAGACTTATCACGATCTCCGACGAGTGGAGAAGCGACTTCACAGACGGAAAAAGGAAGCCTGGCAGAACCAACAAGTCTGTGAACTAGAAAAGTACAGGGAGTAACCGCACCAGGCGCGGAAGTTTTACCAACAAGTCATCAGGATGAAGCCTTACACACCTCGATGCTCAGAAACAGTCCGTGCAATTCATCGGCTAAAAAATCATAAGTCGCCAGGAGCCGATGGAATTACAGCCGAATTGGTTAAATACGGAGGCGACCAGTTACACCAAGTGGTTCATCAACTCGTGCTCAAGGTATGGGACAGCGAATCAATGCCTGACGATTGGCAACGAGGCATTATCTGTCTCATACATAAAAAGGGAGATATCACACAGTGCAGCAATTATAGAGGTATCACGTTGCTGAGTACCATTCTCCACTATCTTACTAGGCCGGATAGCCCCATACGCCCAGAACGTCATTGGCCCATACCAAAGAGGCTTCACTCCAGGCAAATCAGCAACAGATCAGATTTTCTCTCTGCGGCAAGCGATGGAAAAACTGTTGGAATATGGACAACAGTTGCACCATCTGTTCATCGACTTTAAAGCCGCCTATGATAGCATAGCCAGGGTAAAACTGTACACGGCCATGGGAGAATTCGGTATCCCGACGAAATTAACAAGACTGACTAGGCTGACCCTGACCAATGTGCGAGGCCAGATAAAAGCAGCAGGATCACTCTCAAGACCATTCGACATCAATAACGGTCTACGACAAGGGGATGCGCTATCATGCGTCCTCTTTAACCTGGCCCTCGAGAAAGTGATCCGTGATGCTGAGATAAATGCAAGAGGTACGATCCTCTTCAAGTCCACCCAACTACTGGCCTATGCTGACGATATCGACATCATGGGAAGAACGACCCGAGATGTACAAACTGCCTTCATCCAGATTGAGCAGGCGATGGTTGGCGCGAGATCTTGGACTGCACATCAATGAAAGCAAGACAAAATATATGGTGGCAACGTCAGCACCAAAGACGAATCAACCAACAACATCAAACCGCACTGGACAAACACAAACACGAAGAAGAACAAGGATAGGAGAATACAACTTTGAGACCGTTGACAATTTCTCCTATCTAGGGTCGAAAATTACAACCGATAACAACTACGATGATGAAATCCGCGCACGGTTGTTGTCAGCCAACAGAGCCTATTTCAGCTTACAAAGACTGTTCCGCTCGAAACGTCTCACCATAGGGTCAAAGCTCTTACTGTACAAGACTATGATCTTGCCAGTCCTCATGTATTCCTCGGAAACTTGGGTTCTTAGCAAGAAAAATTGCGAACTCTTGGCCGCGTTCGAGAGAAGAATCCTCCGAAGAATTTTTGGCCCCCTACATGAGGATGGACGATTCGGTAGCCTACACAATGACGAAATCTATTGGCGATACCATGACCGTCCGGTTGTGGATAAAATCCGGCTCAATAGGTTACGGTGGGCGGGTCACTTAATCCGTATGGATGAGGATGATCCCGCCCGGAAAGTCTATAAGGGCAATATCTATGGTAGAAAAAGAAGACGAGGCAGACCCTGCCTAAGATGGAGCGATGGCGTGGGTCAGGACGCCAGACAGCTTTTAGGGATATCGAATTGGTGGACCTCGGCGCAAAACCGGGATGTCTGGAGTTCCTTATTAAGGCAGGCCTAGACCGGATACCGGTTGTTGCGCCGTTGATGATGATGATGACTGTGCCAGGACGTGTATAGAGATTTCACCACACTCTGCACAAAACCCGCAGGCAGTCTGCGTGGATATCCCTAGCTTTCCTAGGTGATAGTTTAGCCGACAGTGTCCAGTGAAAATTTCCACTATGATTCGGAGGATCTTTTTGGCGAGGTTTAAGCAATCCTTTGTGCGCATGAGTTCGTATCCCCAAATAAGCACTGCTGCTGCTTCTTTCCTGGTAGGCCCCCAGTAAAGTTCCCTCAACGGTTCCTCTGCATTTTTAAGTATCATAGCCTTAAACCTGTTTTCTATTCCACTGAAGGGCTCTGGTCCGTGTAAAGGCATGCATGCTCCTTTCTTGGCCAGTTCGTCCGCTGCCTCATTGCCTTCCAACCCAACATGGCCTGCAGCCCAGAGTATCTAGACCTTGTTGGACGAGCTGAGCGTATTCAGTCTCTCAAGGTGTTCCCATACCAATTTAGAGTTCACTTAGTTAGACCTAAGTGCCTTGATCGATGCTTGTCTGTCGGTAAGAATACCAATATTCTGCCCTCTGTAGTTCCTTTGGAGATTAAAGGAGGCATATCTATCTATGGCGTAAATTACCGGTGGGAATATGCTAGTTGACCTACCCATTCGCTCCAAGTACAGTTTCCTTGGACCAATGATACCGGCACTCGCTTCATCTGCTGTGAGGGATCCGTCAGTGTACTAAGTAATCAGTTGCTGGTTTAAGCCGTATGTCCCAGGCACGCTCTCCCAGTTAGACTTGTTACTAGCACGTATTTCAAACTTCTTATCAAAATGAAACCCCGTTGCCATGTTATCCCTTTGTATCAGTAATTCGGGATACCGCCTAGAAAGAATATTAAGTTTCCATCGGCTTAGGCAGATCCCCGCCTCACTGATATTCTCGGCCGTTCGGAATATTGACCTCCTTGCCTGCATCTGTATGTGCAGATGGAGAGGAATTAATCCCAGAAGGACCTCCAAGGATGTCATTGCGCGTGTCCTCATTGCCCCACTTGTTACACACTGAAGCTAAATCTTTGGATTTTGTGTTACTTCTTGGCTTGGGTGCTTAGTTCAGTTCTTTCTGCCCAGATTACCGCCCCATAGGTAATCATTGGCCTTACTATTGCAGCATATATCCATAGTAGTATCTTCGGGATGCAACTCCATTTTTTTCCTGCTGTGAAACTATAAGTCATCAGAGCCCTCGTGACTTTTCGACAAGTGTTTCCGACATGTGTCTTCCAGAGTGAGTTTTGGTCTAGCGTAATTCCCAAATATTTAACCTCTATTTCTCCATGTCATGTAACCTTATGGTTCCCAGGTGGTCAAGCTTACGTCTCCTGGTTAATGTTACTATGGTGGTTTTGGCTGGATTGGTCCGCAGTCCTACCTTCCTGCAGCAGGCACTACTAACCCTTAGTACAGTTTGGATTCTATCACATAGGGTATCCTCATATTTGCCCCTACAGATTAAAACAATGTCGTCCGCGTAACCCTGGACTTGTATTCCAGTATTTGTTAGCACGTCCAGGAGTTCGTCCACTACCATACTCTACGTAAGCGGTCATAGTACCCCGTCCTGTGAACAACCTTGAGTAGTATTCATGACAATAGAATTTGCTCCTGTCGGTACTTCTATTTGCCTACTTTCTAGCATTTTGCCCATCCAGAAAGCCTTGCGGCTCAGGACATCTTGTATCTCTGTGGGCGATGTGTTGTCGAATGCTCCTTCGATATCCGAAAACGCAAACAGTGCTATTTATTTTGTTTCAGAGCAGTTTCAGTTGAACGTCCTGCCCGGTAAGCGTGTTGACAGTGATGTAGGGGATTACGCTATAGAACGTTAGTTCTAATATAGCTGGCCATGACCTTCTCCACCGTTTTGTGTACGAACATGTTAGGCAAATTGATCTGAAATTTTTGGGTTGAAAAGAATCCTTTTTACCCATTTTCGGAATAAAGACCGCTTTCGCCCGTCTCCATGCCCTTGGTACATATCCCAGTGCTATGCTCCCCGTTACCGCCTTCAAAAGAGACACTAAGATGATTCCTAGGCCTAGCTGAATTAGTGCTGGGAAAATTCGATCTATCCCGGATGATTCCAGTGGTTCAAAAGTTTCCACTGCCCACCTTACCCAAGCTTTTGAGCATACCTCTTTTGCTTGTTTCTTGTTCTCCTTTCTTCCCCTTTTATTCATTGTTGGGGTGTCAGGCAGAATATTGTTGCCTGCCGCCATGGGTTAGGACCTCGGAAAGTGAGCTCTGGGAAGCAGGCCTACCCTGTCCTCCGCATTCTCGGTAAATGCCCCATCTTCCTTCTTCAAACAGACAGAGGATTCTGCCCCGTCTTTGGCTACAGCCTGGTTGTTTCTGTGATCTGTTCGATCCCTTCACAGATTTTCCTGACGATGTTCCGCTTCGCTTCCTTGATTGCGTTGCTATACGAAGTCAGTGCATTTTTGCACCTCTGTCAGTTCCTGGTTTGTTTTGCCTGGATGAAGAGTTTTCGAACTTCTGTTCTCATTCTGGGCAGGTTCTTGTTCCTCCATGGTACATCCCTTGATGACTTAACTGTCTTAGTCAGACAGCTGGTCTCACAAGCGTCGGGGTTCCTTTTTATTCCTTTTATTTCGGAGTTAACCTCCATGCCGAATCTGATTATTCTATGATCAGACACAGAGGACTCATCCGACACCTTTCAATTCCTGACCAGCCCGTTCGTTAGAGTATTTCCTAGAGTTATGTCTAGTACATCCTGTCTAGTGCTGGTCACAAATGTTGGAGTGTTCCCTAAGTTATATATTTCTAACTTATTGCTAAGAATAAATTCAAGAAAGTACTCACCTCTACGATTGGTGTCGTTGCTTCTCCAGACTTCGTGGTGGGCATTGGCATCGCAGCCGAGGAGTAGCGGTAACGCCCTCTTCTCACAATACTTTTCCAGTTTAGTGACTTGTTCCAGTGGAACCCGGCTCTCGTCTCCTGGGAAGTATCCTGATGCCACGGCCACCTCCCGAGTGCTCCTCCCGGCCTCCAATGAGACTTGGATAGCCACAAGGTCCTGGTCAGGAAGTCTGAAAGACATATATATTTTAAATTATGTTTAATAATTACGCAAGCTCTTGGTTTTTCACGAAAGGACAGGGGCAGCAGGTCCCTAGTTGATTCAGTCCTTTCCGCCTCTATGGCTCACGAGATTTCTTGGGGACCTCGGTATGCTTTTCACATGGTGTCCTCTCCGAGGTGTCTTTCCTCGGCTTTTCCCTGTGCATAAGGAAGGGGTATGTTGCTAAATCGATAGTTGATATGGCAACTCCAACCTTTGATTGCCTCCAGAGATCGGTCATCTACCCCGATTGTGAGGAGTTAACTTACTCTTTCCCTCCACTTTGCTTCTGAAAACTCTCCATAATCGCGTATGGAAATCCTGATTCTGAGCGATTAGGAGGTCTATGAGATTTTCCGTCTCTATTGTCGCGGTTTTTGGGAGAAAAACTGTCACCATATGTACTTCTGGTATATCATTCCCAGCATATGTTGACAGTTCTGCTCCTTCTTAGCCTGGCAATTTAGGAACTATGGTCCTAAACCACTCTGCAGTGTCTTTCGTGGCGCAGTACACCAGTATATGACCTGGTCGTCCTAGTGAACACAAGTTCTGCAGTCTATCCCTTACACGTCTCTATGACCACAGGGTCTTCGATGATTTCCTGCTTCTCACGAGTGAGTATTTGCTCGGGAAACATTTTTGACAGTCATGCCAGCTAATGGGGGGCTTCCTGAGTCCTGCCTTCAACCCTGACCTGCCCGAGTTTTCGCCCCCGTACCATTTAGCACCTGCGCACACTGATATCTGTCTCCTTCCTAACCTCTGATATATTTATCTCTGACGTGCTTTTGCTAGTCCTTGCTTTTTGAGCAGTGGCATTTGGTGGTTGTTGTCCTCGCAATATACTAATGTAGACCTTGGATCTACTGCTTGACGTCCCAACTGCGCTCTACTTGGGCGTAATCACTTGCTCTCAATATTTCGGAGATGAGCCTCCGAGTGGTTAACCAGTTTGTGTGCGGTACGGGGTCCCGGTTTATTGGTTGTAGTTTTTTATTTTTATTACTGGCACTCATTTGATTCCCATGAGTATGGGGGTTAGGAGGTGCTATATTCCCTCGTAGCATGGTAAGGTCTAACTTACTCACTGAGGCGACCAGGTATCACTGAGGCTCCGTTTGAATACAGTCAGTTACCCCCTACTGCAAACTATCCAATGGGCACGGTTTGCATGCCACCCTGGATTAAGGCAGGTGTTTTCGATCTTCTATCGAATGAACCAGAGTTTTTCCACCGGAGAAGGAGGGCGAATCCAATCGGTGTGACAATGGACTCCCAAAAAACCACTATGAAGGAGCTGTACAGCAACGATGCGTATTGAGAGATGGGTTAAGCGAAAAGAAGGAAAACTGAGTTTCCACCTAATACACGGTGAATATACATAGTAAAAATATTTGCATCGCTTTGACTGTCTTCAAAGTGCCGCTTCATGTGAAGATCCGGAGCATGTTATGTTCCATTGTTCGAGATTCGCAATTCAAAGGGGGAGGTTAAACGACGCTCTATACGTAGTTATCGAACCCAATGATTTTGTAGAGGAGATTGGAAATTGGAGCGTGGTAAACATAATTTTCATTGCCATATACGACAGGCTCAGGAAACGCGACGAACTAGTGACTTAATCGTGCTGTTGTAAACCAGAACCTAATACCTACCTAATACTTCACGGTGGTCCCGCGGGGATATGGGCGGCGAAGTGGGCGTGATTTTAGTAGGTGAAAATCCCACAAAACCCACGCAGCTGGCGCAGCAACGTCTTTTTAAGATTTCCCTCTCTATGGACAATTCGCTAGGCTCCAGTAATACATACTTTGCATGCTGTGTTGTACTTTTCACTATTTTCTGGAGATGTTTTCACATCTCCTACCTTCAAAACGCAAAATGTTCTGCCCTCTTCTTTGAAAAAATAACGATGGAGATTTTTTATCGTATCTTAAGTCGGACGAAATACTTCCAAGCGCATATATAACCTTACTTGAGTCGAATAGATTGAAGTAAACTTTTTTGGTGCGATCAGGTCCGATCTAGTCCCTTGATAGCTATATGACCTAAGGCCAGCTAAAGTAAGGTATGTTTGGGCTCTAAGTCTATTAATCCTCCAGGAACTCAAGTATTTCAACAGAAAGTTTATTGAGTGATTATCGTTTTTAACTATTCATAAGCAGGATATGTCCTTACTGAGCTACTTACGGTGTAGACTCAGTTGTGCTCGCTGTGGAGGACCAATAATACGTCCAAGTTGTGCCAGTTATGGGTTCTGTAGAGATCGAAGACCAAGTCCCAGTGGCTATTGGAGAAGTTGTGGTCATTTCAGAAGTTGGTGTGGATGTCCCAGTAGTTATCAGCGGAGTTGTTGTCACTTCGGAAGTTGGAGTGGGAGTCCCAGTGGTTGTCAGCGGAGTTGTTGTCACTGTTGTACTTGGGGTTGTAGAGGTCGAGTTCCAAATCAAGTAGTCTGACATTGAAGACCAAGGTCCAATCGTTGTCGGCAGAATTGTTATAACTCCTGCCCAGATTGGGGCAACACAACCGAGAAACATAAAAGCTAAAGCGACTGATTTACCCTTCATTTTGTTGCCGGATAACAATGGGATTACTCTATAGCGATTTGAGCATGTTCAGGTTATTTATACCAACTTAAACGAATATCGGTCTTATCAGAACAACTTGAGCTTATCATAGTTAATTGCTTTCTTGATAGTATGGAATTAACGCAATGTATTGCGTGACATGATATCCAGTGGATATAACTAAGCTTTGATTGACTTTCGACAGTTTGATCATGGATAAAAAAAGGTACTCTTTATATATCTCCCTATTTATAAAAAGTCGGTGCATTAGATTAGCTAACATTGTACCGGAAATCAACCCAATTTACTTATCGGATAGCATTTTGCATTGATGCATGGGCTTGTAAGTATATTTGCGTGTGATGTAACATATGAGCATTTACCTTATATGACCTTTTACCTTATATGAACCACGCTGGAGCGGGGCCATAAAATCAATGCAATTGGCAACAAATCGGGAAATTGGAGGCTGCACACTTCGGATATGAAAGGTTTTCCTTACGAGTGGACATTTCCATTTTTTACGTTACTAAAAATTTAAGCTATTCCTTCATCTATTTCCAAGTTCGAAGATATGTATACATAATGAATACTTAAACGAAGCCCTCTGTCCTTAGGCTCAAAGGAAAATGGCGTTTCAGCTTGCATGTTAAGGGTTTCATGGACCACACATTCTACTCAAATTTCATAAAAACAGGTTGAGTCATTTTTGAATAAATTGTGTGTGATAGACAGAGAGAAATATTAAAGAAATGTATCTCTCTTACGGGTTTTGCAGATTCGGTACCACACTTCTCCTATGTGGAATTGTTTGGTTTATGTGGCATATATTTGCTCATCTCGGCTGCGTGAAGCAAGTGGTTATGGTAAGGTTACCTAGAATATAAAACTAGCATGGAAGACGAGAGGGCTCGGAACTCTAGGCTTGTTGAACTTTGGCAAACGTGTGAATCCACCATTAAAGTTGCTCAGTTCTCGGCAGGTCATTGCCGCTGATAGCGATAGTGCCTATTTCATTAAGGTTAGTCAAAAATGTCGAGAGGCACTTTTTTGATGAACATCAAAGCGTATATGGGAAATATTCAGCGGATTCTGCTTCCTCATTAAGCAGATAAGATAAGTACCATCTTGTAGAATTTTAATTCTGAATGTACATATGTCTAGAGACCAATCGGAATACACGATATAATAAATTTTTCTTGCTTTTCAATAAGATGAACTACATTTTTGTTTGGTTCTGACTGACAAATTTTGATATGTCCAGCGGCTCTAGAACTTGTCCTTATGGAAAACACATCCTCATTTGTTGATAGCAGCATTGGCTAATGCTGGTGACATTCAAATTAACGGCCAGGGAGAAATTGGAATTTCTTTAGGTCGATAGCGCTCAGAATGAAACCTACCGCTCTTTTCTTGGGTGGACAACCAAAGTAAACAAATTAACATTTTGCTAACGTAATAGCGATTTTGCAACACAAGAGGCACTTATTACCTCCTTCGGGAATGGGAAAAAGCAAATGATCGTCAAGATTCCGAAGAAAGTTAACCGCTCTACGTGTATTTATTAAAGGAATATTTGCATGTTTCCTGTAGTTGCAAAGGTGTTACACTTTTTGGGGGTCATATGAGGCATCACTCTCCTACACTTCACCCGGTATCAAATATGGGGCCAGTTACGAAAAGTACTAATTGAGCCCTTGATACCCAACATGGATGCATTCTGCGAAAAAAAATTGAACCCTCCATTCACATGTATGGGGAGGCCCCTTAAACTTAACACAAATGGTGCCACTTACTGTATGTAAAGGGAAGAATAAACCACATGCTCTCACCAATTTTCGTGACAATCGGTCTAGCTGTTTCCGAATAAAATGGGTGTGGCAGACAGACAATCAAACAGACAGACGAACCTTAAAAAACCACTGCTTACTACTATACTCTTTAGCTTGTGTTGTCATATATGTGAATGTAAAGTTCTGACCTCCTGTTTTTCTCGGCTAAATTTTCCCTCTTTTCCGTTGCGGCTAATAAATAATGGATAAATGAATATCTGAGCAAATTGAAAAGACTTAATTATTAAAATTGATTAAGCATTTCATTTAAAACTAATTCAGGTATACTTCCCGCTGCAATATCACCTCTCTACTGAAATCAATATCTTCAAAAATTGACTCTTAATTAGACCCCGGCACCCCTTCTCTACTCTTCTATGTCAAGCGTTCACAGGACAACCCACTTGTCGATCATTTTAGGAGAGACAATTTCAATGCATGGTGTAGCAAGTAGTGAAATTGTCGTCCTTACTTAATGTGTGACCTATTTACTGCCGATTTTGTCTTTCAATTACATCACGTACGGATGACAAGCGTGTTCGCCAACAATTACATCGGTTGGAATAGCATCAGACCAGCATACTCCGACGATACGTCAGAAGCAAGTGTTTGCGAAAGCGTAGAGTTTTCGAGTAACAGGGAAGATCACCTTACACGTACTACCCCCATATAACAACACAGAAAGGACATTAATATTTCCCAGTCTCTCTGATCTTGGTGCTGAGATAACTGCATTTCCAGATTTTAGACAGAGCAACAAGAGCGGATTTAGTGCTGTGAATGCGTTAAATGACCTCCAGTTTGGTGCACCGTCGTCAGAAACTACGCTCCCTAAACGTGGCACCATCGATAATGTGCCTATCAATGCATATAAGGAGGATGCGATGACTCTTCTGACTGAAAAATTTGGCCTTATTTATATATATCTTCAAACCAACTCTAGCTACTTTTCCTTCCAAAATCAGAGCCATTTGGACAAGGTCCATGACTCGTTGCAAGAGAAAATGTTATCAACGTAGTCGAGGTATTTGAAGAATTCCTTCACATCCTTTATGACAGCATGAATGACGCTACCCATAATAAGAAGAAATAATTTCGGTGACGAGATGCAATTCTGACGAACTCCGCTTTCGACCTAAAATTTGACTCATGGACTGGTACCCATGATATAGCATAAAGCCTGAGAAACGCCTACTAAAACAACATTAACAGAGCCTTAAGCAAATATCCCAAGGATTTTTGCTCTACTCAGATACCCAACATATTTTTCTTCCATTGAGCCAGATCCGGCATCTGGAGAAACGCTACATTACGAACTTCTGCATTAGAGTCGACGCAGTTGACTGAACTATCGGAAATTCGAACGCAAAATTATAAAAACGACTCAGGATTTTCAACATGCCTCTTCGTTGATATTATTGGAATTATCTCGAAAGTGACAGCGGCTTTTCGTGAAGCAGGAACTTCTGCAACACACCAAAATAAAATTCTAAGAACGTGCTTAAGGGTTTCAACACAACACGTCATTTTGCAACCATTGGTAACCGTGAGAACGGCGTGCTGCCAATCAGCAGCGGAGCGGCTTCGGTCATCACAGTCCCCCAGAAGCAAAATCTGGAGGAGTTCCTCAAGGTCATACAGAACTTCAAGAAGGATACTAAGACTCGGACATACTTGGCCCCAGCCGCTAAAGGAGTCGGAACGGCTGGTTTGACGATGAATGTAAGCTAGCAACGGAACGGAAGAATGCTGCATACCGAGCAATGTTGCATTCTCAAAGAACGCGGGCACGCGCAGAGACTCATCACGAACTCCGTCGAGCGGAGAAGCGACTTCACAAACGGAAAAAGGAAGCCTGGGAGAACCAACAAGTCTGTGAACTGGAAAAGTACAGGGAGCAGCCGCACCAGGCGCGGAAGTTTTACCAACAAGTCAGCAGGATGAAGCCTTATACACCTCGATGCTCATCCTGCCGAGACAAAGAGGGAAATCTGATTTCCGACAGAATGGGCATATTGGAGCGATGGGTTGAGTACTTTGATGAGCTACTGAACAACCAGAACATCGGCGAGATGGAGGTCCCGCTAACTGGAGATGACGGATAAATACTGCCACCACCAAGTTTAGGAGATACAGTCCGTGCAATTCATCGGCTAAAAAATCATAAGTCGCCAGGAGCCGATGGAATTACAGCCGAATTGGTTAAATATGGAGGCGACCAGTTACACCAAGTGGTTCATCAACTTGTGCTAAAGGTATGGGACAGCGAATCAATGCCTGACGATTGGCAACGAGGCATTATCTGTCTCATACATAAAAAGGGAGATATAACACAGTGCAGCAATTATAGAGGTATCACGTTGCTGAGTACCTATAAGATATTCTCCACTATCTTGCTAGGCCGGATAGCCCCATACGCCCAGAACATCATTGGCCCGTACCAAAGAGGCTTCACTCCAGGCAAATCACCAACAGATCAGATTTTCTCTCTGCGGCAAGCGATGGAAAGGCTGTTGGAATATGGACAACAGTTGCACCATCTGTTCATCGACGCTAAAGCCGCCTATGATAGCATAGCCAGGGTAAAACTGTACACGGCCATGGGAGAATTCGGTATCCCGACGAAATTAATAAGACTGACTAGGCTGACCCTGACCAATGTGCGAGGCCAGATGAAAGCAGCAGGATAACTCTCAAGACCATTCGACATCAACAACGGGGGCGCTATCATGCGTCCTCTTTAACCTGGCCCTCGAGAAAGTGAGCCGTGGTGCTGAGGTAAATGCAAGAGGTACGATCCTCTTCAAGTCCACCCAACTACTGGCCTATGCAGACGATATCGACATCATGGGAACCACCCGAGACGTACAAACTGCCTTCATCCAGATCGAGCAGGCGGTGATTGGCGCGAGATCTTGGGCTGCACATCAATGAAGGCAAGACAAAATATATGGTGGCAACGTCAGCACCGAAGACGAATCAACCAACAACTTCAAACCGCACTACTCAAACACGAAGAAGAATAAGGATAGGAGAATACAACTTTGAGACCATTGACAATTTCTCCTATCTAGGGTCGAAAATCACAACCGATAACAACTACGATGATGAAATCCGCGCACGGTTGTTGTCAGCCAACAGAGCCTATTTCAGCTTACAAAGACTGTTCCGCTCGAAACGTCTCACCATAGGGTCAGAGCTCTTACTGTACAAGACTATGATCTTGCCAGTCCTCATGTATTCCTCGGAAACTTGGGTTCTTAGCAAGAAAAATTGCGAACTCTTGGCCGCGTTCGAGAGAAGAATCCTCCGAAGAATTTTTGGCCCCCTACATGAGGATGGACGATTCCGTAGCCTACACAATGACGAAATCTATGAGCGATACCATGACCGTCCGGTTGTGGATAAAATCCGGCTCAATAGGTTACGGTGGGAGGGTCACTTAATCCGTATGGATGAGGATGATCCCACCCGGAAAGTCTATAAGGGCCATATCTATGGTAGAAAAAGAAGACGAGGCAGACCCTGCCTAAGATGGAGCGATGGCGTGGCTCAGGACGTCAGACAGCTTTTAGGGATATCGAATTGGTGGACCTCGGCGCCAAACCGGGATGTCTGGAGTTCCTTATTAAGGCAGTCCTAGACCGGATACCGGCCTGTGTGGAGTTGCCCCTGTGTGGAGTTGCCAAATCTCCCATCAGGCGCGTCCCTTCGTGCGGATAAGGGAATGCTCGGCGAATGTGTCATGGCCATGCACATGCACGCATCCGGAGATGTGCGTGTATGGGCATGTTTATGCGCAGGCCGGGTAGGTGGGAAGTAAACGCCCACCCGTGGATAAAAATTGGCTATGGGAAGGATACTCAGAAATAAAACCAAACATGGAGGAGCAGAAGAAGAATGAAGTTACGGTGTAGGGCTTCGGAAACCCAGTGCCAGCGGTTTTTGGGAGTGAGTAAGCGGGCTCCCGGCCGTCGATATCCAACGACCGCAGTGCCTCAGTAGTGGGAACCTTGGCTACTGTGGCATCTAATGTTACAAGCGTACGGGAGGAACTTGAACTGTCTCCAGTGATGGATCCGTTCAGAAGGAGCTCGATTTTTCGCAGATCCCCTCGCACATGGGCACAAGCCCCCACGATTGCTACCCCCAGTGGGAAGCGTATAGCGGGAGTCTTCGATGAGGAAGAATCACTGACGCCGATTCACCCGAGCGATGTTTTGGGCAATGATCAGTCTGGAGCTGTCTTTACTGCCCTCGGTAAAAAGATCATGGAGCTGTGTGAGTTTATCAAGGAGCGCAGGAACATTCACCAAAATATAAGGGCCATGATAAGAGGCATCCGTTTGACGTACGGCAAGGCCCAGGAAGAACGAGTAGGGAAGTCGCCGATTGGAAAAGTGAACCAGGCAACTCAAGTAACGCCGGTTCAAAACACAAAAGGGGAGAAACCGGGAAAGAGGCTGCGCGAGAAGCTGAATGACTCAACAGGCCAGCAAATCCCGAAAAGAAAAAAGGACTCAATTCCCAAAAAGGCGGAGTTCATGAAAAGTAAGTCTGAAGCTACCAGTCAAAACACTGCAGTGGCTACCTCGAGAAAAGGGATCGAACCTTCAAGGGCGGATGCGGAAGCTTGGAGGAAGGTAGAACCGCGGAAAAGAAATTATCGGAGGAAGATTAGACCGGAGGTGATTTTCATTTCCAAACGAGGAGAAGGGTCATACGCCGACATTCTCAGGAAAGTGAAGGCAGACCCCGAACTCACCAATTTGGGAGACAACGTCAGCCGTATTAGACGGTTGCAGAAGGGAGATCTTATGTTGGAACTTAAGAAATCCAAGAACGTAACCGCGGACAAATTCTTAAGCCAAATCGGGAAGACTTTAGGGCAGGAAGCCGACATAAGAGCTAGCAGGCCGGAGATCACTATAATCTGCAAAGATATAGATGAAATCACGACGAAGGAGGAGGTTCGCGAAGCGTTGGAGAAACAGTTCGATCTTGCCGGACTACAAGAGTCAGTGGTGAAAACGCTAAGGAAAGCCTATGGGGGAACACAAACCGCCATCATCAGCCTACCAGTGGAGAACGCACTCAAACTGTTAGCAGCAGGGAGAGTGAGAATAGGCTGGGTTATGTGTCGCCTTAGGGAACAGGTGGCGTTAAAACGGTGCTTTAGATGTCTTGGCTTTGGTCACATTGTGAAGTCATGCACTAACCCAAATGACAGGTTAAAGCAATGCAGTAGATGCGGAGTGGAAGGCCACATCAGCAAGGACTGCGGAGCTGACCCAAATTGTCTACTGTGCAAAGGAAAGGAGGGTGTGGACCATCGGCACATTGCGGGCAGCAGCAGGTGCCCGGAATACAGGAGAGCCCTTAGCATAAATCGCAGATGAGGTTGATACAAATCAATCTCAACCACTGCGAGGCGGCGCAGGATCTACTCGCGCAAACCATCCGCGAGAAAAACATCGATGTAGCCATACTAAGTGAACCATACCGAAACCGCGGTGGTAGCGTTTGGGTCAAAGACCAAACGGGCCAAGCAGCGCTGTGGACTTGTGGAGAACAAGCTTTCCAGGAAATAATGGAGCACCCGGAGGGGAGCTTCATCAGAGCGAAGGTGAAGGGCATCCACATCTACAGCTGCTATGTTCCACCCAGCGCTACACTCGTCGAGTATGAGCGGATGCTTGCTGCTCTTGTTTTGGATGCAAGAGGACGTTGGCCGATCATAATAGGAGGCGATTTCAATGCGTGGGCTCTTGAATGGGGCAGCCGGGTAACTAATGTCAGGGGACGTGTTCTCCTCGAAGCATTCGCGGAGCTGGACGTGGTACTGGCGAATGTTGGGTCTTCGTACACTTTCCGGGCAAGGGGCCTGGGGTCTATAGTGGACCTGACATACGTGGGTGCCACTTTAGCCAGTGGAACCGCTTGGCATGTCAGTGAGGACTATACTCATAGCGACCACCAGGCAATCTGCATAGAGATCAAGGGCGGATCGACCTCGAAAAAGAGTTTTCGCAGAATGCCGGGTGGTATGCTTGGCTGAACAGTGAAAGCGTTCGAGGGGGACACGTTTTCCGCGGTGCTTAAATCCGACATATCCCTGAATGGTACGGCTGGAGAGAAAGCCACCCAGATCACTCGATGGGTGACGGAAGCATGCGATGCTACTATGCCCAGAAGGCGATTGCTCCCCAGTAGGCAACCCAACTACTGGTGGAACAACGAAATCGCAAGTTTGCGAGCCGCATGTTTTCAGGCAAGGAGGCTTTGCCAGAGGCTCAGGGGAAAACCCGGTGGCGATGATCGAGAGGAGGCACACAAGCAATTGCGTGGCCGCCTAAAGGAAGCGATTCGGAGGAGCAAAAAGAACTGCTTCAAACAGCTGTGCGACCATGCCGACATAAACCCTTGGGCGAGGCTTACAGAGTGGTGATGAAAAGGCTGCGGAAATCACCCCAGGTGACCTGTCCGCGCCTCCTGAAACAGATTGTTACCACGAAAATAGGGGAAGGCAAAGTTTTCTCCAGCTAAATGACGGCATAATACCGCCTGTAACTGTGGAGGAGCTGCGGGAAATATGTGGTAGGTTCGGTGACAACAAGGCCCCAGGGTTGAATGGCATCCCCAACCGAGCTTTGAAACTGGCAGTGAAGACTAGGCCCGAACTTTTCGCCAACACCTTCGAGGCGTGCCTAAAAGAAGGAATATTCCCTGCCCAGTGGAAACAGCAAAAGTTGGTGTTGCTTCCGAAGCCTGGCAAGCCACCTGGAAACCCAGCGTCGTATCGTCCTATCTGCCTGTTGGATACAATGGGGAAGATGATGGAGAGAGTCATCTACAACATACTCCTACCCATCGTCGAAGCCAGCAATGGTTTGTCGGAACGCCAGTTTGGTTTCCGACGCGCCCACTCTACGGTGGACGCAATTGGCATGGTGGTAAGCCCTGGTGACGTTGGATGTCAAAAACGCATTCAACTCAGCCAACTGGAATAGAATTAAACGGGCGTTGGCTGACATAGGTGTCCCCGGATACTTAGCGAATTTGGTGGAAAACTACCTCTCAGAGAGGACTCTCTGGTACGGGACGGATGAGGGCCCCGAAGAATACATTATCACAGCCGGGGTACCACAGGGATCGGTACTTGGTCCCCTGTTATGGAATATCATGTATAATGGGGTGCTTGCTCTTCCCGTCCCAGAGGGGACTACGATTGTCGGCTTTGCTGATGACCTAGCTGTGGTTGTTGCAGCAAAACACCCAGAAGATGTGGAGGTTTACGCAACAGAAACAGTGAGAGCGGTAAAGTCCTGGCTAGAAAAGGCCGGGCTGACCTTGGCAGACGCGAAAACGGAAGCGGCCTTAATAACGAAACGCAGGCAAAATAACACTGTAAAAGTGGAGGTCGGTGGACATACGGTCGTATCAAAGCCGGCTATCAAATACCTGGGGGTAATAATTGACACCAAATTGAGTTTTAGGGAACACCTAGAGTATGCATGCCAAAAGGCAGCCAGTGCCACCACGGCACTTGCAAAAATGTTGCCAAATATTGGTGGGCCGAAACATTGCCGGAGGTTGGTGCTAGCCGGAGTGGTGCCCTCCATCCTGCTCTACTCGTCGCCTGTGTGGACAGAGGCGGTTGCAAACTCTCAGAGACGGAAGCAGGTGAACTCGGTTTACCGGCGGATGGCTTTGAGGGTTTGCAGTGCTTTTAGAACCACATCAGATGAGGCAGTATTGGTGGTGGCAGGCATGATCCCGGTTGACATTCCGGCCAAAGAAATGAGTGTCCTGTACAATGCAAGACATATGGAGGGGCATGCACAGCGTAGAAGTGCGGCAAGGTCAGAGTCGCTTGATCTCTGGCAACGCAGATGGAACGAGTCTGCAAAAGGTCGGTGGACGCACAGGCTCATTCCCAACATTAGGGTGTGGCTTGAGCGAAAACATGGGGAGACCAACTACCACATTACCCAGTTCCTCACGGGACACGGTGGTTGCTACAGGCAGTATCTGCACCGCTTTGGGTTGGATGATTTTCCGAACTGTCCCAGATGCGATGGCATACCGGAGGATCCAGAGCATGTGATGTTTCACTGCCCACGATTTGCGATGGAGAGAAGGAGCTTACACCAGGTACTGGGCAGGAGCGGGACCCCGGAGAGCTTGGTTACTGAGATGCTGGAGTCCGAGGAGAAGTGGCTTGCGGTTGGCTCCGCAATCATCCAAATGCAGGAGGAGTTGCTGAAGGAACAAAGAAGGAGGAAAGCTGCAAATAGGAGAAGGATGAGTGCCTAAGAGCAAACCTACCCCGCGAAGTAATACCTCAATGGTGGTCCCGCGGGGCTGGGGCTGGAGAGACCGGGGGTGGTTTTTAGTGGGTGTGATTCCCACACGCGCCCGCTGTAGTTCCGCCGTTCGGGCGTCGGACGTGTCTTTCTAAGATTTTCCACCTCTGTGTACGCACAAAAAAAAAAAAAAGACCGGATACCGGTTGTTGCGCCGTTGATAATGATGATGATACTAAGACTCGACATAACGAGCTTCACTTTCAAACAGAAAGTGGCAGTACTCCATAAAAAATGGAAGATTTGCGAAGACAGTCATTTTTCAACCAGAGGAACTTTTGCAGTATCTGACGGAATACGAAGAAACCCAGGCCAAATAATAAAAGCATCGAATTTGCAGAAAGGCTTTTGGATTTCATCAGGGGAACGGGGCACATTAGCGATTCAGCGGATGGAATTTTACAATCAACAGAATTAGATGCGGTCAGACTAGAACGGATTAAGATTCAAATGTTCGATGGAACTTGCTCAGCTTGGATTTCATTCAAAGACCTGATCAAATCTCTTGTTCATGACAACGGGAGACTGTCTGGGGTACGGAAGCTACAGTATCTTCGAGCATCAGAAAAGAGAGGAGCGTCTCAGCACAATAGGCATCTTATGATAATATGTCGGATGCCAACTATTCAGCAGCTTGGGATCTCTTGGGACACCAAGCGCATTATTGCCCAGCCACTTTTGGCCCAGTTTTGGAATATGAAAACCGATGTAAAAGCCGAAGGCATCCAAAGAATGATTGATACGACTAACGAGCTCATCACGAATTTCCAAAGTAGAACCATTCGACGCAGTCATGGTGGTTATTCTGAAGTGCAAGCTTGATCCAGAGTTGAGAGCAGAATGGCACCGGAAAATTGGCTACACAATAGACGTGCCTAAGTTAGAGGCATTCCTAGAATTCCTAGGAACTCAGTACCACGTCATTGAAGAAATGAATAAATGCTCCTGCCCTAAAAAATCCAGCAACGTGGGGACATATACCGTTACCCATAACGAACTCGAAAAGTGCGCAGTATGTAAATCAGACCACGGGTTATACAAGTACTCTATGTTCCAAGGCTACACCATATACAAGGGAAGAAAATTTGTTAAAACAAGCAACTTGCGTATCAAGGTAGCGTGTAAGACTTCCGGAATGTATCAACACTCTATGCTGCATCCTATGACTACTGACAAATTTGCAACGCCAAAAAAGTCAAACACGAACCATTCTGATTAATCCAAAAGCAACCTTGTGAATCGGGAAAATATGTGGACTGCTATTAGCAAAGGCAATAATTGAGCAGCGTAATGTCAACGGCGATCTCATCAAGCTGCGTGCACTAATAGACCAAGGTTCCCAGAATCCCCTCATTGCGGAGTACGCGGCAAATTTATTGGGGTTGAAATGAAAATGTGCCTCAGTGATTATATTGGGAATTGGAAGTGCAGAGGACAAATACCAATAACCATGAAGGAAAAATGGTCAAATGGTGAAATAAATACCATCGCGTTAGTCATTGATACAATCACAAATCCTCTTCCTTCCAGGACGATACGCATTATTGGTGACATTCGCCCGACCCGTGCAGACCTAGCTGATCCATATTCCGGGACCAAGGGAAGAAACGATGTTCTCCTTGACGCAGGTGTATACGGGGATATTTTATCTTTCGGAATCATTCATGGAACCCCCAGGAAGAAGAAGAATGTGAAGCTCACCATCAAGCAACCACCAAACGATTGGAAGAGGGACGATTCGCAGTGCATTCAAAGCTGTCCCAAGGACAATCCTGGCACCTGGTCTGTGATGCTGAAATATGAAGCGCACGAGAAGAAGATGCTAAAAACTCAAAATTGTTTCGAGAGTACAACGAATGCTTGCAAGACTATATAGACTGACACATGCAGGAAATACCAAAGGGCGAAGTTGGATTAGCATTACATTATCTACCATATCATGCGATTATCAAGGAATGTAATACAACGACTCAGGTGCGAGTGGTCTTCAATGCATCAGCAAAAACTGCATCTATGAGATCCTTGATCCTTGACAAATACAAGTCCCAAGCGAGGATACAGATCTCCAATGGATCGTGTGGTGACCCAACGAAGCAGATGTAACTAGTCATTACCGGTTGAAGAGAGTTACATTCGGAACGGCAAGCGCACAGTTTCAAGCCACTAGAAGACTGCAACACTTAGCCATGAACGAGTAATGTTTTATGTCGACGATCTAATGACCGGAATAGACACGGCCGAGAAGGGCAAGAGCCTCTACACGGAATTAACTCTTCTGCTTAGAATGGATGGGTTTGATCTGCCCAAGTGGAACCTAGACCAAGTATTGGCAGCCATACAAGAGCTCCACCGGGGGTCAGTATACCCACTTAATTTCAACATGGAAGACCGAGTAAAGGCACTCGGATTACAATGCCATCCTCAAGGAGACATGTTTATGTTCAACATTGATGAAAAGACCCTGCCCACAGGGGGGCTAGCTAAAAGGACAGTGACATCAGCGAACATTTTCGTCCCAGAGAGCTATATTCATTCTATCTATAGCGCAGCGCTCGACCCCACCAAGGCAATGATGGAAATTGTGTTGTCACGGCATACACTACGTTAGGCTTTTTTTACTTTGTACTTTTCCAAGCTTGAGCTATTGCGCGGATCTGCTCTCACAGCCAAGAATAAAGCTCTCAACTCCTTATCTTAAGCGATTCAGAGACAGCCAGGTCTTGTTACCTCCTATTAAAACAAGGCGGAATACTTCTTCCATACAAGAGACCAATTTGGGCGAAGACGTTTCTTTCCTCCGCGAACGGTACATTACGCAGGGGAGACAGAAGTAAGTGACCCTCAAACGATGGTCCCTTTCGTGGCCAATGATGACATGACTCTTTTATTTCGCACATTAAGAAGACAATTCATAAGTCCACTGCTGATCGCAATATTGTCAATCTCGTCGTTGTGGGTCTGTCTGTCTGTCTGTGGTGAAAATTGCAGAAATTTTCAAAAATTTCACCGTTGTTATTATATTTAACAAGACCATGCCTTTCCATCATATGTTCTGGCAAGGTACTGTCGGAGCATTCAGATCACCCATCACGATTACAACCTCCAAAAATTACTCTGGAAGACACATGTCGGAAGTACTTGTCGGAAAGCCACGAGGGTTCTGATGACTGGGGTGCGGGTGCCGGTGTCATTGGTCCAAGGAAAATGTACTTTGAGCCAATGGGCAGGTACACTAGCATATTCCAGGAGGAAATATACGCCATATACAAATGTGCCTCCTTTAATCTGCAAAGGAACTACAGGGGGCAGAACATAGCTGTTCTCACCGATAGCCAAGCAGCGATCAAGGCACTCAGGTCCAACCAGGTGAACTCTAAACTGGTATGGGAATGGCTTGAGAGACTGAATACACTCGGCTCGTCCAACAAGGTTTGGATACTTTGGGTTCCAGGCCATGCTGGGTTGGAAGGTAACGAGGCAGCGGGCGAACTAGCCAGGAAGGGAGCAGGGATGCCTTTACACGGTCCAGAACCCTTCTGTGGAATCGGAAACGGTTTCATCGCTATGAATCTAAGAAATGAAGAGAAACGGTTGAGGCAACTATATTGGGCGGGCCTACCAGGGATGGAGCAGTCCAGGGTGCTTATTGGGGGATACGAACCCATACGCACAAAGGATTGCACCAAAAAGAACCTCCGAATCATAGTGGGAATTCTCACTGGTCATTGTCGGCTGAACTATCACCTAGGGAAGCTAGGGACACTGCCTGCAGGTTTTGTGAGGAGGCGCGGAAACCTCTATGCACATCCTGGGACAGTGTCCAGCACTTGTGCAAAGTAGGTCGAGACATCTGAGAGAACACTTATTACCGGATGCAAAGCTGAAAGATCTGGAAGTAGGGAACATACTAAAGTTCCTAACGGTTACAGGCCTGCTTGAGATACTATGATCAATAGGTACACTATAACCAGTAAAAGAGGCACAATGGTTCTTTAAAGACGCCAACAGAATAATAATAATACAACCTTATTTTCTGATCACAGAAAGTATCGTTCCTCCTTTATCGGAAATCTCCGTTGATACGTAGTACTGTACAGATCTTCCTTAACCTAGAAAGGAATCTTGAAGTCAAAACCCTGTCCTTGCGGTAGCTGTCAGTAACAATCCGACACCTGGTCCGCGTCTGCCACCACTTGTCTATCCAGAGTGCAAAAGGGTAGCGCCCCACTTCGCTTAGGCTTAAAATGTCACCTGAGGTTATTTTGCTGGAATTCTCGCCTAAGGTAGAGCAAGGCAGCACTCTTCGGCCTTTAACAAAGTTATCAAGGAGTGTTTCCATATTCTGGAAATGTTTTCGATAGCCAAAGGTCGTAGCCTTTGGCAACGGGTTGTCCTTATCCGAAGCGTATTTGACATTTTTGAAGCGATTAGGAGAGAATACTTGAAGTGTACTCTTAAACAGCAACGAACGGAGCTTGGATATGATATGGGAATATTCCACCTTTTGGTATAAGAAAGCTACTTTCCAAGTGGAACCAGTATCCTCATTTCGAATAAAACAGCATCCACGGCGATTTCCGGTACCTAAGAGTTGGGCCCACGTCACCTTTTACCAGTGTAGGTTTGATCACCGCTCTTAACTTCCCGTTTCTCTCTCATATGTCTTCCCAGGAGTGAGCCCCTCCTAAGCTCCTTATTATAACATTATATATTATATTATAATCAATTGTACTGCTATATGGGCCTTTGTTCTAACTTATAAGCAGCTGGTTCCGAACTTAGATACATCCGATTTATGACCGAATGGCACTTTGTTGGGGCTGCACTTAGGTGCTAGCGAATCTGAACGGTCGAAATACACCTCTTTTCCTGTGCCGTTGTCAAGCTTCGTCCTTGCGGTTGATATTAGTCAACCTGAATGACCACTTTGAGTATCTTTTACCATCTCATTAATTAATTAATCAATGTCAGATATTTACGAATATAATATAAGACTTGAATGTCCTTCTAAGAAGACAATTACTCTTCCTTATCGCTCATTTTAGATTCATGTAAAAATGAGCGAATTTAAAAAAAAAAGCAAGTATGCAGTTAGCACTCTTACTATCCACAATAATCGATTGAGGTAATTTTCTCAACAATTTGCGAAATTGGCTCCCCAAAGCGTCAACGTTGCAATTGATTGAGGGATATCATCTGTATGCAAGAGTTAAGCCGTTGCATTTGAAATTTTTTCATGGGAAAATCTTCAGACCTTCCATCTAAGATTCACCTTTTAGTTGGAAAAAGGATTCCAACTATTACAGTGACCAACCATTTTGAAAAGTAAATTATATCTCAAGGATAACATTTGCTAGAGGTAATTCCGCTGGCATTAATGTTTAACTAGGACAAACGACGGGATTTTCTCACATTTTTTATTGAAAGCACCACGTAATCAGCAAAAATCGGGTATAAATTGAATTTATCGGAAACTTTTTACCTAGTGTACCATCAGCTTCACTTTGAAAAGTATTCAAAATGGTGGACAGTGTATTTTGCAGAAAAGTAAAAACCGTACGCTTTTTGGACAAGTTGTGGTATTTTGCGCGTATACATGGCTATTTTGCAAGTCAGAACTACAATTTCTGGCAAATTATAATTGTGGCCTACGTCATCCTCGTACCGAACTTCGTAACAATAATTTCCTTTGAGTTTCAGCTGCCCTTCATCCGTGACATGGAGCAGTTGTCTGAGAATTTTTATATGAACATGTCAGTCCTGACTTGCTGTTCCAAGTTTCTAATTATCCTGAAAATGCGTCCCAAGTTGATTAGCATCAATGACCTCTTTGGCAAACTGGACAACGTGGGATTGACAGCACAACAGAGTGATAAATTGCAAAAGGAAATATTGAACTGTAATCGATTGACGACCTTTGTCACTTTTTGGTATTGGTTGGTGTCGACTACCACGGCCTTTAATGCAAGCCTATCTAATGGCAAAATACTCATGTTTAATGTTTGGACCCCTTACGACTTCCAACAGTCTCCCTGGGTATACTGGATAACGCTTTTATTCCAGTACAGCTGCTTTATCATTGTGGCCACACAGAATATGACAAACGATCTGATCGGTCCTTTGTATTTTATAATGCTCAGGGCTCACCTTCAAATTTTAATTGAACGAATACAGAATATCGGATGGGATCCCATGAAAACGCAAGATGAAAACTACGAGGATTTAGTAAACTCTATTAAGGATCACAAGATAATAATGAAGTAAGTAGTAAAACTGATCCTTTTAGCATACCTTTCTAATATCACGATTGAATGTCCTCACTTTTGCAATTATATAATATTTTACTTTATTTGTCAGTGTTGTAGATAAGCTGCCAAAATAAAATTAATAACGCGTATCTCATAAAGTTGACAAGCACAAGGTATGCCAAAAAAATGCAGACACTTGCGCCATAATCAAAATGTCTGTGTCCCTTCCAAAATACTCCTCGCCCCCCACTATCAAACAATCATCCCAACGGTGTTTCTGCAACACAACAATTTGCCTTAATCTCAGATGTGCTTCACTCCTTTCTAAATTCAACCCCGTTCGCGAGGGGGAAAACATCCAGTCAATCTAAGTCATTGTCATACATCGCAACCTTCACGCTATTCCTCTTCACTATCCATTGGAGAGATGCTGAGATTTGACGGGGGTCGAATTTTTCATGAACCTCTTTAAATGCATAGCTAGGGTCTTCAAAATGCAAGAGGTGAGGCTGATTGGTCAAATGTTCTCCCGCCGCGCTTGCCCCCTTTTCGTTTCAAGGTGTAGTGTGATTGTCTAAGCGAAATACAGCTCAGATAAATCTCTATCGTAGGAGCCATGGATTGGCATTGTGCCATCTAAATTCATTTCTTTTTCTCAAACAATAAGGCTGCATGACTTCCAAGCCGGGTTTCGCCTGGTAATCGTTCCGGTTATAGCTGAAATGCATCTGAGTCAGCAGTGCCTGGGTCTTGTCAGATGGTTTCATCCAAAAATCCTCCGACTTTTTAAGGAAAAATGGGCTACTGCCTTGACTTGCCTTGACGAGTCTCGCAAAATTGCTGCTCTTTGATGGCGCGTCAAAACAAAGGTGACTTGATACGCTAGATGGGGATTTAAAACCTTCGTGACTGCCTTCAGATCAGGCATTTGGCAAGACTGATCACAACGAGCCTACCCCGCTTGTGAATGACAAACGCTGAACAAAAAAAAGAATAGATACAACTGATGGCCCACACTCTTAAGCAAGCTCTGTAATGACCATATGTAGCTTTGTCCGTTCCAGGGTCTAATACCAAATATGAATTGGTGGATACTTGAAAGACCATTCTAAGTGACCGGAGTCGACCAAGAGGGCAGAGCTATCCAAAAAACCTGAAAAGGGTGGTGAAATTAACCATGAAGGTCCGCTCACAATTATTGAAGCTCCAACAAATCGTTTCATCGACACAGGCATACTTGCCTCTTTGTTAGCAAGGTTCGGAAAAGTTGGGAGTGGGAGGAAGTAGTTTGAACACTTCAGTCCCTCACGTGTTAATGCATAAAACTTCACGTGCCCTTAAACGGAAGGGTTGTTCCCCCACCTGGAAAACAAACAAGAGGATATAACGCGAAACTATCGGAGCCGCAAGAATCGAGACCCGAGTGCCGCAAACGAGATTCCTGCCTAATTACATCCTCAATTGATGCTTTCGTTCAAGAGTTCAAGATATTCAAGAGGCGTAACCTTCGGGGTTCTCATTTGAGTTTTGCGTCGCCACCGCTTCTGCTAAAAAAATTCGTTCTCTATCCGCTTGGTATTGGTACAGTCTTACATGCAATAGCCTCAGAATCGAAAGTGTCGATTTTCTTGCAATTATCCGTGATGGGGCCAAATTAGTGTTTGTCAAATAAAAAAGTGCGGATCGCTTGAACACGACAATACTTAGAAGATGTCGTTGTAATCTTAACACAATCGTGTGTCTCCAATGCACCTTGGTAACTGTGGCTGGGCTTCCAAAATATAAATTCTAGATATAGGGGCTTAAATGTCTGTCGAAAACCGCAATAATGGAAGGATTTGAGATCTTCCAAACGATCCTTGTAAAAATGTCCTATCTGGCGATAATTCTAGTAGACCAAATCTGAATGACAATCCTGATATTTAAACTGAGGGTTTCCCGAGATATACTTAACATTCACTTCCCCTTCAGATTTAGCAAAATTGCGGTGTAATTAGACAGTGGGCCTACTTGAGAGATACTCCTCTAACTCTTCACTTTACTACAACAACTCTACCAAATTGTTTTTCGTTAAATAATTCCCGAGTCTCCTAGCTATCGAACGCAAGACTAAAAAGTAGCCGTCGTCAGTGGATATCCTATCTTCTCCAACAAATGAGTTTTTGAATTCCTGCCTCCTATTCGGTTCTTCCGACAGACTGGTGCCAATCTCAGTATCAATCTACTGCTCTATATCTGAATAGATCGATGTTCCCTAATAAGTTCGAGTTAACCAGGTCCTCCACACGTAACAAGAACAAATGGGCAAAGGTATTGGTGTGCTATCAAATGGGAGCTCCCAGGACGCTATAATATTGTACGGAATCCACAAAGATGGAATGAAGCGGTCATGCTTGACATCTAAGAGGTTAATTATCACCGCCTGAGGCATCAAAATCATACATGTAGGTCTGAATCTCTCGTTCTGTCCGTTAAAGTTCTGGGCCTGTTAAAACTTTTCAAGTTCCCTCTATCGTCATGCCTGTCTGTCATAAATGCGACAGGACTTGAAGGAGGGAGGGGGCGTGCGTATTTGAGCTCAAAGTTCCAAAAGTAGTCAAACGTTTTCGGACCAACGTATCCTGAATGACCAAAACGCACATTATCTCTCTTCGTGGCCTCGTGCCACCGTGAGTTGTCGCGGTGCGCCAGGAAGTCAAGACCCAAAAGAGCCTGAATATCCTGGCGGAAAAACAGGAGGAAGGTGACGTTGGTTACGATATCAGTAATCTCGTTTATGGGCTATATTGCGAGTCACCCAAGATCGTGGAAAATTAACAGATAGTAAAAGCCTACTCAACCGTCAAGAAACCAAGTCAAGATTACAAAAAAGAAAATATTGAAATTAGAGCACACTTAGTTGCGGAGGGACTAAAAGAGAAAACCGTAAGAAAAGGAAAAATTAACAAACCAATATATAAATAACGTGAAAACTGTGAACACGAAAAAAATGGTTCCCCAAAATAAAACAATTAAAGCAAACATTGTTAGTCATAAAAAAAAGGAAAAACTTTTCATAATCCTGAAAGTGAATGAAACTCGAGGACTACTTATTCCGGTATTTTTAACTCTTAAATGTCACCACCGCAGAACCCATGTATTTCATCAAGGGTTTACATCCTCACTTCATCCAGATGAAATAGAACAATTTTAAATATTTCAATCACGCAACGAAAAGATTGCCGTTCCACAGAAAAGTAAGGAAGGACGTTCCTCAGAAGCTCGGACGACGACAGCTTCCTTCCTTCCCTGTAGACACAGAGATTTCCCGAGGACAATCACCTACAAGACGCTACGTGTCAAAAATAAATACAAGGAATGACAAGCCCTTAGGGTATAATACCAAGAAAAGAATGGGAAACTTTGCAGGGTGGATTGAGAAAATATGGCTTAGGAGCACTTGCTTCCAGGGAAAGGGCATGTAACCTGAAAACTGAATTCAAGTACTCGCGGCACCTTGCCGGGAACCAAGTTGGGAAACTATTGTATTTCTATCCGACACACCAAAATGAACTTAGCAGCCGGGAAAAGGCAAGTTTCCACTGGCTTACCTAGAAGCAACCTAACGAATGTCGTGTCCCACGCTGGGTGCCATTTGTAATGACAGGGTCAAAAAATTTGTAATGACAGCGGCCAAAGCTGACAAAGAGCTGACGAAGCTGACCTTGAAAATCCGCTCCACCGAACTGTTCTGTGCCTCCCTCTAGTCTGTTTCCGTCGGATCCTCATTTTTCGCCTGGTTGACTTCCATTGACTGCACAAAATAGCTCCTGCAGGTTACGGTACTGTAATTGTGAAATGGGTTATGCCAATTCAAATCGCCGATCTCCAATTTCAAGGGATTCGAAGTGGTATGTCTAATTTAAAGATCCTTACGGCGAAAAATATATTGAAAACTGCAACCGATTCTAAATCGGAGAGTGGTTCTAGCTCCAGCCAGTGGTCCACTATGCGGATGATGAGATTCCAACTCATGTGCTCAAATCTGGATGATGAAGGCATTAGGTTCTGCTTGGGGTGTTTACCTAACGAGCTGCCTTTGATCCTGGATAATTGACAACACGGGTACAATTTCTTCAGTTGGTTTAGACTGACGACCAAACATAATTTAGCTTTACCAATTTAGAGAAGATAGTCTACGCTGTGCCTGGAAACAGTTCATGCATCACACCGCACCTTGCTGTTGGTAGCCTGGAATGACTCCAATTGAACCTGCCTACAACAATTTGTGCTCTTCATTATACTAAAGTGTTTCAATCTTTGAGTAATCCATAATTGAATTGTGGTGAACACTAGTTCTTTTTATGGGAGGCAAAGGATCATTACTAATGTTAGTAAGCTCCCTTGCTTCCAAAATGTAACACAAATAGTCTATTGCTAGTTTCTAGTAGTTTCTGGCCATCCCTTTTGTATTTATATGCTGCGGAGTAGAGCTCCTTCTAGTAGAAACCCAGCGAATCCTGGAAGTCTTTTTTGGAATACTCCTCGAATCAAAGTCCCTCTAAAAGCCCTGATGGACTTAATATCCGCTTTGTTATAAGGGATAACAAAAAAGGCGCTCTTGCCGCTATTTCTTTTGCAAATGGTCTTTTACCGCTCTGCCGTTATCTGGGGCTGCTTGCTGATGAGGAGGGAGTTTTCTTCACCTCTATGAAAGGTCTCCGGAAATTAGGAATATATAACCCGATCAAACCACACTAGGTTCAAGGTTGTCCACAGGGTGAGGTACTATCGCCGCGTATGTGGAATATGGCATTAGATGAATTCAGGATTACGCAGATGACATTGTTTTAATTTGTAGGTGCAAATATGTGGATACTCTATTCGATAGAATTCAACTGGGCTAAGGGTTAGTAGTGCCTGGTGTAGAAAGGTGGGACTGCGTATGAAGCCAGCCAAAACCACCATAGTACCATTTACTTGAAAACTTTACGTGACATGGAGGTTAAACGGGAAACAGAGGTCAAATATTTCGGAATTACGCTAGACTAAAAATTACTCCTAAGATGGAGCGATGGCGTAGGTCAGGACGCCAGACAGCTTTTAGGGATATCGAATTGGTGGACCTCGGCGTAAAACCGGGATGTCTGGAGTTTCTTATTAAGGCAGGCCTTGATCGGATACCGTTTGTTGCGCCGTTGATGATGATGAAAAATTACTCTGGAAGACGGATGTCGGAAACACTTGCCGGAAAACCACGAGGGCTCTGATGATTTGTAGGTCCATACCAGGAAAAAATAGGGTTACACTTACAGCCGATGATTACTTATTGGGCGGTAATTTGAGCAGGAATAACTGAACTCAGCACAAAATCCAGGGAGGCACACAAACTGTAAAGACTGGCTTGGGTGTTTATCATTGGGGTAACGAGGATATGCCCAACGGCATCTCTGGAGGTTCTTCTGGGATAAACCCCCTCCATTTGCATATACAGATAGATGTAGGCAAGGAGAACAATATTCAGGATGACCGGCAGAATCAATGTGGCGGTGACGCAAATTATCAATATCAAGGGATAACATGACAACGAGGTTTCACTTCGATAAGAAGTTTGCAAACATGTTGGAGTAACAAGGCAAATTAGGGGAGCGTGGCTTTGACATACGGCTTAAACCAGCAACTGATTACTTGGTACACTGATGGATGCCTCACAGCAGAAGGAGCGGGTATCGGTGTCAATAATCCAAGGAAAATATATTTAGAGCCAAAGGGTAAACACGGCGGCAATATTCGGCATAGACAGATGTACCTCCTTTAATCTCCAAAGGAACTATTGAAGGTGGAACATAGCTATTCTCACTGACAGTCAAGCAGCGATCAAGGCACTTAGGTCCAACCAGGTGAACTCTAAACTGGTACGGAAATGGCTTGATAGACTGAATTTGCTCGGCTTGTTCAAAAAGGTTTGGATACTCTGGGTTCCAGGCCATGATAGGTTGAAAGGCAATGAGGCAGCGGACAAACTATCTCTGGTTTGACAGCTCTACCGATCCTATGATTTCGGATATCAAGCATATGGTTTGCCGCTTCTTCAACGCTTCCTATATGTCTGACAATCTGACAATTGACGCCCTTCGAGAGATGGTAGCTCGAGTGCTCTTGACTATGTTGTATGTTACTCAATCTGACTTTTGCGAATTCCAAAATGGAGTCATTGCGGGTGCTTCCATAGTCATTACGAAATCAATGCTCCTATAGATTAAAAACTTGATATCATCCCAGCCCGTCACTACCCAACATGACTTCCCACACTTACTATTACCATTTCCAGCCTGGTCACACTTCTCGCTTGGTCACACTTTGGAAAACGGGTTGTTTGCTCAAGTTGGGGAGGTGCACTTCAGTCACTACACTGGATCTGAATTCTTTTGTGGTGATTTGAAAACTCCATCAACAAATATAGTGGGCGTAACATTGCAAGAGTTCTTAGGTGGTTGGCGTACTTTTTATTGGACGATGATGGGATTAATGTAAGCTCTGTGTAGGCACAGCAGAATTTCAGCCTTTTTATTGCGTCCTAGAGGTAGTTCTTGCTATATCTCTTTCAGCAGCCAGGATCTAATAGAATATTCCCACCATGTCTAATACTGAAGACCCCCGTAGAGTATTTACGTGAAACTTAGAATCTGCCCAATTGGGTACTTGATAATGTTGTTGAACCGTCACCTTCGGCATTTTCTTCGATCTGAATTCTTTATTTTTTATGCACCATATGAAAGGACGCAGCTCAAGGATTGTTTAAAGAACGTAATATGTAAGCCTAAAAGAATCATGGCATTGAATTCCTTTTTCACTATGTTCATTGTACCTTTAGCTAATTGCCCCTGTTTTAATATGTAGCCCTGGAGTTGTGACTATATCCGCTCCTTTCATCTCCTTCTAGTCTAGCTTATTTTGGGAAACGTTGCCAAAATCGCATGATATAGAGTTCCACCGGTGATCGCTAGGTGAGCCGAGTTCTCGATCGATATAAGCAAATAAATTTGCGGGTCTGGAAGAGGAAGAAAAACGGAAAAGGTCTATTCGAAGTGTGGATGCGGAAGGGGGTTCAAAATCAATTTGGAGTATGGTGGTTTCCCATTGAAAGCTGAAAACTCAAATTATGTGCCCTTATGTGTCCGTTAACTCGGTGCCATGTGATTGACTTCACAGGCTGAAACCATTATTTAATTGTATATAGCATCACTCGCGGTTCTGCTCCAGAACATGAGGGTGTTGGTGATTTGATTGTATTATTTTACAATGTTTAGACCTTGCCCGCTCAGTCTACTCCACCAGAGAGCAAATGGCAGACGTACAACCAATGGACTTAGCACGCCTGTGGAACTATGGTGTCACCATGACTCTGCAGGCGACAAACAAACTGTGTTTCATTGTCTTATCGTCCGCTCCTAGTTTTCACGGAACAACTTTATTAAGCTGACGGAGTCCGTATGCACTTAATGCAGAACCGAATTGCTAAGAAACTTATGGTTCACAGACCAGCTTAACCAAGCTACCAATTTTTTAAAAAGGACGGTTAATCCCTTCTGTTCAGAGTGAAGTTTTATAAATGAGAGCATCTTGTAACGAATTTTGGTTTCATTTCTTCCCAGACCGAGCGTCTGACGTCTCGTCCCTGTTCTATATGAAACCAATGTCGTCCTTACCGCTCTAATCATATTATGGGGTCATAGGGATTGAATTCTGGAAATGACTGTGGTCAATTTACCATGGCTGCATGGCTGCATGAGTCGGATTTTAAATCGGGTTCACCAGTTTGGTAGTCGCCAGACCTTGGTCTTCATATCCACATGTTGACAATATATCTTTTCAGAAATCAATTTAATATTTGATAATTACCAATTAGCTTCCACAAGAATAGCTTTTAGAGATAAAGATAAGATAAAAAAGGTACTTGGTAAACTTGCCTGAAAGTAATTCACATGAAAGGTTAGAGTTTGCAGCAAGGGCAGTCCTCATTACTTATTTTCTTCAATTTCTCGTTTCAGCATTTACAATATATTGCAAAACCTTATTTCCCTAACGATTTTCATCCAATTCGCGGACACAGCCATCGTGACGGCAATGCAGCTTCTCATAATACTTTTCTATGCAGTGAACTTTTCGCAAATCATAATGCTGATGGTATCATCGTTAGCTTCCATCATTGAAATCTTAATCTGTTGCTACTTCGCTGACAGTTTCACAGAAGTAACAAACAATTTGGTGAATGCAATTTATTCTGCAAATATTTTCGATCAATCAAGGAATTTTCAAAGAACTGCAATCATCTTCATGCAAATGACACAGGAGTCAAAAGTGGTTCTTGCTGGGAAAGTTCTACCGATAACATTGGTCACATTCGCATCGGTAAGTGTACTCATGGACAGGTCAGCATGTTTGAACGATAACTTTTGGTTTTTCTTTTTCATAGATTATGAAAACTTCGTACTCACTACTGACCCTAGCTAACCATATGCGTTGATCTTCATGAACCAGATACAATAAAAAAACTGAACGCTAGTAATTTGCACGACGCTATCTAGATCTATCAAATATTACAGTCTCTTGAAAGCACTGTCCTTGATACAAATGTATACTTTAACCTATTGTTTATTAAATGCTTAATGTTCATGAAAAAGGTATATTTATTATGATTCACTAGGACAAAGTTATCTCCATCAACGACGCCACAGTCCAAAGCCATCCTAAATCTGTAGCATCATTCACCTGCGGTATCGATCCATGGACCGTGGTATCGATCTATCGACTCTTCAGTTTGAAAATGTCGATAGAGTCCTCCCACAGGAACATCTAGGAATCCTTTTCTTCGCCATTTACTATAAGCCTCCGTCCGTTTTGTCTTCTGCAGTTTATTTAGGAAAGAGTCATCATCGGCTGCTTTGGTCACGAAAAAATATTCCACTGTAACGACGGGGCGGGTTGGAGAGTATGGGAGTAACACAACCTCTCTGTTCGAACCCTACAGCCACCAGCCTCTCTCTCTGTCTCATTAATTGATTTTAAGTCCGTGATAAGAATTTTAAATATATTGAACGCTATGAACGGAACAATTCAGAAAGAATGAGAATCAATCCGTCTAGTATGCAGCCATTTGCCTCTAGGATCTCCGAAATATCCAGGTTGTATCCTGCAACTTTTTAAAGAAGTCGCTCCAATATATTCATTATATACAGCGTGCAGACGTTCCAAGTACCAAGAGGGCATTTCAGTTTTTATTGTCAAACTAATTGCCATTTTCTCTAGGTCTCCAAGTGCCATAGCCTGGTTTTAAAACCTTCCCTGCTCTAGGCAGATGGATTTTTCCCATATTAAAAAAAATCTAACCACTGCCCACTGCCTGCAAAAGCGCTTACCATCCTACCTAGTCTCCATCTACCTCTCCGCGACAGGACACCAGCTTAAGGTTCCTGAGTAACCAACTAGACGTCCCTATCGATCCACGAATTTTGGGAACCTCAGATGTTTCTTCGCGGAGAATTCTATTCTCGCCACCTCGATAAAAAAACTAGGTTTAACACCTATGACACATTTACCCAAAGATAAAAGTGCACCGGCTCCTCTAAAAAAAGGGATAACCCCACTACGACTTAGATACTAACTACTTCCCAACAGGATTACCAACATTTTTTAGAAAATGGAAAAAGGAAATTTAAGACAAAAAAGCGTGAGGAGAGTACAGATTAAATCATGCATCTCAAAATCTTTTCCGGATCTACCAAGGAAAACTGAAGAAAAAGAAACTATGACAAAACAAATCCATGCCGGCTGGAAAGACGACTGACAGCCTGCGAAGATTTGTAGCTGAGGATCTGGGGATCTGTGCTATCAGTTGTGGCAATACCCGGAGAAATCATACGCAAGGAATCAGAGCCTTTGGCGCAATACTGGTGCCACCCCAATGCGGCCTGTACTGAACGTAAAATATATATCTCAGTCGCGGTAAATGCGTTAATGTGCTCCTTGCCAGGACCTACACCTCCCCGCGGGGATAAAACTGTTGTTTTAAGAAGTGTTTAAATCATCAAATGAGATACCCCAGATAGAAAGACGAAACCGAACAAGTTAGCAGACTCGCTTCCAATCGCATTCGTGGAAGTTTCGTTCAAGTATGGTAAATATCATGGGGCGATTTACTATCCTTCGGGAATGCCTGTTGAAAAACATATTGAAGCGTGAACCGAAGCCCAATTTGGAGGGCATTGATTAAACTACTTTAGAGTGGATTCGGTTCACAATCCCAGCGGTAAGTTCTGGCTAGGTAGGAAAAAGCATATCAGATATTAGAAGAACGATCCTGGAAGGAGGACAAGGGTCTGCATGGTGAATAAAATCCCACATAGATATCAAAGACTGAGGGGTAAAATTCATTGCTGCCAAAGAAAGGGAGGAGAAGATACGAGACATCGACGAATAAACTCCAGGTTCAACTGTGTTTATTTGAATTATCTCCCAAACTTTCAAAAGGAATATGCAATGACAAAATGGGTTGAAGCTGGTCATAAGATCATACTGAGTGGCTAGAGACCCAAAAACGTAAAAAGATAGCGAAAGTGACCGTGAAAGTGCGCCCATAAATGCTGAAGCTCCATCAAAGTGTTCCGCCAACATGTGCTTGCGCGCCTCTATGCTAGGCAGGCTTGGGAATGTAGGGGGCGTGCTTTGAGGACCTCGATTCCCCCTTGTGTCATCTCACCAAAATTCACGAATCCTTTCTGGTCCGTAGGTCCAAACCAGATCCTGAAAAATAAACACAGAGGAGATTCACGCAAGCCTATTTAATGCTCAACACACGAGCTAGATCTGAAAATAAAAATAGAAAAGAATAACGGCTCGACCGCGCAAGTGGAACCCTAAAACTCTGGCCCCGAGTGCCGCGATCGGGAGGAAATACCCACGACAAATCACATCCTCATTTGATGTTTCCCATGCCTAAGATGTAGTGTGAGGCGTGGACTTGGAGGTGAAGATCAAAAATTAAAAAAAATTCAAAATATTAAAAAAAATATTTTAAAATAAATTGTGATCTAGTTCATCCTCAATCGTCATCTTCTTTTTCTTCTTCATCGTGATCGGTTCCTCGATTTGCCATCTAGTTTTATCAAATGTTTGACCCGGATGTAATCGCGAGGATTTTAAATGCCCCATCGACTTTAATGTTCAGATCAATCTTGGGAAGTGAATTCTCGTTAGTACGAATTACGTGACCATTCCATCGAAGACGCCTCCCTAATAGTTCTTCCACGATCGGTACAACCCCATATCGAGCGCAGAGATCCTCATCTTGGGTGTGATCACAAGGTGTCACGCCACTAGTCCAAGGCAACATCTTCATCTCCATTACGGCAAGACGTCGTTCATTGTCTTTTATAGTCGGCCAATACTCAGAACCATAGACAGCGGTAGGACGGACGACATTGCAGTAAATTTTCGATTTGAGACGTTCGTTGATACCTCGCTCACAAAGAGCACCAGTTGTGGAACGCCACTTCATCCAGGTTGCGTTAATGCGTGAAGCAATTTCATAACGCAGTTCCCCATTGGCTGATAGCATTGACCCGACGTGTTTAAAATGCTCAGTTCTGGACAGGTCACTGCCGGTGACAGTGATTGTGCCTGTTTCATGGGGATCGGTCGTCAAAAATTCAGTTTTATTCAGATAAAATCTGAGACCGTTTTGCATGAGGCAATCATTCCATTTTTGGACAAGTTGCTCAAGATTATTTTTGTTATTACACGCTAGGAAAACTTCAGCTGCATAAAGCACCCACACAATGCGCTGGAAGTTTGATGTCCCGTGTGACACTATCCATAACAAGAACAAAGAGGAGTAGCGAGAGGGTGCCTCCTTGATGAACACCAACAGAGGCTCGAAGCGGTTTTTGATACGCCCGCCACATTTCTAACTTTACTCTTCAGATCGTGGTAGAGCAATTGAACCCAGCGCACGAGTTCTTCTGGCATTAAGTATTGTCGTAGAGCATACCAGGTGAGTTCGTGTGGCACACAATCAAACGCTTTTTCTTGATCCAGAAAGGCAATGTAAAGAGGGTGAGGCTTGTCAAGGAGTTTCTCCATGAGTAACCGCCCAGCGTGTATTGCGTCAGTGGCTCCACAGTTTTTGACAAATCCGGCTTATTCACGGTTATTTCAACGATTTCGCGAATGCGGTTGCCAACAATGCGTTCAAAAATCTTGACGGTATGGGAGAGTAACCGGATCGGACGGTAATTTGAACATTCTACTGCCTTTCTTTTTCCATATCGGAACAGTGGTACTTTCTTGCCAGTGAGATGGTGTTCTTCCTTTCTGAATAACCCTATTAAAGAATTCGAATTCACTGAGCCACACTGTTGGGTCCCAGCTCTTTGCTTTCCAGAGCTCAGATGCGATGTCATCAGGGCCTGTGGCTTTTCTCAATTTCTTTCGTTTTATTGCCTCCTCTACTTCAGTTACGCTGACAGTTACGTCGCCGGGTTTTACGTGGGTACCAGTCTCGTGGGCTTAACCCCATGGTTTTCTTAAGACTCGGATTGTTTTTATGCCCACAATCAGAGCCCCGCCGAAGCAAGCTACAACGGTACCAGTCTATACCCAGTGCATGGCTCAGCATTCATACTGGTGGATGCAAGAGCTACCAAAATCTCTACCGAACTAAGGAGTAGGGCACCCGTGTTGAAAAGCAACACCACGCTGAGACCCGAAGGTCTCTGTTCGCTTGAACGCAACCACAATCCCCACGAAGCTCCCACTAGGGGGCCAACCGTAAATAACCAAGCTGAACGCACATGTAACACCTGAAATATATGAATTCAGGGGTTATCTTGGTTCCTATGGTTCCAGTATAACCCTGGGAAGGTTTCGTGACTATTGCCACTTCAGATGAGTCCCCGTGCAGACGCGGGTTCAATCGCCCTAATAAGGCCTTTGGAGCATTCGCCTACTGCATCACGGCCGGCTAGCAAATGCGATACAGGGTCTCCCGGTGCCACCACTATGGAGGATCTCCTCGGCCACTTGGTTTTGATTCAGCTGACAGGGTTGTCCTCCCCGCTACCTCTGAGCACCAGTTGCACTGACAGGAGGAACTGCTCAAAATGTCGGCAATGATTGTGGAAGTGGAGGATAAGCAAATTCTTCAGTTGAAATCTGCTCGAAATATTCCCTCCATCTATCCGTTGCCATTGATCGGATGACAGCGATCGCTTTCTTTACTTTACAATGTACTTTGAGCCAGTGGGCAGGTACATTGGTATATTCCAGGCGGAAATATACGTCGTAGACAAATCTGCCTCCTTTAATCTGGAAAGGAACTACAGCGAGCAGAACATAGCTACTCTCACCGATAACCAAGCAGCGTGCAAAGCACTTAGGTCCAACCAGGTGAACTCTAAATTGGTGTGGGGAGTAGGCTGACATTTGTAGAGAACGGACGTGTCTACAAATTGATATTATTAATAAAAATAATTTAAAATTGAAATTAAATTAACTTTTATCAAGAATATAAAAAGATATTTATATTACTTAATTAATAATATATAATTTAAAACTTAATTGAAACTAATTTACTTTTGAGTTATTATCTAAGTTACTTTTCCTTAAAAAGTTTTGAGAAAAAATTCGTTTTTTTGGCTTGGAGGGAATGAACGGCGAGCCGCCGGCGGGTGGCGGACCAGACCGGCCCCCCACCATAAGGCCTAGGGGCACTCGGATCGGCCGTGGAGTCCGCAACGAGGAGGATCCAGACTTGAAAAGTGAGGATAGCCAATCTTGAAAGAAGAAATGGCGAGCTGGCGAAGACACTCGAAGATTTGAAAAAGCAAATGACAACATTGATAAAAAAAAATGAAAAACTTACAGAGCAGCTAATGGCTGGGGAGGCGGGCCCGCCGTCTCCAAAGGTAGCCAGAAAAAAGGTTAAGCTATCTTCGACTACTTTTGCAATCATGGAGCAACCGGGCTGCCTTGAAGGCGAACAAGTTCTCGACAGCGAATCTGTCCGTATGGAGGACATAGAGAGCAGTAAAGCAGACGATACGAGAGTCGGCGACAACGGTGGCAATGGAAATGTCCCAGAAGAGGATGCTAACCAGGCAAGTTGCAATTGTGAAGATGGAAAATTGGGTGAGTTTTTGGTCTATGTTTCCAAAAAATTAAAGAAAAAAAACAAAACTCAAAAAAAAATGTTAAATAATGTTAAAAATAATGCAAGTACGAGTGAAAATTTAAAAAATGGTCCGACTGGGGATACAATTAGCACCCGAAATAAAGAAAAGGGGGAAAGGGTGCCCCCCATTAATGTTTATAAATTAGGTGGTAGAGATTTAGCCACTCTACTTAATGGGAGCGCGGGGCTCTCGAATTTTGTTATTAAAAAGATGGGGGCCGAGAGAGTCCAAGTCAAATGTAACAAAATTGCAGATTACAAACAAAGCACGGGAGGTCCTCGAGCGAGTGAAGGCTCCTCACTTCACCTACACTCTAAAGGAAGAGAAGGTGCAAACCTTCCTTCTGAAAGGCTTGGATGCGGAGGAAGAGCCCGATGAGGTGCTCAAAATGCTCCGGGAGACAGGAACTGAGGTTAAGTTCCTCTCAGTGTCACGGTTTAGTACGAGGAGGTCCGTTTTGGAAAAACGAATCCTGCCGCACTTCCTCGTGCAGATAAGCCCGGAGAGCCGGGGAAGCGATCTGATCGGCATCAGGCCGCTTAATTACCAGGCCATTCGTTTTGAGCGCCTGCTAAGGGGCGAAATAGTCCAGTGTCAAAGATGCCAGCGCTATGGTACCTCGGTAGTAAATTGTCAAATCACCTTATGATGTGTAAAGTGCGGGAAAGACCATACCGCAGCTGAATGTTCGCTGACTGAAGCAGATGGCAAGGAAAAAACTTTCTGTGTTAACTGCGGAAGCGGAGGGCATCCGGCTTCGTACCGTGGATGTCCTGCATACCGCAATGTTAAGGTCACAAGGCAGCAAGCACCGAAATCGGCTCAAAGAACGAAGGTGTCAGCGGCGTTGGACGGTACCGTCCCTTCGGCACCAATCGTCTCGGGGATCCCATTTGCAGAAGTAGTTCGACAAGGGGGAGCTAAGAAGCCCCAACAAGATGCAAGTGGCGGGATGAACACTATCCTCAATAAAATACTAACCATGTGTGAAAACATGCAGCATACCCTACACGTACACAATACAAAAATAAATAGCATAACAGAATATTTACACAAACAGCATGTCCGCTGCTAGGTCTGCAGTCACAGCGGTACCACTGGATGGTCTCCGGATCATCGCGATTAATGTGAATTCCATCGTAGGAATCCATCGAAGAGCGGAGCTCCTTGATTTCGCTGCCAAACGACAGCCTGACATAGTCTTGATTTCAGAAACCCACCTCAATCCGAGGCATTCGATAACATTCAAGGATTTTGAATTCGTGAGGAACGATAGACGAAATTCTGGTGGGTGAGGTGGTACCGGAATACTTGTGGGTCGCCATTATCGTTTCAGGCATATTAATAGGCCTGAATTTGAAACCTTTGAGTGTATCGAAGTCTCATGTATTCTTTTTTCACTGCCTAGAGGAGGGAATTTATACATTCTGTCAGTCTATGCAGTGGGAAACAACCGAGCCAAGTTCAAGGAGGAATTCCATTCTCTGTTTACGATACTGGAACTGAATAGGCTGCATAATTACTATATTATAGCTGGCGACTTGAATGTTAAGCATACCTCGTGGCTAAACGCCACAAACAATCCCAGAGGGGTATTCCTCAAATCTTGGATAGAGCAATACCAGATAGAGTATAAATGCGAATTATATGGGTCAGAGAGTCCAACCTGGCCCAGGCCAAATTCCTATCTGGATTTGTGCATTGCTGACGCGCGCTTGAACTTTAATTTTAGGAATCCTCAACGGAAACTACAGACTCTTCCTTACGATAGCGATCATAACGCTATTCTTATTGAAGTTCTGTTTGATGGACGAAGAGTTCGCCTTCTGCCGATGGACAGTGGCGTCCACAGGCTGAACTTTACACAAACAAATTGGAAGAAATTCCAAGAGAGGTTTATTCGGGGATATCGAGAGGAATGCCCACCTCTTTATGGGGAAAACGATAGTACAATTGCACCAGGTGACAGGAACTTGAGCAACGAGGAAATACTTTAGTATCTTCTCAAGCTGGAGAACTTGACGCTGGAAACAATTGAACAAGTCGTCCCTAAGATTAAACCTCGCAATAATATGGAAGGATATGAAACTGCAACCATAAAACGGTTGAAAAAAGTGAAAAGCCTTCTGCTCACTCGCGTCAGCAAAATCTATCGGAGATATGGGGACTATCATCATCCCATATTGGTTGAGTTCAAATCACTTCTAAAGATCGCGCGGGATCTTATCCGTCAACATTACGTAAATGAAGTGAACTCCCAATGGCGGGAGAAGTTAAAGGGTATTTCACCAAGCGATCCAGATTCCATGTTTACTAAGATAAATACGTTATTCCGGAAGATGTCACGAATAACTGCACCGAGAATTAAAGTCGGTGGCAGCGAGATACAACACCTTATTGACTCAGGTATAGACACGAATAGCGTAACTGCTGATGCGCAAGGCAATTACATCGTGATGGATGATGCTCTGAAACCCGAACTTATAGGGGAGCACTTTGAATCGGTGCATCGGCCCAGAACGGACTTAGAGCCAACGCAACTTTCGGAAATTGTAGAACGAGAAATATAGCCTGAATGGCACCACAGTTCTCCAATTTAGCTCTGCATTGCAGGCTGATCTCATACCGAGTGATAATCTGCTTGATTACTTTGTCTCATGTGTTGAGTTAACTTCCATATTCAGAAGAGTAAACAATAAGAGATCATCCGGTATGGATGGCATTCCCAACGTGGTCCTCAGGTATTTACCAGACATTGCCATTCGTAATTATTGCATTTTGTTCAATAATTTATTGAACAATTCCTTCTTTCCAGGACAATGGAAGAAAGCCCGAGTATTCCCGATTTTAAAGAGAGGGAAGGATTCATCCAGCCCTCAAAGCTACCGCCCAATCAGTTTGCTGCCTAACATCAGCAAGGTGTTTGAGGTTTTGGTATTAAAAGCCTTGAACGGGCATATAAAGAAGAAGGAATTATTGTCGAACGCGCAATTCGGATTTCGATCTTGACATTCGACAATACATGCAATAACGAAGGTAACGTCTGATATTTGCTGGCGGATTAACAATGGTGAGTGCGTAGGCGCTTGCCTTATAGACATGGAGAAAGCCTTTGATACCGTCTGGTTGGATGGACTGATTTTCAGGCTCCTGAAGAATGAGTTTCCCAGTCACCTCGTAGCGATGATGTGTAGTATGCTGTATGGCAAGTGCTTTGTCATTACGGACGGAAATCTCACTACTAGCAGAGAATTTCATGTTCTGAATGGATTACAGCAAGGGGCAGTGACTGCGCCTATACTTTTTGCGGTATTTGCCGGCGAATTGCTCAATTCTTTCGATTTTAATAAATCTCCTAAAAGGTCGTTGGTTGCCTTTGCTGACGATCTGATAGCCTACATGGCGCACAAGAAGCTAACTGAGGTGCAAGTTGAACTTCAGAAGATGTTCAATGATATTAAGCTCTTCACGAACAGTTGGCGGATGAAAATCAATGCGCAAAAGTGTCAAACGATTCTGTTTCGAAATTCCTTGGCGTATGGCAGTAGGAACTTGAAAAGGAATTGGAGAGATTTCCACATTGTCGCGAACGAGGATAGTTCTGAGCGCATTCCTCATAAGAAGTGCGTTAAATACCTGGGTGTGCGTCTTGACGAGCGTCTCCAATTTAACGAGCACGTTAAAGTCGCGCTAGAAAGCACTCGCAAGGCATTCATGTCTCTTCGAAGACTCTTTTATGCTCCACATCTTAGCCGGAAGGTTAATATTATTTGTTATCTTACTTTGGTTAGACCGGTGCTCACCTACGGGTGTGCTATCTAGTTTAATATGAGTGCTAGCCAAATGGAGAAAATAAGGATCTTTGAAAGGAAATGTCTGCGTGTTTGCACGGGGCTTAATAAGACTGCTTCGTCAAACTATGAGCACGATATAACTAATGAAGTGATGTATGCAGCTGCTGCTGTGTCAAGAATCGACACAGTCATCGTCAGATTGATTCGGAATCATATAGTACGATCTGCTTCGCATGGTGAGAACCCTTGGGTTTCGCAGCCGTTCTACCCAAATGATGGGAATTTCGAGAAAGCTCTCACGACAGGGTTCATACCTCCCGAAGCGTTCGTGTATCTTGACAGTAATGGTCTAATTCTTGATTCTGCCGGTGATCCGGTTATGTATCATATACATAGACGGACCACGGACAAAGGATAGAATACCCCCCGAATTTGACAGTGGGGGCTCCGGGATTCGACTGGAGATACTCCAGAGCGAGAGCAATTGATATTAAGCGGGATGAAAAAGAGAAATCTTGGTACTGGTGGCTGCGGGATGCCGGTTAGCGGTGGCCGTGCTCAGTTCTGCCATTTGTTTCTTGGTGGGGCTTTGTAAATATGTACATATTGAACGGGTGCTGATTTTGTCTCCAGTTGTAACTTATAAATACATATGTTATTATTCTTTGTTTTTTTTGTATGGATGTTATTGTAAAAAAAAGAAAAAATGTGTAATATAAAATATATAATTATGATAGTTTTAAGAACAATAATTTAAGTTAAAAGTATCTTTTGAAGCGATCAAATATTTATTATTACTTTTATATTTCTTTATTTGCCACTAAGGCCAAGTGAATTCTGTCGGGTTTTTGACCATTTCCCGACAACTTATTGTAAAATTAGATTTTCATTTCTTACTGTTTCTCTTCTCTGTCTGTAAATCGTTATTCAAAAATTTTGAGAGCCCACAGTGGCCATTAGATTTAAGTTATTTTTGTTATTTTAAAAGATTGTTTTTTATTGTTCATTTTTCCAATCTATATACTATTGTTACCTATTTCTTAAAAATAAAAATGATTTTAAAAACAAAAACAAAAAATTGGTGTGGGAATGCCTCGAGAGACTGAATACACTCGGCTCGTCCAACAAGGTCTGGATACTTTGGGTTCCAGGCCATGCTGGGTAGGAAGGTAACGAGGCAGCGGATGAACTAGCCAAGAAGGGAGCAGCCTTTACACCGGCCAGAACCCTTCTGTGGAATCGGAAACGGTTTCAAGGCCATGACTCTAAGAAATGAAGAGCAACGGTTGAGGGAACTATACTGGGCAGGCCTACCAGGGATGCGGCAGTCGGGGGTGCTTATTGGGTGATACGAACCTATGCGCACAAAGGATTGCTTAAACCTCACCAAACAGAACCTCTCAATCGTAGTGGGAATTTTCACTGGTCTTGTCGCTAAACTATCACCTAGGGAAGCTAGGGATATCTACGGACACTGCCTGCAGGTGTTGTAAGGAGTATAACGAAACCTGTATACACGTCTTAGGACAGTGTCTGGCACTTGTGCAAAGTAGGTCGAGGCACCTGGGAGGACACTTAATATCGGATACAAAGCTGAAAGATCTGGAAGTAGGGAACATGCTAAAGTTCCTGACGGTTATAGGCCTGCTTGAGATACAATGATCAATAGGTACACTATAACCAGTAAAAGGGGCACAATTGTTCTTTAAGGACGCGGTGCGACTTTCCCTCAACAGAATAATCATAAACATGAAGGTCAACTGGGGAGAATAACGATAGGACAAAATGTATCATCGTAGGGTCGAACTTATTTCATTGTTTAGGACAATGATCTTGCCAATCCTCACAAATTGGCCGGAGACTTGCGTTGTTAACAAAAAATGCTGTGAATTCTTAGCTGCGGTTGAGAAAAATTCCCCTGAAATTTATGAGTTGTACTACAACCATCTGGTCGTGGATAAAATGTGATTCAAAAGGATGCGGTGGAGGTCACCTTTTTCAAACGGGTAAGGCTGACTCAGAGTAGAAAGTTTATAAGAACCCTGGCTGGCATGGAGCAATGGTGTAAGCTGTTAAGGATATAGAATTGGAAGACCTCGGGATGGCTGAGTGTCCTTGCAAAGACAGACCTAGACCGGACACCGATTATTGGGCCGTTGATGATGATGATTCAAGAAGTTAGATGGGATTTAGAAGAACGAAGCAAATATATTTGCATGTTAGTGACTTCTATATTTTTTTCTCAACATGTTACATTGATTGTTATCATTGAATGGTGATTGCAGTGTGTATTAATGGCGAAAAGTGGTGAAACTTCAACTTCACAAATATGTAGTTCTCACCCTAGTGCTAGTAGAGTTAGGTAGTTGGGGTGTTGTTTAATAAGCTCCGGTAGGGGGTAAACCGAAATATTTTAACCATTCCACTTGGACTTCCAGCATTATATCTTCAATTTAGCGCAGTTGATTGGCCACAGTCAAAATTGAATACGAAGTTCTCATAATCTGCAATAGATAAAATAATGAATATATGTATCTTTTAGTGGAATTAACTGTCCTTCTTTGACCTTACCGAAGCAAATGTAGTCAAGGTAACCGGAAACATTTTTCCTGCCATAACAACTTTCGGTTTTTGGGTCATTTGCATGAAAATGATGGCAGTTTTCCTGAATTGCATGGACTGATCAAAAAGATTTGAGAAATAAATTGCAGTCACCAATTCGTTTGTTACTACTGTGAAGTTGTTGACATAGTAGCAGCAAAAAAGGATTTGAATGGTAGCTGCCAAAGTGGTTATGAGTAACATCACGATTTGCGTAAAATTTATGGCGAAGAGGAGGATGACAAGTATTTCTATTGCAACGACAATCGCAGTACTGGCAAACTGAATGAAGATGGTTGATGAAATGGTGTTTTGTAATATGTTGTAGATTCTGCAATAAACATACTTGCGTTTAATCCAGAGAGGTTTACTTCTAGATTGATCTAAACTCAAGTCAATTTGGAAAGTTGCTAACCAAGAGAGTACAAACTTTTCAAATCCCGGAGGATTCAATTTTCTGGTCAACAATAGGATTGTCTGGAGTTTCTTCAATTTAATTTAATTAACATTAAAAGCATATTCCACTGAATTCGAAAAAAATCTACTAATTCCGAAAAATTCTTCACTTACTCCATTACAATTCGATGGTCTTCTATGCAACCAATAAAGTCCTTATAATTTTCCTCTTGCGTTTTCAAAGGATCCCAGCCGATATTCTTAATTCGTTCCATTACAATTTCCAGGTGAGCTCGCAACATTATGAAGTACAAAGGAGCTGTCAAATCGTTTGTTAAATTCTCAAGGGCTAGGATGATAAAACAGAAATATTGAAACAGGAGCGTGGTCCAATAAATCCACATTGACTGCCGGAAGTCATACGGGATCCAAACATTGAACATAAGAATTCGCTCACGGGACGAAGCTGCATTAATAGCGGTTGAAGTTGAGACTAGCGTATACAATACCGCCACTACTGAAGTAAGCCGATTACAGAATAATATTAGCCCCTGCAACTTGACGACTTGACGCTCCGACAGCCTCATACCGTCCAGTTTCGCGAAATATTCGTTTATGTCACCAACTAACTTTACACGCATTCTCAATATAACTAAAAACTTCAATAGACAAGTCACTACAGATATATTCATTGGAAAGTTATCTGCAAATTCCTTTATGTCACGGATATAAAACAATTGGATTAGAAACGATAACATCGTTCCGATATTCACCCAGATAACAACAAACCCAACAAATCCTTTTTGCCACAACTTATACTCCAAATCAGGAAAAAATCCGTGGAATTTTGCATAGTACCATATTCCGTGTAAAAATCTTTCAGTATTCACCTTGCTTTGAGCAATTTCCACTTCCATATTGAATACGTTTAGGTGAACAGTTTAACATGAACAAGGTGTGAAGCACAGCACCTTATATACCCCTACTTCCAGGTGTCAATTAGATATCGTGCCAGTTTCCTTAATAAAAAATATGAGAAAGTTACGCAGGTGCCACTGTTGCTGTAAATTATTGAAAGAAATGGTTAAAATAATTGGTCAACACCCACCTCGAAGGAACCCTAAAGATACTGAAAATTAGATTTATTGAATTAGAATTAGATCTCCTGAAAGCTAGTTGCTAGCGAATACTTCACATAAAAAAATTCGGAGAAATTTCCGCTCGTGCTTTCTTTGTAATTATGGGTTTGGATGAACTCTTGGAAATTCAGGATCCCAATAAATACTTTATAAATCAGATATTCATACGTAATTTGAACATTTTCATTACTTAGACGAAAAAAGGAAAATCAATAGGAGATGTTGGTGAAAACAGTGAAAATTAGTTTTTCGTATTGTACGCTATCGACAGTTTTAGTGATGCTTTACACTGTACTGTATTTACAAGACTTGACCCTTTATTCCAAGACCCCTAGACCTCGACATTTGTCAGTTCAATCTATTATTTGCAACAATTCAAATAATAAATATGTAAGTATGTAATATTATAATAATATTGATGCTTAGGAATAGAGAAATCACCATTTGGAGTGGCTATCATGCTATGCTAAGAACAGTGAAAATAGCGAAAATTCATCATGAAAGTCGTACAGTACCCTTGCATACCGCTCTTTGAGCCTGTTCTGGGAATATGTGAGGAACCTTCAGTCTCTCACAAGCGTGTATGTATGTATACCTCGCGTCGTTTCTCAGAACGAGTCCTTGAAATAAATGACCCGTACCTGACACTTACACTCCTCTTCTTCGGAACTAATGTCAAAACTAATATTGGTGTTAAAAAGCACAAATCGAGACCTTTGATTCGACATTCCACATGGTTACATTCCGTGAAAAAAAAATGTGCAGCCTTCTGAACCCCCCTTAAGTTCAACGGGGTACAATGTAATTCACCGACCGACCGACCGAGTTCCAACTTTTCTGCCAAATTTGGTGACAATAAGTGAAATCATTTTTTAGGAAAAGTACGTGTGACAGACAGACAGACAAAGCAATGCAAGAAGCCGCATATTACTCGAAGCATTTTGACGTTCGAATGTCGTCCTGGCAAATACCGGCGGATTCAATACTTTTCGAAGACTGGGATTGGTAATGGACTTTACATTTTTTGGCGATACGTTATCCAAGGATTTGACTTGGCAGGTAAGCGAAGAATATACCCCCGCGGTCATGGGGCAATCATCTTCCAGGTGGAGCGTAGGACCAGAGGTAAATGTAGCAGGAAAACTGCAGTGGCAAGTTAGAAATCCAAGAAACTTAATAAGCAAATGCATGAGACGATGCCGATGGGAAGCGCAGAAGAAAAGGTGACGCAGGTTGTTAAGAAGATGCAGACAGCATGTGACGCTTCCATGCTACGTCGAACTGTATTCAAAAAACGAATAGACAGCTTTTAGTGGAAATCCGAAGTTGATGGATGTCATAAAGTTTGCCTTAAAGCCAATTAACGTAGCACGAGCCGACCTGAGTCTGAAGAGTTATAAAACCAATAAAGAAAAGCGAGAAAAGGACTACAAGCAGCTATTTATATATATAAAACCGAACACTTCAAGAGGTTATGAAAGAAGGCGGACTCCGACCCATGGAGCGGTGCGTGCAAGATAGTCATGACATCGATCAAGGATAAACGGTCACTGCCGACCAAGACCCTGATTTTTAAGAAGATTGTCTTCCCACAAGTCCCAGGTTAATCGACCCTACCCAGTGTTAAGGCCGATCTCGATGAAATTCCCGACGTAATCACAGAAAAGGTTCTTGATACTGCAAAGAAAATAGCCGAAAATAAAACTCCATGTTTGGATAGCATCCGGAATAAGGCAATTCTAGTGACAGTTCCAAATTGGCTTGGACAAATATTCATAGCGCGCTTCTAAAAAGGGATTTCCCGGGAAAAGTGGAAACAACCGAAGCTAATGCTACCTGCGAAGGCAAATAAGCCTTTAGGAGAGTGAAATTATGCGGTGTTTCCAACGATTAATTAATTGAAATAATAAAACTTGTTGTTTCTTTTTCGTTGGTGTGGGTATTTATTCTTGCAAATACCGATATTTCGGGAACCACTTGTTCCCTTCATCAGTGCAAACTTGTTTTATTATTTCAAGCCTTTAGGAGATCCTTCGTCTGGTAGGCCTATATGCCCCTTGAACGGAATTGCCAAACTCTTCGAATGGGTCATCAACAGCAGGCTTGTAGCGATCACAGAATGGTAGGGTGGCCTCTCGGACGAGCAGTTTGGATTCCGAAAAGCGTTAGCTACTGTCAATACGATCAGTATGGAAATGAAAATTGCGGAAGCAGCTATGGAAGCCAATAAATACTGCGCGGTAGTTACCCTCGATGAATATAATGTTTTCAATTCTGCAAACTGGCATATAATAATTGAGCCTTTAAACGAATTAGGCACTCTCAAATACCTGGTGCGCATCATCATAGAGTTTCTCCGGGAGAGGCCGTTGTGTTACGATTCGGACGATGGACCGAAGACACATCGGGCAATTTGCTGGTTTCCACAAGGATCGCTCCTGGATCCTCTCTCATGAATAATAATGTACGAGGGAATGTTGAGGCTTCAGCTCTCCAAAAGGGTGACTGTTTTTGATTTCTCAGACAATTTCCGGGTGACTGGCCTGCCACAAGACATCAAGGAGATCGAGGTTTTGACAAACGAGGCTATTTGAGAAATCAGATACTAACTAGAAGACGCTGGTCTGGCGCTCGCAGAGCATAAAATGGGGGTAGCTCTAAGCACCAGACGAAGGAAGCAAACGCCGATGAAGACCAGAAATGGCGAACATACTATACACTTGCAACCAGGGCTCAAATATCTCGGAATCATGATTGACCAACAATTAAGTTTCAGGCTACATCTTAGAATTTTTGCAATAAAACCATCCGAATTGACAACAAGCAAAGCCGTCGGATCGTTAGCTCAATTTTCCTTCAGGTAACTCCTGCCAGAGCATTGGAACAAGAAGCAAATTGAAAAAAGATTGCACACCCATACGGATTAAGTACATTGCAGAAATCATGCGCTTACAGTACAAAATCTGACGAAACAATATACGTGATAGCAGGCAATCATCATCATCGACGGCGTAACAACCAACCGGTCTTAGCCTGCCTTAATAAGGAACTCCAGAAATCCCCGTTTTTCGTCGAAATCCACCAATTCGACATGCCTAACTGCTAGCTGGCAATAAACTACCGGCCCGTATCCATCCTTTCCTCGTTCTCCAAAATTTTTTAAAGATACCCACACTGTATATAGATCTCATGTTTTCGGGCCCGTACCGTGACATTCTTACCAAGTGAATTCCTAACTTGGATCGGAAAGTCATCATTTTTGCCCAAGCAAACATTAGATCGGTTTCTGTGTCCTTCAGATTTTGCTAACATATCCGCCTAGATCTTTTACATGGGGTCAGCTTTGACCTTTTTTAGTATCTCTGTGTACGACAGATTGCTCTTACTAGAGGTAACAATTGCCTCTGGGCGAATTCACACTTTGCTTTTTGTGATTAAACTTGGTCCATCCTCCATTTTTGGTTACCTGAGGTTTCGTATCAATCACCGATGGTCGCACTAAGGGTTCAGGTTTCCTCATTTCTGAGTTTTTAGCTTCGTTCATCGGGACTAACACATGATTTTTTTCCTCTAAGGCGCCTGCTGATTCGCTAGTGCGTCACTATTTTTCTCCCGTACCTTTTTATGTGGTATTAGGTCGATGACACTATGGTTAAGTGTCACTTGGGTCACCCATGGCCGGTTTTAGCTTTTGCTTGGGTGCTCTTTTCTCCTCCTGCGACATATTATAGAGGACCCTAATGGCCGGATAGCTGAGTGGTTAGAGCACAAGACTGTCGTACGCTGGCGGCAGTGGGATTTGTATCGTGATTTGACGTCGGATACCAGTCGACTCAGCTGTAAATGAGTACTTGAGTCAAATCAGGGTAATAATCTCGGGCGAGCGTAATGCTGACCACATTGCCTCCTACAGTGTTCTGTAGTGTACCGTTACGGTCTTGAATGAAGTGCTCTAACACACTTCAAGGTCCTAATTCAATATGGATTGTTGTACCAACGATTATTAATAATGACTCTTACCATGTTTTTGATAGCTTGACGAACGTTATACTTGTCATTTTATTAACTCGGACAGCTCAACTATTTCTGCTGCAAGCTGGATGAAGGGTAGTTTCTGCATGTCAGGACTCTGTTCTTAAAGAGTTCCGATCGGATCACCCCTTTAAACACTCCGTCACCCTTAGCCTTTAATGTACTTTGCTGACTTTTTGCCGTCGTTGGTATCGGTGGGGATCGAACAAATTGAGGAATTCCTACTGAATAGGTTAAACCCTTGATTTTGGAGTATCTTACGCGTCGAAACCGCCTTCATGGGTCAGCGATTTCCATCCAGCCCATCATTGTTCGCCTTCGTTATTGATGTTCTTGGCAATGTCTTGCTTCGCTTGAACACCTCAGTTTCCAAATCTAAATCACGTGTAGCATTTTATAACACAGTGTAGGCGCGGTCAAGCGATATCGGCAACCGCTGCTCACTCCCAAAGGCCGCCGGTGCCGGAGTTCCGAGACCCTGCACAGTAACTTTCCTTTTTCTTACTTCTTCCATGTTGGTTTTATTTTCCGGGTATCCTTCTCTTAGCCATTTTTGTCAACGCACCAGAGATGATCAAATACTAGCCCATGCACAGTTAGAAAAGAAAAGTACATGAACACGTATTTTAACGTCAATAGGCATGCTCCTATCCGCCAGCTGGGGTTGCGTCTGATGGGAGATTTGGAAATTTCTCACAAGCTGTCTATCTGTCTGTTTGTTATAGTCAATTTACTTGGAAACTGATAAACCAATTGTCACGAAATCTTTTGAGAATATGTAGTCTGTGAATTCCTTACCATGCAACGAGTGACATCACTTTGCTCCCCACACATGTGGAAGGAGTGTATGAATTTTGTTTTTTTTTCACAGAATATGGTCAATTAGTATTTTTCGGAGTTGATAATATTTTTGAAACTGAGTAAAAAACCGAGGACCGTTGGCTCAAAATGTGTGCTCCAAAAAATCTCCCATCTCTCGTTCTCAAAAAAATCAAAATGGTGTATCCACACGAAATCTAGGCCTCGAAATACATCCTACTCCGTTATCTGCTTAAATGAAGGTAATAATAGGGTATTACTATATTTTAGAAATTTACCCGAAAACCCCTCTTTAGTCCATCCTAGAAGTACAAAGTTGGGTACAGTTATAACCAATAACATGATGCGTAATTTTGGAAAATGGACAAAAATTCAACTATTATTAACAAAGTTATAGAATGTCAAAATTGTGTATTTCACGTGAATTTATCGCAATCTAAGACGTGTATGACGTCATCATCATACAAAGCGAGCTCATATGAATGGCGGAGTTGGATTTTGGAAATACATGTCATGTATATCAAAAAATATTCTGAATAGGGAAACGTCAATAGGAAGTTTCTCACACAAGATGAATACAAAGTCTTTATACCCGAAGCGTTCAGCTTCCAGAATTCTGACTTATTTTTTGAATACGGGCGACATACACCCATTAAAGAAGAAAAGAGATCTCTTGACAAATGCAAACAGAAGCTAAAGGAGATATCCAAGGAATTACTACGATGACATTCAGTGATCAAAAAGTACCGGGAAATTATTATTTATGCGAACCGGGCATGACAGAACCAGTAATTTGGCGGTATATGTCTGACGTTTCTTACATCAGCCAAGTTTTTACCTTTTGTGGAATTTTGTTGAGCAAAGAGTTTGTTTAAAATTTTGTGTTACTAATGAAACATCGGAAGACGGTTGCTAAGGACATGAGCTTTGAAGCGAATAATGCCCCAACTTCATGAAACGCATAATTACTGATGATGAGGCAGTGGTCAATCTACTAGTTTGACATGTAGACAACATAGTTTGTTTAAGAATTGAGGGGTCCTAAGTCCGCATCCACTTGACGTCGGACCCGACCATGTGGGAAGCAACTTACTTCCTCATTTTTTGGTCCACGGACCAAACTTCAAAAATATTAGGCGAAGACGGTTTTACGGTCATGTCGTTTTCTGCGAATTATATAAAAAAGCATTGAACATCTGCGAGCCGCTTCGGTCACGCTGCTTCCAGGGCAGAGAGGAGGCAACGTCTGAAGATTTGCCTTTGCCCTGGTAAGAAACCGTAAAGCCGTCTGCGCCTAATATTTCATAAAGGCAAGTCAAATGAGGATGGACGATTCCGTAGCCTACATAACGCCGAAATCTATGAGCGATACCATGACCGGTTGTGGATAAAATCCGGCTCAATAGGTTACGGTGGGCGGGTCACTTAATCCGTATGGATGAGGATGATCCAGCCGGAAAAGTCTATAAGGGCAATATCTATGGTTGAAAAAGAAGACGAGGCAGATCCCGCCTAAGATGGAGCGATGGCGTAGGCCAGAATGCCAGACAGCTTTTAGGGATATTGAATTGGTGGACCTCGGCGCAAAACGGGGATGTCTGGAGTTCCTTATTAAGGCAGGCCTAGACCGTATACCGGTTGTTGCGCCGTTGATGATGATGATGAGGTCAATAAGGATCAGAGTGGGGCTTTGAAAATGAGTCAAAGCAGAATGCGAGGACATAACCAAAAATTCCTTTGGCGGTCGTCAGGTGGATGCTATTTTGTTGAATATAAAATATATTTGCCTTAAAATTAAGTCGTTTCTGTTTTATTCATGAATTTCCGGCACTTTTTGATCATAGGGTCTTGTTGAGGGAATTCGAATAATGAGGAGTTGTGGTGTTAATAATAAGTCTTAATTTTAATTTTGAATTTACGCTAAAAGCATTCAGGATATTAGGAAGGATTTAAAAAAATAAAGCGAGTATGTATGCATGTTAGTGAATTTTATATTTTTCTCTAAAAGCAGACACCAATTGCCATTGGGTGGTGATATGTGAATGTGGATTGTGGTGATACTCATTTATTTTGTGTTATAAAGGTGGTGAATGGACAAGAGGCTGAACCTGAAAATATATCGACTTCTACCGAATTTTCAATTCACAAAGCATCTGAGGTAGCTAATGAATCGAACGCCGAAATATTAGTATCATTTCACGTGGACCTGCAGCATAATATCTTCAATTTATCGCAGTTGATTGGCCACAGTCAAAATTGAATACGAAGTTCTCATAATCTGCAATAAGAAAATAATGAATGTATCTTTTAGCGGAATTAATTATCCTTTTGTGGTCTTACTGACGCAAATGTAACCAAGGTAACTGGGAACATCTTTCCTGCGAGAACAACTTTCGGTTTTTGGGTCATTTGCATAAAAATGATGGCAGTTTTCCTGAATTGCATTGACTGATCAAAAATATTTGAGAAATAAATTGCAGTCACCAATTCGTTTGTTACTACTGTGAAGTTGTTGACATAGTAGCAGCAAAAAAGGATTTGCGCGGCGGCCGCTACAGTGGATATGAAAAGCATCATGAGTTGTGTAAAGTTTATTACAAAAAAGAGGATGACAAGTATTTCCATGGCAACGGCAACCGCAGTGCTAGCAAATTGTATGAAGATGGTCGACGAAATAGCGTTTTGCAATGTTTTATAGATCCTGAAATTGGTGAAGCGTTATTTTTCTAATGTCTGAGGTATAAAATTTAAAAAAGGTCACTTACTCCATTATAATCCGATGGTCCTCTATACAACCAATGAAATCTTCATAATTTTCCTCTTGTGTTTTCGTAGGATCCCAGCCAACATTTTGAATCCGCTCTATTAGAATTTCGAGGTGAGCCCGTAATATTATGAAGTACAAAGGAGCGGTCAAATCGTTTGTTAAATTCTGAAGACTTAAAACACAAAAACAGGAATATTGGAACAAAAGAGTTGTCCAATAAATACACATTGACTGTCGGAAGTCATACGGGGTCCAAACATTGAACATAAGGATTTTACCATTGGACAAGGCTGCGTTAAGAGCGGTTGATGCTGACACTAGCGAATAGAATATCGCCACTACTGAAGTGAGTCGATTACAGAACAATATTAACCCCTCCAGCTTTTCGACTTGACGCTCTGTAAGTCCCATACTGTCCAGTTTGGCAAAATGATCGTTGATACCAATTAACTTTAGCCGCATTTTCAAAATAACTGAAAACTTGAGTAGACACGTCACAACAGTTATGTTCATTGGAAAGTTATCTGAAAATTCTTTTATGTCCCGAATATAAAACAATTGAGTTAGAAAGGATAAAATCGTTACAATATTGGGCACGACCAGAACAAACGTCACAAATGCTTTTTGCCTGAAATTATACTTCAAATCAGGATAAAATCCGTGGAATTTTGCATAATACCATATTCCATTTAAAAATCGTTCGGTATTCACTTTACTTCGAATAATTTGCACTTCCATATTGAATACGTTCAGGTGAACAGTTTAACCTGAACTAGGTGTGAAGCACGCCATCTTATATACCCCATATTTGTGGGTGTTAATTAGGCCTCGTGCCAGTTTCCTTAATAAAAGATATGGGAAAGTTACACAAGAGCCCTTGTTCCTGTAAATTATTGAAAGAAGTAATGAAAATAACTGGTCAACAGTCGCCTCCAACGAACCCCGAAACCATTGGCAATTAGATTTATTGAAGTAGTATTAGGTCTCATGAAATTTGTGGTAGGAAATGTTGAACATTGCGGAAATTTTCACTCATGATTTCTTTATAATTATACTGTTGAAATTCGAAGAAATGAACCCTGGATAATTCAGCAGATCCAAACAAGACTTGGTGAAAAAAAGTTCTTCGAGAAGGTAACCACCCGTTCTTCACATTTACTCCCTCAGTATATAGGGAAACTGATCTCGTTATAAGAGGGTTAGGTAACTCTTACTCTAGCGACAGGGTGCTAAAAGAAGTTCTTGGTCAATGGATAATAGAGACAGCAACCGCTCGCACTGCCTTTTCTTTATTTATACCTGAGTCGGTCAACAAAAAGCGACTTAGTCACTCATCATAAGGCCAAGAAGCCGCCAACCAGTAAGGAACCCAAACCCTCCTTTAAGCAAATACCCATACCTACGCTTCAGTTGTCAAGGCACGGAGACCCAATATCAATCTCCACCTCGACTCAGAAGTCAAACTTATATTGCAGATAGGGCACACTAGCACTTTCATTGAGCAATTTTGAACGCCCATACAACTTTTTGCACCTTTTGTCGTTCGATGAAACCGGAGGTGCATTAGACGCTGTCTTTGGCAGTTTTCAGTCATTTGGGGTGGAGAACTTCGGATGCCCAAGTTTTACAACACACTTCATCGATGTCGATAGTAAAAAACAATTAAGTGATCACATTCAAAAAGATCACCTATACTGAGATCAATTAGATGCTGGCTTTGGGAGTCGTTGAACAGTCACAAAAGTCTTGGTCTTTACTCGTCACCCCATATGATAGATCTTGGAAAAATCCGCGTTTGCATTGTTTTCCGAAGTGAACATTTTCACCATGAAGTACGATCATCTTTACATCTCATTCAGGGGATTTTCAGCCGGGTATATTCCTCCCAGGTCTAGATCTGGAGGATGCATTCTGGCGAATTCCACTAGATATAGCGGCTAAGGGTAAGGCCGCTTCCACAGTTCCAAAGTTCCAAAGGTCCAAAGGTCATGCCGTTTGGGCTCCGCATGCAGCGACTGATAGTTAAGCCACTCTTGCCTATTTGCGGCACAAGGGATTCGTATGCTGATGATGGCTTGCTGTTCATCAAGCAGACTTTTGATGCGCACCACTCTGCGAAGTACCTCTCATCAGGGAAGTAAATTCATCCCGGGACTATTATTGGTTATGGCACGATTTTAAGCACAAGGTACGTACCGCCTTAGATTTTCTGCATATAAGAGACGACGCTGACTTCTTGGAAAGTAGAGATGGTATCAATGATTTGTAATCCACCGTTGGCAAACATGTTTTCGAAGAAGCGTCATTTTCGTTGATCTAAAAAAAAAGCTACTTTGCATTTTAACACGTAAGACGCGGCTTTAGTCTTGCATAGTTCTGACTTCGCTGAACTTTTCGCAATACAATATTCCTTGTTGTTAACGGTGACGTTCAGCGAACCATGGTACCCTTCAACGTACACTATAAATAGCCTGACGAATAGATGGCCACTCGTTTATCTATGGATTTATGTCCCGGTCCGTTTTTTTCTTGATGACTTGAGAAATGCCCGAAGCTGCTCCAAAACCGATTCCCATTGTCTCTAATTGCACAAAGTCAATATGCAAATTGCCGCTGTCACTTTAATTTTATTTCTTCTATAGAAATACCGATCCCTCCGATTGGCGATTGGACCGGTGTCCGACATTTCCTGAATCAAAAGCATCCCGCTACAAACAGATCGCCCAGGGCTGATTCGAGGGTCGATCATGGCAATAGATAGGTGCCATCAGCTCCCTTCGATCCCATTCAGCCTAGACTGAATCACAGTTAGCCGAAATATCACATTCAAAATCCTCAGTAAACTGTAAAATTACACGTAAATGAATGCGGCATGTTTTGGTGAAAAACGCTAGCAACTCGTGAACAGTTGTGAACTGACTGTCAACTTCAATTATTTTTTTACATTTTTTTCTTATCAGATATATAGGCTTACTCCGCCGCGAAGAACACCGGTGGTGGCATCTGTCAGTAGAATTAACAACATTCGAAATTTATTCGAAATTTAGTTCGAATGTTGTTAACCCTGCTGCGCCACAAGTTAAAACAACGAAACAAGTCGGAAACCGGAAGCGTGCGCTTCGGATACGAAAGGTTTTGTCTCTTCCTTATTAACATAATTTGAGGACATGTCTGTATGGTGGGTATTTTGTGGCGTCGACATCATATAGCGGTAGCTTCATATTTTTTTCTCAGATTTTTCGGTTGGGTAGTTTCTGAGAATGGATCCGTAAAAGGAATTGTCATTTTCGAACCCCCGCCCTCCTTTAATTTGATATACAGCACATGACTGGTGAAAAAATTGGTGGAAAAAAATGTATACCCCACATGAATATATTTGGTGGGTAAAAACTGTACATCCCCCTTTTGCATGTTTTGGAGACCCCCTTAAATCAAATGTAGAAGGATGCAACACTGCGTGTATAGGGCGTTCATAGTATCCACCTTCTAATCAAATTTCGGTTCAACCGGTATAGCCGTTTCTGATAAAAGTGGGTGTAACAGACACACAAAACCTTAAAAGAGCATAAAGTAGACACGGTCTACTCCCTACTAAACTTTTTCGATCACGGAAAAAGCACTCGTTCAAAACCAATGCAGCAGACACATAAAGAAACTCCTTCATGCCTCAGCTGAAACCGAAACGGATAAACAGTAGCTCAACATAGTGATTTAAGAGCACTTCAACTCCACCCAGATCAGGCCTATTACGGAGGAGAATAGTCCAATCGATCGAACACTACTTTCAAGGGGCCTAAAAATTACTGTCTCCGCCTGAGGGTGATAGGGAAGTGTAACCTTGCGATACATACGAAGGGTATGGAGATGGGCTAAAGTTGTCTTCATTCCCTTCTTAACAGGCTTCATACTAAAAGCAGCGAAGAAAACAAACTAATGTCCTAATGTCCATCCTTACAAATGTGCTTATGGCTTAGGTCGGTAGGTAAAGTAATGTATGCGTTATTGAACAAGAAAGTGCTTTCGATTGTGGATAATTCATTTACCACTTTTGCGAAGAAAAGTCTGAATATCATTTAGAGCCCTTTGATCTCGCTCTGTTTTGGTTATTGGCAGAGACAGGTGCGTGAAGCCTAACAACCTAAGAGCGCTACCACAATTAAAGACTACACGGCGATTTGGGCACAACTCTTTTAAAAACCTTCAAGAAAGCCAACCGCCCGGGAACACATCACATCATCACGAACTCTCCTCGGAAATATGCTCCCAGAGGACCATCCCCGTACCAAATAACCTTAAACACTAAGATCTCTTGTGGAATGAGGGCTGATTGCTCTCAGCTCCACATCATTTGCTTACCGCATCGATGAACAGCGATTCGATATGAATACAGCGTTTCCCAGTGCTACCTTCTAGGGTTCTCGTTCAGCCACTTGATTTTGACTCCCCAGGCAGCGTTGCCTCCCCATTTGGTCCTCGCCACTATGCAAACGAAACCGTATAATAATAAGTTGGCGCAACGATCCAATTGGATCAGGGTCTTGAAGTGGGTTAGAGCACTTCATTAAAGACCATAACGACACACTACAGGATTACAATACCCTATAAGAGGCAATGTAGTCAGCATTGCGTTCACCCGAAATTATTACCCTGATTTGACTCAGGTACTCATTCACAGCTGAGTCGACTGGTATCCCACGTCAAATCTCAATACAAATTCTCACTGTCACCAGTGAGAGTTGAACCGTACCCTTCCGTCTGATACAGCCTTAGTTTCAAATATAGGATGAAATTACTAAGCGATTAGAATCGTGAATAAAAGCCACATGAGTTCCGCAAAACGAACTTTGAAAATATTAAGACTGCGAACGTTGTATTCACGCCCACTTATATGGAAGGCTATTGAGCAGTATACCAGCATCTATCAAAGTTGGTGTAGAGGTGTCATGTTATGAAAAACTGAGCGGTCAAGACAAGATGATTAATGCAGATTCTTTTTTTAAGAAAGGAGAACTAGCAAACTTCCTATGAACTGACTCAATTTTATGACTATCACAATTGTAATGAAGAAAAGAATTAAAAATTATGATAGCGGAGGGTGAGCGTGTCGACATAATGATGGGTAAATCGAAGCTTCCTACCAAGTGTCATCCCAAGATCCCGGTGAAAAACAATTGCTCACGCGGAAGGGGGGTATCCATACATGCAAAAGGGAGGTATACATTTTTTTTTCATCAAATATGGTCATGTAGGGTATCAAATGATAGGTCTCTCTTCTGATATACCCTCCATATCGATATCAGTTTAAAAAAAATAATAATAATATCATTATAATTTTAAACTGCGAAGCCCTCATTAAGTTAAGTTAGAATCAGGAAATTTTGCAGCAATGTAGGTTACAACATATCGCACTATTATCAACAAAGTTATAATAAGTCCAGTTGTTGCTTCTGTGCAAATTCAAGACTTTGAATGTCAGTATCACTCGAAAATGGATACTCTCACATAATGTATGGAGATTTTACGTGCTAGGTTCTAATGGGGCACTCCAATCAAATGTTTTTATAAAAGATATACACAGAACCTTCCATACCTGTAGCGTCCAGCTTCCGGTTTCCCGCCTTGTTTATATCTTTTTTATACCTTTTATACCCTCGGACAAACTCCTCTTAAAAACACGCATTTTTAAGAAAAAATCGGCTAGGCCGGTAGGACCATAACCGCCGTGATCATCAAAACTCTGGATACGAAATTCAACAATGGAAGGATTTAGAAGAGGAATGAACGGTGTGCTGGCTATGGGAGGATCATATAAGTCGCGAAAATTAAAGGAAGAAGGAATGGAAGTAAAAATTGAAAAAAAAAAATTATCTGGGAGAAGCTGTGAGCTCAGATGTTCGAAGTTGGCAATAAATTCGGCGAGTATTATAATGGGAACGAGAGGAGCGGGGCTAGAACAAGAAGTGCGGGCATGCGGCCAGAATAAGCAGAATTCACGGCGCTCAAGTCAGCCTTCAGTCCTCGCTAACTACTGGGAGTGCGGTTTCTTTATAAAGGCTTTATTAGGCGACATTAAAACTAAAAAGATAGTCGGATCTGTGAAACTACCTGAACCACGGAATAGCAACCGAGTTAGATGTTCCGCACGCAGGATATCACGCCTATTAGCGGCAAATCAAACATAGGAGCAACAAGAGAAGGGAGCAAAAGAGGGACGATTTCATGAGAAGAAAACAGAAATGATCTCACTTACGCGAGTACCAGCCATGACAAATGTGGAAGAATCGTAGAACCAAGGCACGATCCATAAAGCGGGATCACGAAGCCAGGTAAGTCGTTCATCAACCGAGATACGTGGCTCTGGAATGAAGATGTTGAGATAATGGCCTCTGCCACATGTTTCCAGATAACAAAACGCTGGCCAATTGGCAAATTTAAAAGAATGTTAACTGGGAAGCGAAAAGAACCATCTCCGGTGGATTTAAACGGTAAAATTTGTTCATCCTCCACCTTCACAAACGTTGCCGGCATTTGGTGCAATTCCACCTGTCTGGCCGACCGCGTGCTCGGAGGTGGCAGTGAGGAAGACGAACCAACAACTTTGTCGGCCAAACCAACACCAAGTGGTCGAGGAGAATCTGAAATGGTGGCACCGGAAAACGCTGTATTCATTTTGGTTTGGTGGCCGTAATACAATAGGCGTTTCGGGTGCTGATTTTCCCCAATCTTATATACGGCAAATAAAATAGTATTTGAAACTCCATCATCAACGGCGCAACAACCGGTATCCGGTCTAGGCCTGCCTTAATAAGGAACTCCAGACATCCCGGTTTTGCGCCGAGGTCCACCAATTCGATATCCCTAAAAGCTGTCTGGCGTCCTGACCCACGCCATCGCTCCATCTTAGGCAGGGTCTGCCTCGTCTTTCCGGGAGGGATCATCCTCATCCATACGGATTAAGTGACCCGCCCACCGTAACCTATTGAGCCGGATTTTATCCACAACCGGACGGTCATGGTATCGCTCATAGATTTCGTCATTGTGTAGGCTACGGAATCGTCCATCCTCATGTAGGGGGCCAAAAATTCTTCGGGGGATTCTTCTCTCGAACGCGGCCAAGAGTTCGCAATTTTTCTTGCTAAGAACCCAAGTTTCCGAGGAATACATGAGGACTGGCAAGATCATAGTCTTGTACAGTAAGAGCTTTGACCCTATGGTGAGACGTTTCGAGCGGAACAGTCTTTGTAAGCTGAAATAGGCTCTGTTGATAGATAACAACCGTGCGCGGATTTCGTCATCGTAGTTTTTATCGGTTGTGATTTTTGACCCTAGATAGGAGAAATTGTCAACGGTCTCAAAGTTGTATTCTCCTATCCTTATTCTTCTTCGTGTTTGTGTTTGACCAGTGCGGTTTGATGTTGTTGGTTCATTCGTCTTCGGTGTTGACGTTGCCACCATATATTTTGTCTTGCCTTCATTGATGTCCAGCCCAAGATCTCGCGCCGCCTGCTCGATCTGGATGAAGGCAGTTTGTACATCTCGGATCGTTCTTCCCATGATGTCGATATCGTCTGCATAGGCCAGTAGTTGCGTGGACTTGAAGAGGATCGTACCTCTTGCATTTACGTCGGCATCACGGATCACTTTCTCGAGGGCCAGGTGAAAGAGGACGCATGATAGCGCATCCCCTTGTCGTAGACCGTTGTTGATGTCGAATGGTCTTGAGAGTGATCCTGCTGCTTTTATCTGGCCTCGCACATTGGTCAGGGTCAGCCTAGTCAGTCTTATTAATTTGAAAACTTGATTACTATTATTCGCAATTTATTTATTTATATCAAGATTATACATACTTTATTCTACGATTATCTAGGGTTTTGTCATTCCGTTGTTACTTTACTATTTTTATGTCTTTTAATGTTCGGCGAACTGGACTCGAGTGTTTTTAATGAGAATGTTGACAAATCTCTGATTTTGACATTTGTCACCCCAGTCTTATGTTAGTCCGTCAGCTGTGACTGCGGTCATTAAATGAAGCGGCGGAGGCGAATTTATACTGATGCTTAGGTTAGAGCCTCCGATGTGCCGCCATTGGGGAATTCTCCAAAGGCTTTTTACGGCGATCAGACCGGAGTCTGCACGGGGACTCATCTGAAGTGGCAATAGGTCAAGAAACCTTACCAGAGGTATACTGAATTCACAAGTTTGAAGAGTATTCCGGTTGGCTCCTTAGTAGGTTTCATGGGGATCATGGTTACGTTCAAGCAACCAGAGACCATCGGGCCTGAAACGTGGTGCAGTGTTTCAACAAGGGTGCTATACTCTATAATTCGGTAGAGACTTAGGTAGTTCTTGGTAGTGGTAGTGTTACGCTTCTTTTAACGGGGCTCTGATGTGTCACAAAATCTATCCGTGTCTTAAAAAACCGTGGAATTAACTCTACGAGACGTTAAACTACAGAAACGTAACTATCTGCGCGACTGAAGTCGAAGATGCAATAAAACGAATGAAATTGGGGAAGGCAGCAGGACCTGATGACATCGCATCTGAGCTCTGGAAAGCAAAGAGCTGGGACCCAACACTGGGGCTCAACGAATTCTTTAATCGAGTTGTTGAGGGAGGTAGGATCGTTGTAATATAGAAAAAGACAGGTGGTTCAACAGAATAATTAAATTACCGCCCGATCCGAGTGCAGTTCTACACCCTGAAAATTTTAGGACACATTCGCGATAATCCTATTGGCAAAATCGTTAAAAAATCGTGGATCAAGCTGGCTTTGTCAAGAACTGCGGAGCTGCTCATGAAGAAACGCCGTGAGAAGCATCGCCCTCTGTACATTGCATTTCTGGATCTAGAGAAATCGTTTGAGAGTGTGCCACGTGAACTCATCTCCTCTTTGTTCTTGTTGAGGACACTGTCACACGGGACATTGAACGTTCAACGCCCTATATCCTGCTTTATGAAGTCTCAGGTTGAATCTGAATAAAACAGAATTTTTGATGGCCGAGCCGCATGAAACGCATTGCAACTCTCAATATCAGCAACCTACCCAGAACTGAATGATTTAAGTATCTCGGGTCAATACTATCAGTCAATGAAGAATTGAGTTATGAAATTGCTTCACGCATTAGTGCAACCTGGATAAAATGATTTTTCACAGTTGGTGTTCTGTGTGATCGACGCAATGAACGTGTCAATCCAAAATTTACCTAATGTCGTCTTCTCAGTGACTCTCTATGATTCTGAGTGTTGGCCGACTATAAAGCACAATGAACGGTGTCTTGCGGTAATTGAGAAGAAAGATGTTGCGTTGGAACAAAGGTCGATGATAAGCCACCAAAAGGCCAGCTAAAACAATGATGGATTTGAAAGTCTCACGACTGCATTCAGATCGAGCCATTAATGGAATGAAATGATGAAACCGATCACGACAAGGCGACCTAGCTTATGAACGGGGTCTTTCATCAAGTCCTCCATGGGGAATATGGATTTGGTAAGAGAATCAAACAGGATCGTACTGAAAATTAACACCTACGAAACCAAGGTTCTCAGTCTGACTGATAATCACAGTTTTCCCATTTCCATTGGTGGAGAGAGTGTTGAAGGTGTCCATCGACTGTTCGTATGAAGAAAGCCTTGTTTCGGCCAACAACGGTAGCACCGAACTTGTTACCCCTCGACTCATAAACAGCTCTAAATCCGCCTCAGCTGCTTTGTCCAAATCTTGGAAATCCCTTATGCCGGGATGACCGACAGGGAGGGACAAAAACCCTTGACAAACAAAAGTGGCAGTCCTAGAAGGCGTTGAAACATATTTCAGTTAACCGTCAACGATGGCGCGGTGGCGTGTTTGGCACCCTATACCTCATTCAGACGTAATTGGCAAGGATAAAAATATATAATTTCAATTTAATTTCGAATTTACACTAGAAGTAATCAGTATTTTGCTTAAGGTTTGAAAATAAACAAACATATTTGCAAGTGGTGACTTTTATATTTTCACTGAACATATGTGATGAATTTTCATTGGATGGTGATATGTGCGTGCATGCACAGTGTTTATTAATTACTTACGGTGGAAAGAGGAGTTACTCAATTCTTTGTGTTATAAATGGAGAATTATACTAAATAGGGTGAATTGGCAAATGTGCCGATTTTTCCGAATTTTCAAAATTGCTGACACGAGATTTGTTATAAATTCTCTTTGACGGAGTTTTAATTCGCAAAACTTTTTTTTGGAATTTACAATTTTACACGTAGTTAGCATCCAGTGTCAACGAAGTTAGGGAATTAGGGTGCAGAGTAATAAACTGAGGAAGGTGACAAATTGAACACTGAAATGTTATTACAATGCTACGTGGATCTCCAGCACAATATCTTCAATTTATCGCATTTGATTGGCCACAGTCAAAATTGAATACGAAATTCTCATAATCTGCAATAGATAAAGTAATGAGTCAATTTTTTTAGCGGGAATAATTATCCTTTTTTGGTCTTACCGAAGCAAATGTAGTTAAGGTAATCGGGAACACTTTTCCTGCCAGAACAATTTTCGGTTTTTGGGTCATTTGCATAAAAATGATGGCAGTTTTTTTGAACTCCTTTGACTGATCGAAAATATTTGAGGAATAAATGGCAGTCACCAATTCGCCTGTTACTACTGTGAAGTTGTTGACATAGTAGCAGCAGAAAAGGATTTGAATAGTAAACGCTACAGCGGCTATGAAAAGCATCATGACTTGTGTAAAGTTTACTGCATAAAACAGGATCACAAATATTTCGATGGCAACGGCGGTCGCAGTACTGGCAAACTGAATGAAGATGGTAATCGAAATGGTGTTTTGCAATATGTTGTAAATCCTGCAATTGGTATTATCATATTTGAGTGTCTAAACCAGGAAGGTTTCCGTCCAAATTGATGTAAACTCAAGTCAATACTCAAAGTTGCTAACCAGCAAGTTAAATGACAAATCTCTAGCAGTCCTACTTCTTGGTCAGCAATAGGTTTGCCTGGAGTTACTTCAATTGTATCTTAATAACTTTTGAATCATCAAATTCACTTACTCCATTATAATCCGATGGTCCTCAATACAACCAATGAGATCTTCATAATTTTCCTTTTGTGTTTTCGTAGGATCCCAGCCGACATTTTGAATTCGTTCTATTATAATCTCAAGGTGACCCCGTAACATTATGAAGTACAAAGGAGCGGTCAAATCGTTTATTAAATCCTCAATAGCTAGGAGCACAAAACAAAAATATTGGAACAAAAGGGTTGTCCAATAAATCCACATCGACTGCCGGAAGTCATACGGGGTCCATACATTGAACATAAGAATTTTTCCATTGGACAAGGCTGCGTTAAATGCGGCGGAAGATGATACCAGGAAATACCAAATTGCCACAAATGAAGTCAGGCGATTACAGAACAATATTAACTTCTCCAACTTTTCGACTTGACGCTCTGAGAGTCCCATACTGTCCAGAGTCTCGAAGTGCTCGTTGATACCAATTAACTTTAGGCGCATTTTTAAAATAACTACAAACTTCAGGAAACACGTCACTATAGTTGTGTTCATTGGAAAATTATCTGAAAATTCTTTTATGTCCTGGACATAAAACAATTGAATTAAAAACGATAGAATTATTACAATATTCACCACTACAAGAACAAACGCCAGAAATGCGTTTTGCCAGAAATTATACTTCAAATCAGGAAAAAATCCGTTGATTTGCCCGTAAAACCATATTCCGTGTAAAAATCGTTCGGTAACCACCTTCCTTCGAATGATTTGCACTTCCATATTGAATACGTTCTAGTGAGAAGTCTAACCTGAAATAGGTGTGAACGGTACGTACGGCACCTTATATACTCCCTAATTCCAGGTGTCAAGTAGTTATCGTGTCAGTTTCCTTAATAAAAAATATGAGAAAGTTACATAAGGGCCAGTTTTTCTTTAAATTATTGAAAGGAGTGATTTAAGTAACTGGTCAGCAACCCCCTACAAGGAACTCTCAAATTGCTGGATATTAGATTGGTTTAAATTGAATTAGATCTCATGACTCTTATGGCAACAGATATTAGACATATCAAATTTCCGGGAAAAATTCACTCCTACTTTCTTCGTAACTACAAATTTCGCGGAATTGGTGGTAAAATTTCAAGAAATGAGCTCCTGAAAATGTAAGATCCCAATAATTGAATCCCAATGGGTGAATAAGATATTCATCATTTAAACTTTAAGCAACAGCCCAGGGATCGTCCTCCCTGCACTGGAAAAAGTGCTAATAGGACCCCAAGCCAAGGTGGAACAGTATACGCCGAGGGCTGCGTGGCCAATGAGGAGCTTGGTCTTTAATATGCGAACTCTGAATACCTTTGGCACCTTCAGTTTCAAATAAGTCCCTTACCCGGACCACTCGTGCGACCAAGACTTATTTTAAAAATAAAAAGAACCGACGATAGGAGAAGAGAAGATAATACCAGGCGCATCATCGGACGATGAGCTGCTGCCATCCGGCCAGGAGACAGAGAAGCCGTCGAGAGCAGTACACTCGGTGCCAGCCGTAGTACCGCTGTGCTGAAACCAACCACAGGGACCTCCCGGAGCAAGGCGGCAGATGGACTAGTGGCTTCCAGCCTGCAATCCACGGGCGTCAAACTGAGTGTAGCGAGTACCAGATATAGTATTCTTAACCCGGTATCCTCGACGTCGAAGGATCAAACAAAAGTGAAAACCGACAAAAACGTCCGTCGTCGGAAACTGACTAAGAAGCGAAGGCTTAATGAGGTCCTGCTCAAGAGCCGGATGAAAAATACCAGGCGATTGATGAAAAATACAACAGCAAACGCCTGACAGACGAGCAGAAGGCGAAACCCATCGCTCTGAAACGCAATCGATCTCAAGTCGAGGTCGCGCATGATCATAAGCAGAGCAGAGTGGGTTTGAGCTCAGACGCTAAGTAATATCTGAAGAAAAGTATACAGCAACAGTCAGCCGACGAGCCACAAACTGCGAAACCCTTCAGTAACGTGGCCAGGAGCCACTTACGTGTGGCGCTGGCAAACTATCGCCGGAGATGTGGACCAGTGTTGAGCCCCGGCTATCGGAGATGCTCATTGAGCATATCTTGGACACCGAAGGCACACATGGGAATCATCCCCTGCTTTGATTCCTATGAGGTGATCCGTGCGTTTCACGTGATAGCTTGTGAGGATAAATTCTCTAGGAACTTTCCCGGTTCGCTAAGATCAGCGACACCTGGGAGGGCAAAAAGCTCAATGTCATCCCTGACGACGAGATTCCCAGGAGACTGGGCGCTCGCATCTGTTTGCCGAAGATCCGCGTGGATAAGGGCAAGGACGACTGGGTTGTTATCAAGGACGAGGAATCCCAGACAAACAGCCAAGGGAGAGTGTTTGGAGGCAGTAGAAAAGTGCGGTTCAGAATCAAGAACGCAAAGGTGACCTAGATCCAATCGACCCCATCAATAAGTTGCGTCTGGACCTGAACTCCATCCGATCCGTCGCAGTCAAGCTGGAGCAGGCGGAGGCAGAGAACGTGTATATTTCCTCGGCTTACATGGCTTACGACCGATCAGCTCCGCCAGAAGGATTACAACATTTGACGCGCACCATAGCAACAAAGAAGGCCAGGCTGTTGATAGGCTGCGAAGCCAATGCAAGGCATACTTCATTCTTTGATTTTATTATTACTTCAAACCTATCGGTGTGTAATAGGGACAGTATACCAACCTTCCATTTCGCCAGCTCGGAGAACTGTGACGGTAGAGAGGAGGTCCTTGATATCACTCTAACAACCGACAACGGGATTGTTAGGGTGAAGAACTGGAGAGTGTGTGACCCGAGATCCTTCTCAGAACACAGTCGGATACTTTTCAGTGTAGATCTCGCCACGGAAGTCTCAAAACTGTTCGGAGACCCTAGAAGGATCGACTGGAGAAATTTTGGTAAAGTAATTAAGAACAAATTCTACGGTGCGCAAATTGGTAAGATTGGACAAACTGGAGTCAAAAGTCGGGGCTCTGGGAAAACCATTCGATTTTGTCTTTAAAGTCTCATGCCTTACTAAGTGCAGCAAAAGGACACTGACACCGTGATGGAATGAAGATCCCTTCAGCTTCAGGAAGCTGACCAGCGAAATGAAGATTCTGCTACAGGCATAAATATTGGCAGCCATTCAAGCAATGCCTGAAGAAGTACAAGTTGGCCATCAAGACCGCCAAGAGGTGGTCTTGGTTAGACTATTGTCAGAACATCGAAACCACCAGTAAAGCCCAGTAAGATTCAGTCCAAGTAACGTAAGAGCTATCCTTTCTTGAAAGGTCGGAAGGCTTCAGGACGGAATCCTCTAGTGAAACCCGTCAGCGAGGAGGACTGTGAGTCAGAAGTTTGCTTGGAGAGTTTGCAACCATGCCAGCTGTGGAAGGTTATCAAATCTTTAATTACCGACGATAAGATCAGCTAGGCTATAAACAGCTTCCCCGCATATAAATCTCCGAGCCCAGATGACATCATGCCAGTCATGCTACAGACATTTTCTGGTTGGTACTTAGAATGCAAGGTTTCCGCAGAACCCCGACTTTCGGGGTAACAAGTTTATAGCAAATCATCACGGGTACTCATTTACCTCGTTGACTAGGTTCTGCCAGCGACTAGCTTTGCTTTTATTTATCGTACTGCGAAGTCTTCTTTTTTCTGATCTATTCTCTGCCTTCCTGGCGGAACTTATGACAATCCTTGCGCGTAAGTCCACAATTTCCAGTACATAGAAGGCTTGTCATGGCTGGGCCACTCCGGGGCATGGAAACCTTACACACTGTCGATATCGCGTGCTTCACTGAAGTAACGCCAGTGTCATCTGTAACGCTACCATCCCTCGAAGCGCTCTCCAGCGTGATTCTGCCTATTCCAAGAGCTTCAACAAATTTCCCACAGTTCACCCTCATGCCGTTCCACACGCATGGAGAGCGCCTGGCTTGTGCACGCCTCTAAGTAGCGTCAACCTCTTTGAACGCAATGTACTGATGAGCCTTTCTCTGGTAAGTGCATGTTAATTTGTAGGATGGGGATCATACCAGTCTAGCTCTAGCTGTTTCTAGTTCAAAGTTCAAAGTTCAAAGATTGGACACTCCTCCGAACCCGCAATGTGTGCAACGCTTTCACCAGATACCCCGTGATCTTCGCTTGGTGACCTGCATGACAGCATCTACGGCTGCTGCCAACGTGTGTCCATAATCCAAACACATGTAGCACTTGGTGGGGTTATCCGCATTCGAATCCTGTAAAATACCAATCCATTATTTTCCTGCTGTTAGGCGGTTTCCTCGCATATGGTTCGGGGATTTTTACTACATCGAATTTTTGCCTACGAGTATTTACAGAAGTTATGCCTATCCGGGCATTGATTACCTCTTTGCATTCACTTCGAACTTTTCTGTGAGGCAGTCAAAATCTGGGATTTCTAAAGAGCACATGGGCTCTAAACTAGAAATGAGAGCGTTCTCCTCAAGTAGCATTTCGACTGCTTTGCAAGACATACTCTTCCAAGTGCCTTCGAGCCTAGTTCGACGGGGACTTCGCCATCGTTTGTTTTCCGTATGAAAAACACTTCTGCTCCATTGTCTTTGGGTTTTATCTTGTAGTGGATTTCACTGAGGGTTCCGCAGATGCCTTGGCTTCCGGCGGCTCAATGAGCAGAGCCCTCCGTCTAGTCCTACTTCGTTTCGACGTCTTTTCTGTTGCTGGTTTTCGATTTGTAGCTTCTTTGCCTTTGGGCGGATGGGTCTCAGGCGGTGCAGCGAGTTCTTTCCTTTTGTGCTTCTTTTTTTGGACCCTGGAAACTACGTAGATCAAGTCTCCTTCAGGCGTGTCTTCCTCTTTCCGCTTTTCCCCAGTTCGCTTTGCAGTGGGCTATCTGCGATCCGTTTGACGCTTGCAGTGTTCTCAGCGGGAAATGCAGCGCTTTCTGTTTTCGCGCGTGTTCGACTGATGTCCACCTTCGAAGATACGAGCCAGTGGTTCTTCCAGTTCCATCAGCCAGTTTTTGACGTTCATCTGGAAGAACGTTACCGACCGCATACGCTTCTCCACTGTCGCGTATTTGCTGATGAGCTTTGTCTTTAGCTAGAATGGTGGACTGCACTTCCATTCGGTTCATGTCCGAATACACCTGCTCAGGACTGGCGATTTTCGCTTGCCTTTTTTTCGGAATACGGACACAGTATGGTGTTGGAGTGTCCGTCCCCGCATCATCAGTCGCGTCATTTTGTTAGACTTCCCCGGTGTCACTTTGGATGTTTCAACCCTCGCTGCCTCTCGCACTAGTCGCTGCGATCGTGCTTTAAAATGCAGTCAGCTCTTCCTCCTAGCTTGATATTTTATCGATCTTTTATTTTTGATATGTTTGTTCCACCTCACCAGCCCATCGTGTGCAAAAGAGTGGGCCGCAATAGTCAGGAATACGTCTACCCTCGGAAACTGCTGATGTGGTGGCGGCATACGCAAAGGCTTGGCTATTGGCGTACCCTGAGCCCTATTTGTTTTGCCTTGGCAATACATTTTTGTGAAATATTAGTTGCAGCGCATCAGATTAGCGAGAATGGAAAAACAAATGCAACCCGAATTTACGAAGCATAATGCAACCGCAAAGTTACGAATATATATTAGTACGAGTATCTTAAGGTGATACCATGAACTTTGAGTAATAGTAAAGTACGAGGTAAGTAATTAGGTAGCTTTTTCTCTATAAACCTTAATTAACCACAGAAAAAAATGATTAGTCGCAAATACGGTTTCAGTTCCACCTTGCATTCATTAATTGATTGGATGTCTCATGGCTGTAAAAAGGAGTATATTTTTGGATAATCGTTACATACTCGGATACTCGTAGATAATTATCAACCATACATATACCGTTCTAAAACGTAAAAAAATTAACAAAAATGTGGGTGTCCTGGTAACTATTAATTCCTTTTCTTATACTTTTTATGTAGCATTTTTGAAGAAACGGTACAATTCATCCCTTAAGTGAGGCGTTTATTGTAGCAACAAAACCACCCAAATGTATCAGCTGTAATTATTACCTTAGCTGTGGCTTTGTCTTCTTTTAAACTTCTTACGAAAATTTAATTGGAATGAATGTCTTACGTCCAAGTCTCCCATATTTTTTATTAAAGGATAAATGTTTACGCATGCCATTAACACCCAGCAAGTACGTACTACGTAAAAGCTATCATTCGTAGGTGTCGTTCAGTTCAACTGGAAATTTTTATTCAAAGGAGTCACGTCATGGAAGGTGGTATTCCAAGCAGAAAAGTAGAAACGGAACATTTCCTAGACCGAATGTGGTTTTTCGCGAAGTTGCACGCTTATTACCCCGTTATCCAATATACTTTTTGGCATATCCTTCACGCGGTTGCAGTGATAGTTTTCGTTGACATTTTCTCATTGATAATGTTCATCTTTCAAGTATTCTTCATCAGCACCATGTAACAGTTGTTGAGCAATTTACCAATGAATGTGAGCGTGATAGCTTGTACCATAAAATTTGGTACTCTTTTGAAAATGCGTTCCCGTCTTATTGGTGTCATGGATCTTTTCGCAGAGCTTGATTCCAAGGATCTTCCAACTACGCAAATAGAATTTTTAAAAAGGAGGATATTGTTCTGTCAAAGGGTCTCTCTGGTATTTACTATCGCATATTCTTTAGTGGTGACAACATCTACTCTAAATGCTGCGTTATCTAAAGGATATAATTTAATGTTCTACGTCTGGACACCGTATGACTACCGTCAGGCCGAATGGCTCTATTGGGCAACATTGGGATTTCAGTACTTCACTATGATGTGGCTCGCTCGGGAGAACATGACAAACGACCTAATCGGCCCTTTGTATTTCATTATGCTGAATGCACATCTAAAAATTGTCATAGAATGAATGAAAGCTATTGGAAGGAACAGGACGAAAACGAAGGAAGAAAACTATCGCGAACTTTTGGAATGCATTGAAGATCACCGACTTGACTTGACACTGAGCCCAAAAAAGTCGATACAGATATTCTTCACAATAATGCCTAATTTCTCTATTTCCAGGATACTTAACGTTATAGAAAACGATCTTTCTTTCGCATTGTTCACTCAATTTGCCAGCACCGCTTTCACCGTCGCTATGGAGCTAATGTTTGCTATATTCTACCCATTTAGTTTCACTCAAGTTTCGATGCTTCCGGTCACAGCCTTTCCCTCTGCTCTGGAAATCCTGCCATGTTGCTACTATTCAAATAATTTCATGATACAAACGAACGGTATTGTGACTGCAATTTATACTTGAAATTTCTACGAACAATCAATGAAGTTTCAGAAGACCATGATTATCTTCATACAAATGACACAAAAGGCAAAAGTTATTTTTGCAGGAAAGGTGTTTCCTGTTTGCAATGGTAAGATACTTTAGAATACTTGAATTTCATATGGACCAGTTTGATTGGTTTCCTCTATTCTAGATAATGAAAACGTCCTACACATTACTGACTGTGGCCCGTCAGTTACGTTAGATACCCGCAGGATTGCATTGACCGTATCATATCTAACGAAATTGTCCTTCACAAATAGATGTTATCTTTTTACATTCCCTAGCTTTTCCCTTTCTGCTGAATGATTGTACAGGTGTGCGGTCCCAAAGTATGTTACTCTATGGTTTGTTCAATTGTTCAGTTGTCAACGGTTTGTACAATTGAGCTATTATCCTGATGTTATGCACTTGAATATGCCGTTTTCGCTATCACTTGCAAAGCATAAACTGCAAGCCTTACGAAACCGAATTTAGTGCCTATTATTTATCTATTAGTTACGATTGCAAAAGGTGCAAAAATAGAGAGATATACCATGACTAAGTACAGATCCGGGAAAATACTCAAGTTTAATCCAGATATAGTGAAGAGAGCATGGTTACTCAAAAGTAATCAAGGAGCCGATAAAGAAGCAACTCACCAGTAGATCCTCAACGGTTGACGGAGGGACAATAATTGGCTAGAAATGTTAGCGTTGTTACCATTTTAAATATTCTAAATGAGTCAAAACTATCTCAATAATCAAGAGTGTTTCAGTGGCTAGGCGAGATAAGGTACAGATATTTCGTTAGATCGATAAATCACCTCAATAAAAGTACACAGGCATTGAATGACGACTACTAGGACTACGGTCCGGCATTAAGTTGATGCAGACTTAGGACCCCACAATTCTCAAAAAAATACAGAGCAATGCTCTTTTAGACCGAGATCCGTAGATTATTTGATCCAACACGATACCAATTTGGTATTGGTACGCCTCGAGGTTTGTGTTTTTATGTTTTATCACACAAGTTTTAGAAGAGCATACCCGTTTCAGCGCGAAATCATATAGGTTACGTCCGGACTAGACTAGGCCTTATGGAAGGCAGCCGCGTAAAGCACTACATAGCTGTGAGGCTCTTTAACCTAGACTGGTAGTTAAAATCTCGTCAGAAAATAGCTCTCAGGGTATGAGAAGGCACTTTGCATCACATGTCAGTAACCGATAGACACCAGTTTTACGCCTACCCAGAGTGTAAAAGCGCAGTGCCGAAAAAGGCAGAGAGATCTACATCACACATCACTTAGGCATACAGAATAGCGGCTCATATTATCGGAATTGTCCTTACTTTTGCCGGAATTTCCCCTCGAGTTCGGGATGCGATCATTCTAGGAGCCTTTGATACCGTTGTCGAAGAGTGTACGCACATTACAGAAAAAAATCATTTAGCGTTTTCGATAGCCATAGGTCGCAGCATTTCTCCTATCTAGGGTCGAAAATCACAACCGATAACAGCTACGATGATAAAATCGGCGCACGGTTGTTGGCAGGCAACAGAGCCTATTTCAGCTTACAAAAACTGTTTCGCTCGAAATGTCTCCCCATAGGGCCAAAGCTCTTACTATAAAAGACGGAGACTTGGGTTCTTAGGAAGAAAAATTGGGAAATCTTGACCGCATTCGAGAGAAGAATCCTCCGAAGAATTTTTGGCCCCTTACATGAGGATGGACGATTCCGTAGCCTACATAACGACGAAATCCATGAGCGATACCATAACCGTCAGGTTGTGGATAAAATCCGGCTCAATAGCTTACGGTGGGCGGATCACTTAATCCGTATGGATGAGGATGATCCAGCCGGGAAAGTTTATAAGGGCAATGTCTACATTAGAAAAAGAAGACGAGGGTGTGCCTCGAGATGGAGCGATGGCGTTGGTCAGGATGCCAGACAGCTTTTAGGGATATCCAATTGGTGGACCTCGGCGCAAAACCGGGATGTCTGGAGTTCTTTATTAAGGCAAGCCTAGACCGAATACCGGTTGTTGATGATATGATGATAGGTCGCAGCCAAGTCAGTTCTTATCTGCGCCGCTAACCTACACTTTTGGTTCATCTAGACTTGGGATAGACTATAGTATTTTTGGTTTGTCATCCATAGTCCTCAAGTACCGCTTCGTATACTTTCTGAGATCAACTCTTTCGAAGATTGTGGCTAGTTTTCTAAAGACGTCAACTAATATCCCAGCAATATTACATATAAAAAAGAATATCTGGGATTCCTTGTAATATTATAGCCAATACTTTTACCCTCCCTCACCCTCAACGATCGCTTCCCTTGTCGTGATGAGCTATGCGAAAATCAAAATCCCAAGCCAATGTGTAACTACCGAGGCCTGAATGGTCACAGCAAAACGGGGAGGTCAAGCTATGAAAAAATTAAAAACCTGGAACACAAAACAAAACAACAACACTTCGATCATGACGAACCAACCCACAGTGAAGGAGTAACCCTGAGTCCATCGATGGAGAACCTAAGTCTACACTCAGATTTCTTTCGCTAATTCAAATGTGAATCAACTCAATTCGGACCCAGCCCTTAATGGGCGAGCCAAAGCAGTCCCGTTTTGTCAGCACTCCTTATCCCGGTTTTCAGTCGGCGTCACCTGCCTATGGGTAAGCAGCTACCTTCGGATAGAAAACAGCCTCCGGGCGAACGGCCTTCGGGCTGGGCAATGCCTCCGAGCAAACCGCCTCCGAGCAAACCGCCTCCGAAAAAACGGGTTGTGCCAATGTTGAAGGGAAAGGTTCGTCCGGGGCATCTGTAGCTAAAGACAAACCCAAGCGACAGCGGTCTTCTGACGATCCCAACTCTTCGACTCAAATGGTAGCAAGGAGGGCTCGGCCAGTAACGACCAAGTCTTAACTTCGAGCCAAGGCTATCGAAGGCGATGGATGGGTCTTGTATGATGACACCAATCCATGCGGCTACGATATTGAGATGTGCTAGGAGCTTAGTAGGATGCTTCTCCTAGCTGTATGAACTGCATTCTCGCAAGGGGTTATACCACGCTTTGAGTTACTAGCAATCAATATACCGTGAAATGTTACGGATAAACTTTGCCGACGGAAGCCCGAACGATTGGCTCAGGGAGTACTGCTCCTCCTTCGATGATGTGGGCGAAGGTGCGTGATTGACCCCCCTACCATCGTTTAAAAAGTGCTTTCTCTTATTTACAGAAGAGAAGCGTAATTGCGCTGAGGTCCTCAAACAACTTGGAGTCCAGAATAACCTCAACACCTGTATTGGATGCTGTTAGGCAGCAAACCAGGAGAAAAAACCGAAAGACCGCAGACTTTTCTCACTATCGTCGCTCCTGAACCGGAGCCGGCTCTACTAGGGGCTTGGGACCATCACATTATAAGTGTTGGCTCCTAAACCCATCGAAAGAGACGTTCAGCCTACGGTATCTTGATCCGAATCGTAGGTAAAGTGCCATATCTCCTAAATAAATTTGGGGCGACATATTAGTCGGCCGTTTTGGAAGAGTGGATTCCACTGCATGGCATAGCTCGCAATGAAATTGCCACCCCTCCTTAATGCGTGACCTATCCACTGCCGTCTTTCTAACAAATCGCATACGAATGCCAAGTCTGTGCGCCGACCAAGTTATTCGTTTGAGATAGTGTCAGCTCGTAGATACGGCGCAGACTCGCCACTTCCAAAATTTTGTGGAAGTCAGAGCATAGGGGGGGCTTTGTACTCAGCGGTAACATCCTCTATCGTGACAGGCAGTGCAGAAATATTCTGAGTAGTCTCTGCGCACGTTCAAGGTCACTCTCCTCTGGGTTCCCGGTCATGGGAACATAGAGAGGAATGAGCGGGTTGACATGTTGGCCAGGCGGCATTCTTTGGCGGGAGCAGTCTGTGTCTCGCTGGCGATTGTCAAGCGTGGACCTCAAATGGCGAAAGCTGAACCGCCTGTGTCGAGGAAAGGATTATTTGGCTTCCGTATAACAAAACCCGATCGGTAGAGAGTCTGTGCCAGACGCGCGCAAATGAATACAAGATTACGACGACTAGCACGGAAAACTGGTCCTTGGGGGACCATGCGGAGAAGAGGGAGAAACTCTCACGCACTTCTTTTGCGATTGCCCAGCTCTAGCTAGAGTTAGGCTACCGCTTCACTCCAGGCAAATTAGCAAAAGGAATATGGAATATGGCATCAGTTGTATCTTTTCGCCGACATACATGTTGGCGACCCTGGGAGAATTCGGTATCCTGACGAAATCGATAAGACTGACTAGGTTGACCCTGACCAATGGGCGAGGCCAGAGCGGCGGGCGGCAATCGCGAAATGTTGGGCTGCACTTTAATGAAGGCAAAACAAAATACAGGGTGATAACGTCAACAGAAAAAATGAAAGAACCAAAAACACCAAATGGCAGGGGTCAAACGAGATAATTTCTCCTGATTTAGGTACTATGGGGGAAATTCTAGAGCCTATGTTGCTTATTAGACACCCAATTTGGTTGTCGTACAATCAGACCACACATTAATATCATCAAATTGTTGAAATTGTAGCAGTAGCAAGTATAGAGAAATCCGGGAATTGAAATTGCTAACTAGCACTCATCAGCAGCAGTCACTGCGATAAAAAGCGGCTGCGAAGTGCAGGCTTTGCACTCAGATCCTTTTAAGCAGACTTCTTTTTGCATTAGAACAGGGAGAGTAAGTAAATAAGTAGTTTAGTTTAGCCGTAGCTCCAAGCACTCAGGCCATTGTTATGCCTATTGTACTATCCCTGTAAATTGTCTATTCAATGGTTTCCCGCCTACTGCGTTCGGTGTATTCGTCTGAGATCTGGGGAGGCCGAGTACCTGCATATAAAGTGCAGGGCGGTCCCCTCCTCCTCCTGCTCACATTGGCTGCACATAGCCGAAACCACCATTCCAACTTTTTCCACATAATAGTATAAGGAGCAGTGTCTTGTTAAAAGCCCTACTAGGGTTCTCATGTCCTACTTCTTAAGAGATAAGAGAACAACCCTGCACCCGATCCGACCTCCATGACTGACCCTTCGGTGAAGATTATTAAAACTGTAATCTGGAAAAACTCACGGCCATTTATCGACCATCTTTCTCTTTTGGTGATTACGACAGTGTATATCTTTCAATGGCGAATCTGGAAGCCATATGATCGACTGGTATCAGAGTTATCGCATGCTGGTCAAGGAATTTCCATGACCGTATGACTGGCCGCCCTTCTAAGCTTCAATAGTATCGAGTCTACATGCGTGGTTAGCTACTTTTCGGTTCACCTCCAAGTGAATGGCGGATAGATTTAGGATAGCTTCAAGTGCTTCAGTGGGCGTAGTACTCATTGCTCCAGCAACACTTAGGCAACCGAACCTCTGAATTTGCGCTAGCAGATTAGTCTCGGCCACCAGACGATGCATGCATATATCAAAATGGGTTTTATTACAGGTGTATGCATCCAATATATCCGGTTTGGTGAGAGTCCCCAGGTGTTACCTATTGTAAGCCTACACCACCAGAGTAATTTGCAGAATTTCTGATGTTGTTCCTGGATATGGCGGGGGTGGGGAGGTTAACTTGGGGTCGAAATGTACTCCTAAATACTTGACTATTTGTGCCAGCTAGATTTCCGCCCCTGCGAAGGTGGGTAGCGTACAGCTGCGCCACCGGACGTTCCTAGTGAACATAAGTTGTCCAGTCTTCCTAGAGTTCACTGTGAGTCCATTGCGAAGGCTTTTCGATTCCATTCTGTCTCGTCGCATCGCAAATTCCTTCGAATGAGGCATGATTGAAGGCACTTTCAATGCCAATGAATGCGCCTTAGGCGTATTCTTTTTCTGAAATCAGCTTGTCACCTGGTGGTGAAGTGGCCACTTAGGAATGTGTGTATCCCTTATGAACCGATCTAGTAGTCGGTTTGGGTTTGGGTTTGGGAATAATTATCACCTTCATATCACGCTAGTTAATTGGAATATAAGCATGTGCTAGGCATGCACGATATATATTCCGAATATGTAGACCCAGAGAATTCATTCTCTCGATTACAAGCGCAGGAAAGATGCAATCTGGACTTACAGATTTGTATCTATGGAACGAGTTAAATGCCCATTTTTACTGACTCCAGTGATATTACTTTGCATGTCAGATTCCAGTCTCTCGGTTGAGCGCTTTATGCACCTGTCGACCCCGAGATGAGATTTTGGATGCTGCCTGGGAAGTGCATTTCAAGCAAATGAACTACCGTTTCTTCATCGCTTTCTGTGATCCCAATAACCCAGCTTTTGGCTACGTCATTTAACTGGAATCCGCTTCAGCATTGAGGTTGCATCAGGAGAGTTCGTAGAACCGTCACCATGATGATCGTTCAGCCAATCTTATGCTTTTCTTTGGAGCCTTCTGCGCATCTTTATAGCGATTCCAGTCAGCGGCTGAATCACACTTCAGAGCACAATTGAGGAGCATCCTTGTCGTTCTCTTTTGTTTTGCCAAGTCTGAGTTCCACCATGGTGTTTTACCTTTCTTTGGCATTTGAAGTAGATAGCTTTGTTCAAAAGCATCTTTCGTGCTAGTTGTGATCATCTGGGTTGTTTTCTCAATTCTAGTAGTGGAATTGAGAGCCGCAATATGTGGGGATGCGACCGTGATGTCGATGACCTCTCGCCTGACCACGTTGAAGAAAGTGGGTTCCTATTTAAGGATCTGCAGATCCGTTCCTACCAGATACTCCGACAGTCTCGATCCTCTCGCATTGATGTTGGAACTCCCCCAGCATATGTGGTGAGCGTTGATATCACCTCCTGCTTTTACCCCTACGCCTTCACTTTTGGCATATTGGATAGCTCTGATGAATGTTCCACTGGGAACTTCTTCTGCGTCAGGAGAAATATGCAGAGCACCGTAGTATCTCTTTAACTGTCTGTTGATTTTCATGCGTAGTTTAGTCGACGTGATATCGCCATCACATAAGTCGTTAAACAAATCTGCCTGGAAGTCTTTTAAGGTTACCCTGCAGGAGCGAGGTTGGTCACTTCTATTGCCATACAACAGGTCAACATATTGGAAGTTTAGGTCCCTGACTATCCCACCAACAACCCATGGTCCATGTATTAGGTATGTAAATGCCTTGCAGGTATAAATCCGACGACTGATAAGTGCCGTCGTCGTTTTACAATGCTGCAAATTTATTTGGGAAGATGCCGAGGGCTGCGCAACCCCTTCAATGGTTTTAGGAGCCGAGATTTGTAACGTAACGGTCCCCCGTCCATAGTAAACCCGGCAGCACGATTGTTACCGAACCTTCTTAACATCGGGTTCGGGAATGCCAATAGTAAGGAAAGTTTCCGGCCTATCGGCACGCTCTCCTGTTTTGCTGCCTAGCAGGATGCAGGTGGAGGTGTTGAGGTTGTTCTCGGCACCAAGTTGTTCCAGAACCTCAGCATCATTACGCTCTTCTTCTGGAAGCCAGAGGAAGCACCTTTTCAGGATTAGTTTGCCACCCTCCCATACATCGTTGAGGGAGGAGCAGTACTGTCTGAGCCACTTGTTCGTGTTTTTGTGCTTGGATGGCTCAAGTAGTTAGAGTGCTTGGCTACCATAGCGGACGGTCACGGTTCAAATCTCACTGGTGGCAGAGGGATTTGTTATCGTGACTGGATATAGTATACCAGCCGATTTAGCTGTGAATGAGTACCTAAGTCAAATTAGGACAATGTTCTCGGGAGAACGCGATGCTGACCACATTGCCTCCTAGAGTGCACTGTAGTGTACCGTTACGATCGTGAATGAAGCTTTAACACACTTCAAGGCCCTGATCCATTATGAGTTATTGCGCCAACGATTATTATTTGCCTTCGGAACGGTCTTGGATGGTGGAGCATATACGATAACTGGACATTCTATATATTATACCCATCTTGGATTTGATTCTTCCTTTGATCGGAAAAATGTCGATAAGGAGGAATCACTAAGCAACAACAACGAGGAGAACGAACGGAAAAAGTTCGATAGACCCGCAGAGTAATTCTCAACATGAAGGCCCGTACACAGAGATGACACCGAGAGGTAAAATACTATCTCACGGCATGGTGCACGGCAAATAATAAAGATATTTGCATAGGTTAAAAGCGGACAGTTCATCTGACTACACCAGCTAGGGCAATTTTCGGAAGTACTCGGGGAATGTGTTCTTCATTTTTTCTAGACTCACGTAAGATGAGGAGGATCTGGACAAGACATTGAGGAGCGTAGCAGCATCGGAAAAACTAATTGGGGAAATGTTTGCGGAAGATTGCAAGGGAATATCACATGATGGCTCTGCGAGGCACAAAAAACCGGGAAGCGCTGTTGTAAATGAAGTCGCGTGACAAAGGGAGGGGCAGGTAAGACTAACTCCATCCTGGGGTGCAATATTTGTGGCGTTCCATTGGGAAAAGAGCGGCAGTAAGGGGGTGACTTTATAAAAAAAATCCTTAAATAATAAAACTTAAAGATATTTCTTAGTTCAGTTTTGTTTTCCTTAATTTGATATCTTGATATAAAATATACATATCTTTAGATATTCATTACACAATGGGGTAATTAGTGCAGTAAACAGATAATTATGACACATGTTGTGGCATTTAAGTATTGACGCCTTTTCTTATGTTTCCTATGCAATGCATTGCGTTTTTGAAAAAAACCTCAACAAATAATTTATCTTTTCTTGGAAGCGGCACAACGCTGGGCTGAGAAGTTATTGAAGCAACAAATCCACCCAAAACTAACAGCTATAATTGCCACCCTAGGTGAAACTCTCACTTTTTTTAAATTGGTTATAAAAATTTAATTGCAACGAGTGTCCTGCCTGCAACTTCCCCATGTTATTTACTAAAGGATGAATGGTTATATACGTCGAGTTCACCTCAGAAATGTGAGCTATAAAGGCGACCATTTAGACGTACCATTTAGTTCAGTTTAAAGTTTCTGTCTGAAAGATTCAAATCATGAAAGTTGGCATTCCAGGAAGAAAAGTAGAAACGGAACATTTCCTAGACCGAATGTGGTTTTTCGCGAAGTTGCACGCTTATTACCCCATCACCCAATATAATTTTTGGAAGATCCTTCACGCGGTTGCAGTGATAGTTTTCGTTAATATTTTCTCATTGATGATGTTCAACGTCCAAGTGTTGTTTATCAGCACCATGGAGCAATTGTTAACTAATCTACCGATGAACGTGAGCGTGATATCTTGCACCATAAAATTTGGTACTCTTCTAAAAATGCGCCCTCGGCTCGTTGGTGTCATGGATCTTTTCGCAGAACTTGATTCCAAGAAGCTCACAACTATCCAAATAGACTTTTTAAAGAGGAGGATATTGTTCTGTCAGAGGGTCTCTTTAGTTTTTACTGTCGCGTATTCTTTGGTGGTGACAACATCTACTCTAAATGCTGCGTTATCCAAAGGACAAAATTTAATGTTCTACGTCTGGACACCATATGATTACCGTCAGTCTGAACGGGTCTATTGGGCAACCTTGGGCTTTCAGTACTTCGCTATGATGTGGCTCGCTCTGGAGAACATGACAAACGACCTAATCGGCCCTTTATATTTCATTATGCTGAATGCGCATCTTAAGATTGTCATCGAACGAATTCAGGGTGTTGGATGGAATAGGATGAAAACAAAGGAAGAGAACTGTCGCGAACTTTTGGAATGCATTGAGGATCATCGACTTATAATGAAGTGAGTGACTAGTTACCCAAATAACAGAACGCTACACTATACAGCTCTTGATTTCAGGATGTTTGATGTATTAGAGAGCAACCTCTCCTTCGCAATGTTCACCCAGTTCGCGAGTACCGCCATCACCGTCGCTATGGAACTAATGTTTGCTATATTCTACCCATTTAGTTTTACGCAAATTTCGATGCTTCTGGTTTCAGCCTTTTCATCTGCTCTGGAAATCCTGCCATGTTGTTACTATTCGAATGATTTTATGGTACAAACGAACGGGATCGTAACTGCAATTTACTCCTCAAATTTCTATGAACAATCGAAGGAGTTTCAAAAGACCATGATTATTTTCATGCAGATGACACAAAAGGCAAAAGTGGTTTCTGCAGGAAAAATGTTTCCTGTCACATTGGCTACGTTCGCGTCGGTAAGAGTTTTCAAACATGAATTGGAATTGATCTTTTTGATTGGGTTCTTGTGTTTCAGATAATGAAAACATCTTATACATTATTGACTGTCGCCAGTCAATTAAGGTAGATACTCGTGGGGTTACATTTAAACGTGCTATATGTACTTGACAACGTCAATCTTCACAAATATGAGTTACCTCCACATATTTCTTAGAAGTGGGGAGCATCAAATCTAGAGAACATCACCAACACTATTTATATAATAATAATATCAACTGGAATATTACCTAAAATAATATAATTGAAGAGAATAATAAAACTTCTAAATATCCCCTTAAAAGCTAAGTCATATGGAATTCCGTCGTTTGGAAACTCTTTTGGGATTGCTATAGTCGGATAACCTTCGAATCTAACACATTTAAACTTCAAGGGTATAAAGTAAAAGTAAGGTATAAAGTACACATTTTAACTTCAACTCTGGCGGGGGTTGAGTATAGCCAATCTCAGGTGATCATTGTGGTTATCCCAACTTCTACGTTCATTACAAATGGGTCCTGAGGTTCGTAATATTCCATGACAATACACCTGTAGAAAATAGTTCCCTATTTCGTTCTGCAGTGTCAGAAAGCGGTTCATCAATGTCGCAACTTTACTTCCAACAAAGCTCTAAACAGGCTTGATTTCATCTTCTAAATTTTAGGTCACACGGCTTTCCCCCAAGAAGCAAGTGTTCCTAAATGTCGCTCCTATCCCAGCTTGTAGAGTACACCTTTCTTCCATTCCTTCGGTAGCATACCTCAGAAGTTCGTTGTTTTTGTGTTTTGTGTTGTAGGTGCGACTATATGCTGAAAGCATGGAGACTCTATTCAGGAGATTCACCTCCCAGAGCATTCTATAAAATTTTATGGTGACGAAAAATCATTGCACATCTTCGAACCCGATGGGAGTTGCGCGTGTCGTATATTTCATGGCATTCATTGTTGTGCGCCCACGTAGTTGCGAGCACATGTCTGCAATTGCTGAAGGTACGTGGCTGCGTCTGTCATAACAATAGAAGTAAGTGTGAATTATAATTAATTCTTTTGTCACTCAAATGGAAAAAAGCTTCTATGCGGAAAAATACTTACAAATACAATCACAATTCATTCTACCTATCAATATCATCCCACATTGACATATTGGACAGCCGCTTATGGCTTCCCACACCCTTGTGCTTCCTTAAAAATTTATTTTCGATTAATGGTAATGGATCTTAATGGAATCGTTGAGCGAATGGAGCTCCTTTATAAGAAGGTTGGTGGAAGTAAATATGCGCAAAATTTTCGGCAATTCTTCCATGTTTGCTCTGCTAGGAAGTGAGGAGGAAATAAGCAGATGCGCTCAAAATCAATCTTTTAGATGCATCCATTTCCTGCTGGAATAGGATGGGGAAACACACATAAGAAAACCATCTAGAACATGGGCATACCAATACATCCATACACTAACCACATACATATATCTTCCCTACCCGAATGGTACACAATGAGACTCCGTGTCCCTTTGCCGCTGGATTTGCTCCTCTTGCATATGGTCTCCTTAGCTGAGAGAAGTTGCCGTGGAAGGTTCTGAAGAGCGAGTTCCCCTAAGTTCATGTGAACTGACAATCTCTTCGTCCGACTACAGAACATTTTGATTTTTTTTATCCGAATATGGTGATAGGTGAGATGAACTCTGATGTAATGCGTCTTTGACTTATGCTGTGTCTATTCTGTCGTGATTGCATCCTCAATTGGGCCCTTGATAACGAATGAGGAAGATTGGGTTTTCGCATTCCCCTTTTATTGCTAAATTGTATTTTCTGATATTTTCCCATCCCATTCCCATCACTTCAAGAACGGTACATAAATCACTCTTGAGGTAATCAGTATTAACATTTTGGGATTCGGGATTCTATTCAACTTTAACCGTACCCAGTAGCTATTGCTTCCAGTCGCGGAAGGCCTTACGAAAGAAGGCGAATTTTCATGAGAATGAGGACCTGGGCTTGTTAGCACCATAATGTATAGCGACATTCACAGATATTCACAGTTTGAATCCAAGAAAGCGAGTTTTTGGCAGAAGGTGAGTACAAGCTGGTAAATCCGGTGAGATTAACATTGGACGCAACAGACTTTTCAGTTAGCAGGGGTTTCCACATTAGACTACATGTATGTTTACAAACATAAAGGTCAGTCAAATTGACCTGCAGCATGCTAACGTCCCTTCTCATCTGCTGGCAGTAAGCCTGATACAGCTACAGGAATATCCTCATGTATTTCTGGTACAAAAGCCACGGGCAGAATGTGTAGTATTAGATCGACTGGAGTGGATGAATTCCTGGGAGACTTAGGTTGCTAGCAAGCAGAATTTCGATCTCTTTTCCGCGTTTGAGAGAAGAATCCTTTGGAGAATTTTTAGGCCCCCTACATGAGGATGGACGATTCCGTAGCCTACATAACGACGGAATCTATGAGCGATATCACGACCGTCTAGTTGTAGATAAAATCCGGCTCAGTAGGCTGCAGTGGTTGGGTCTGTTAGAGTAATACCTGCGGTAGAAAAAGAAGACAAAGCAAACCCTGCTTGAGTTGGAGCGATGGCGTAAACCGGGACGTTGGACAGATTTTAGGGATATTGAATTGGTGGACTTCAGCGCAAAACCGGAATGTCTGGAGTTTCTTATTAAAATTGGCCTAGCCCGAATACGTGTTGTTGCACCGTTGATGATGATGATGATGGTATTGGATCAGTTAAGAAGGCTAAGATTTCCTTCGATGAGAGATCCTTGAGACCGAGAGCCTGCGTACAGATTACTGTTAGAGGCAACTATGCTGAGACAATTCTGTCTCCAGAACCTAATTGCGGTCAACTTACAATACCAAGTTAATTGAGATGGGGAGAAACGTTACAGTTGCCTCTGCTTACTTACCCTTAATAAGGGATCTGGTATTATACGCAGATTCAAGTGACCTTGAGCTATTAGTAGGTTGTGACTCGAACGCGCAGCATTTGTTGGGACAGTAGCAAATGCAATCCAAAAGGAGGGAAACTGTTTGGTTTTATTACTTCAACTCGTCTGATGACCGTGAACTTAAAGGGCCCCCCAACGTTTCTGGGGCCTAGAAGAAGTTAAGTAATTGACCTAGTAATCTGCACTCCAAAGTTGTTGGAGTTAATTAAAGACTAGCAAGCGCTGAAGTCTCACTCTTATATCACCGTTACTTAGAATTTAGTCTGGCTATTGCAAGCGAGAATCCTGCAACACAATGACGACATTCTAGGAAAGTGGATTGGACAAAGTTGAAAGAACTTCTGGGCATCAAAGTGAAGCACCCTAGGCGAGTAAGGACTCCTTCGGAAATAGAAGACCAAATAATTTTTAAAAAATGCCTGACGGTGACGGATAGAAGACCAATTGGAAACTGTTAATCGGACAAATCTAGGATGCTTTGAAGGAATGAGAATGGTTCCATTGTGGAACCAGGAAGTGCAAAGACTCAGGAAATCAGATGACTTCTGGATAGTGCTTGCTAAGCCAACAAGAATGAATACCGGTTAAACTTCCGGAACTCACAGAGTGAATATAAGAGTTTCGTAAAATGTTCAAAACGAGACTCGGTTTGAGCATACTGTGAGGAACTGGAAGGTGGAAGGCTTTCAGGCTTTGCAGAATCCTTAATAATCATAAGTCGGCCATGGTGGACTCTCTTAGAAAACCAGATGAAACTTTGACGAACTCCAGTGTTGAGTCTATGTAAAGCCTCTTGGATACCATCCGGGAGAGCATAGAGTTGGTGATTTCCGCAAACCATTCAACACGAGAGTGTTGCAAGGAGAGTTGGGACACTGCGAGAGCGGGTGTTATCAATGAAAAGGTGGAAGCGACATACTGTCCTTTGGACACTACGAAGCACCTGGTATGAATGGCATCTATCCAGCGATGCTAAAGGAGGGTATAAAGTACCTAGAGGAACTTCTAAGAAATATTTTTCGAAATATCTTGCGTTATGCTACGTGCCTGCCTCTTGGCAGAAGGTAAAGATGGTCTTTATACTTAATTCTGGGGAAGACTATTTAATTTCAAAGAATTCAGGCAAATGCATTACTCAGTTTCCGGTCCCTGGATTTATTTTTTCACAATGCAACGTGAACAGCTCATAGACTAATTTGCCTAAATTAATGAGAAAACAAAGGAAGTGGGGGCACACAAAGAATTGGAAGGGTTATTGGGAGAACTGAATCTAGTTTTCACAATGCCTTCCAGCAGCTCTTGGATTCCCATAAGTCCCTTTGGTAGAAAATATGACGTTATCTTGGAACGTAGAGAAAACCGGGAAGTCCCTGAGGAATGCGTGTCAGAATATACTGACGTCTTCTACACCGATGGCTTAAAAAGTGAGATTTAGGCTGTTCCCTTGGGATTATATTCAGTGGTTTTTCAGGCTGAAATGTATGGGATCTTAATAGCAGCAACTTGACGGGCGGTTGAAGGGCACATGCATTGTAACCTACCACAATAATCAGGCAGCATTAAGAGCATTGGGCAGCCTTTGATCACTTGTCAATCGCCTCCAAGCTTGCCATAATGGCAGACGGCAGAGTCTCAATGCTGGTAAACACACCAAACTTTTCCTGTCATTTTTCATCGTCTCCTTGAAAATAATCTAATTCCCAATGATGACAAATGCAAATTTCGCCAGAAGCAGGTGAAATTTATAAGCCATTCTATCACTTTTGACGGAATTCAACCCGAGCCAAATAAGGCGCAAACGATAGCCAATTTTCTACCGTCATTTTCTGTCCAAAGCCCCTCACCACCAGGCACTACTTAACATTCTCCTGTATGGCCCTAAAACCAAAGATTAGCGGTAGGTTGTGAGGTCTTCAGATACTGTCCAAGCGTATCAAACCCCCAAGCAGCAACTGGTAGACCCAACTTTTTTGGCATGTCTCCAACAAGATGACACTCTGGCCGTGTTTGTCGATGTCGAAGATCCCAGAGAAGAAACTATTCTTTCAAACAGACGGAACTGGAAGGAGGCGAGAGCGCCGCGTTCGTTTTGACGTCCGCAAGTAGCCTTGCCATGTATTCGCGCGCCGAATCCCCTAGATTTCAGCTGAGGACGGAGTGTTGTGACGGAGCAATACCAGGGCCCTAGAGAGGGCGCGGCCATCCACGAGGCCGGTTAGATAGAGCGGAGCTATTTCGCACTGAATAATCGTGTGAGGTTGGCCATGTCTGCTAGTGATGACACATTAAAAGTTTCGAATTACTTGTGGAATTTAACATGAAAAAGTTTTTGTTAAAGAATTCAATTTGTTTCTTAAAAGAAAACATTTTGCTGCAAAATAATTTACAAGCTAAATGCCGTGACCGCTATTCTCGGGGAAGGAACTATAAATTAAGGGCTATGTTTATTTTGCTGAAGGCTCTTAAAGGTGCGGGGTACTGTCTTCTTGCCTTTATGGGCCATAACCAATGAGAACTTACGTCGATACTAGACCAAGTACGTTAACACTATCAAATATCATTGGTATAGGGAAGCGTTTTAAAGAAAACGTAATGGTTCATTGAAATCTACTAAGCCCTCCTGCTTAGGCAGCTTAAACAAGATATTAGATATTGTCTTTTTTTTGTAGTCAAACCTAAATTGTAATTTGGAAGGATCTATCAGCTTAAACAACTTCATTGGTAACACGAAGTAGGGGTAAAACACGGAGCTTTGATCAACTGCACTTTGGACTTGACATGTCTTGCAGATTTTAGCCCATTGTAGTACGTGGCATTTCAAGCTGTGACTTCTGGGAAGAATACAAATTTCTCCTAAATTATTTGTGAAATAAACCTATTACATCTGCATCTTTTATTTTGACCATTCAAAGTTTCTTGGACACTTCCGGCTCCTCTCTAGGAAGTGATAACTTTTCCCAGGTGTAGATAAGAATTCACAATTATTCGCTTTATTTAATCAACGCTACATTACTACATTTAAAGTGTATGTAATAAACCGCTAAGCTGACCACATAAAATGGTACAAGCTGAATTTTTTATTCCCCAGTTTCATTGCAGCATTTCTTGTCCTTTACCAACAAATTTATAGCAAATCATTTCCAAACACCAATCTCCCTAGATCGTGAAAATAAAAATTCAATATTCAATGGAAAAGCTGAATCAACGTAAGAAAACTCCACCCAACATTTCCAGTCAACGTCAATATCGTGTTTATCCTTGGGGTCATCTATGAAATTCGATGCATATCCTTTGGCTTACGATGAGACATATGAAAATCGACTTTAGGAGTTATTGTGAGAATCTAAACATGATATTGAGTCCTTTCTCCTGAGCTTGTGACATCATGTCAGATCTTTATGTCAGGAAGAAATAAAATTTCTAAGGAAACATTCTTCGCCACGACGTTTCCCCCCACCCCCGGTTTTCCAAAGCGTTTGCAGTAAACATCAACCGCGCCGGAATGTTCAGAGTTTATTTTCATAGGTCAATTATTGGAAACTTTTATAGTCCTTTGATATTCAATGTTCCGAGGACTTGAGACCGTCGTCATGAGGATTGTACTGTTGCTTGCATCTATGTATCATGTCGGAAGGTATAAAGTGGAATTTTATGTTTGGAATTTAAAAGAAGTTTTAGATTTTACGGGAAATGTAAGATAAATATTTGTCGTTTGGTGAGAAAGCAAGCGTGAAGAAAACTGTTTGTTCAAGACGCAAGAGTGCGAGTATGTGGGAGGGTTCGTAATGTGGATTTTCATTTTCCAAAGGAGACGAAGAGTAAACGCTAGTTGATACGATAAACAAAATTCGCTCCGAAATATATGTAAGTAGCCAGCAGGAGATTCCCCTACCCTGAGGGTGACAGTAGATATTTTAGCGGCGAAGCATCAGTGCAAATTTTGATGCGGATTATATCCAATCCAACCCAGTGTTAAAATAGATGCATACTTAAATGCTGAAGACTCAATTTTATTTGTATATCGAGCTTCACAGGGCAGATAGTGGATGGAAGGCTAGAGGTGGGCTCTAGGTCTGCGAATAAGGAAGTAACAAAGCAGTTTTCTTAATACGATTTATTTTTAACCTCAAAATAGGTCTCAGTTTCGCGATTACCTCTTCATCGGCGCTAATTTTTTTTCCGGCGAGCATTCTCTTGAGGTGTGAGACCGAGCAAGACACGACGGTCCAGATTTGGAGATGCAAAACCAATTCGAAGCCCAATTCAATTTCATCGTTTCATTGGTCTATGACATAGTGCATGGTCTTGATGAAACACCATTTTCTTTTTCTTCAAATGGGGCCACTTTTCCGCGATTTCATGCTTTAAGTGCTTCAATTACGTTATGTAATAGTCGCTCTTGATGGTGTTCCCTTCTGAAGATAGTCGATAAATATTATACCATGCGCATCCCAAAGTACTGATGCCATTGTCTCGTCTGCCAACTGTTGTACCTTTGCACGCCTTGGTGTCGGCTCAGCACGTGGAGTCCATTCAGATGACAATCGTTTTGATTTTGGTCTGGAATAATGGAACCATGTTTCGTCCATTATCACATATTGACGCATAAATTCAGGTTTTTGTGGAGAAAGAGCTTCAGACCCTGCGCAGAATCGTCAGCCCGTTACTGTTTTCGGTCAATAGAGAGCTCGATTGGCACCCACTTTGAACACAGCTTTCATATACCCAAACATTCATGCACGATATATCCAACATATTCCTTTGATATCTTTAAAGCCTCAGCTAACCTGGTCAACTTCACTTTGCCGTCATCCAAAATTACTTTGCAGACTTTCTTGATATTTTCGTCGGTAATAGCTTCGCTTAAGCATTCACTACGTACATCATCCTCGGTGCTCATTTCGCCTCGTTTAAATTTAGTAAACCGCTTCTCAATGGTTGATTTTCCTGGTGCAAAGTTGAAATGACGTTTATTTAACGAAAGTTTGGCTGGAACAGTATTTTGGCACCAACACGCAATATTTTATTAACAAGCGAAAATTCCTTTTTATCCATTTTCTTCAAACCAACAAAAGTTGCTTCACTCTATGCTCTATCCCACAAACTAATAGTCCGACAGCTGTCAAATTTGTACACGTGTTTTTTGAAGGTTAAGTACAACTAAAAATTACATGGATTCAATGCTTATAGTGTTATCTGTGTGTTAGCCAATGAGCTTTTCAGTCCACCTGTATAACCAAATTGTTAAATGTCCATCTGGATCCATCATTTTTAGTGCTCGCTGATTCTCCTTTTCTCGGAAAACATTCCTTCCTTACTTCAGCTTGCCTTTTTGTCACCACCGAAGTACATCCAATTATCCTCATATTCTACCCCTTTGTAGCCAGGAATGCAACAGCCAAGAAAACTATGTTACATTATTACTTCAGAACTAGTGAAAGGTCGGTCAGACAACAAATTCATTCAGCGGTATTGACTTGGGTATAGGTTTAACCAGAATTTGGTTTCAAATTTATGTGTTTTATTTGGCATGTACTGTGTAAATTGACATACTCACCTACTTGAATACTTTGTTATCGGGGGTAATTGACTGCGTTCGACTCAGTGAGTAAGCCTGACTATACCCTGTTGCGATGGGCAATGCCACGGCGAACCTCCCAACCCCCATGCTCGAGGGATTGAAATAACTACAAAAAAGACACAAAAAAGAAATAGAACAAACAAGCGGTACTCTGTACCGCACACAAAATGGCCCATCAGGCAGAGGCAGACCTGCGCAACACTGGACGCCAGGTTACTATATCCAACAAGGGATAAGTTGGGAGATCTACCAGTGGAATCAAGATTGACACTAGTCTTCTGCGAAGACAGCAATCATCAAAAGTCCCAGCTTAGAAAGTAGGGATGAGTAAGGCTACTGAGGTGAGGAAATCTGACGTCAGGAAGGCCGCAGGCTCCAGTAGCGCAGGTTAATGTTATCTGCGTCATCTGAAGGAGGGCCTGAAAGCAGAGGAGCCCCTCACTAAAGGTCAAGACACATAAGCCGACTCTATCAGAGTCAGAACACGGGGAGCAGCGGAAATCAGCCCGTAAGGGAAAAACGCTCTCAGCAGAGCTAAGCCGGAGCCTAAGAAAGGGGAAATCTCAGGGCGATCAGGGATAAAGGCAGGAGCCGAGAGATCCGCCGTTAGCTATGCTAACGCCGAAAAGAGCATTCAACTGGCCATATTTCCGAAAGGATCTCCTCTATACTGTTACTAGTGATCACGAATTAAGCTCCTTTTCTTGAAATTCTCAATATTAACGGAGATACGAACGTTTAAAGTTTCTCAAAAGATTCCTCCACATTTCGGCCATCTTTCCGATACAAAGACCCCAACCCATACACCATTTTCAAGGTCTAAATCTCCTCTGTACTAGTGATCACGAATTAAGCTCCTTTCCTCGAAATTCTAAACAATAACGGAGATACGAGCGTTTAAAATTTTTCAAAAGATTTCTCCACTTTTCGGCCATTTTCCCAACAGATAGGAGAAATTGTCAACGGTCCCAAAGTTCTAAACTACCTTTAATGTTTTCGTTTGACCAGTTGATGTTGTTTGCTGGTTGGTTTTAGGTGCTGGCATTGCCACCATATATTTTTTCTTGCCTTCATTGATGTGGAGCCCAAGATCTCGCACCAACCGCCGCCTGCTCGATCTGGATGAAGGCAGTTTGTATGTCTCGGGTGGTTCTTCCCATGATGTCGATATCGTCAATATAGGCCAGTAGTTGGATGGATTTGAAGAGAATCGTACGCTTGCATTTACCTCAGCATCACGGATCATTCTCTCTGGGGCCAGCTTAGAGAGGACACTTGATAGGGCATCCCCTTTTCGTAGACCGTTGTTGATGTCGAATGGTTTTAAGAATGATCTTGCTGCTTTTATCTGGCCTCGCACATTGGTCAGGGTCAACCTAGTCAGTCTTATCGACTTCATAATAATAATAATAATCGTTGGCGCAACAATCCATATTGGATCAAGGCCTTGAAGTGTGTGGTCAGCATTGCGCTCGCCCGAGATTATTACCCTGAGTTGACTCAGGTACTCATTCACAGCTGAGTCGACTGGTGTCCGACATCCAATCACGATAACAAATTCCTCTGCCCCCAGCGAGATTTGAACCGCGACCTTCCACTACGACAGCCCAGCGCTCTAACCACTTGAGCCATCCGGACTTCATCGGAATACCGAATTCTCGCACGGCCGTGTGCAGTTTTACCCGGGCTATGGTATCATAGGCGGCTTTAAAGTCGATGAAAAGATGGTGCAACTGATGTCCATATTCCAACAGTTTTTCCATCGCTTGCCGCACAGAGAAAATCTGATCTGTTGCTGATTTGCGTGGGGTGAAGCCTCTTTGGTATGGACCAATTATGTTCTGGGCGTACCTGCGTAGCCGGCCTAGTAAGAGAGCGGAGAATATCTTATTGATGGTACTCAACAAAGTGCTTTCTCTATAGTTGCTGCACTGTATGATATCTCCCTTTTTATATATGAGACAGATAAAGCCTCTTTGCAAGTCGCCAGGCATTGATTCGTTGTCGCACACCTTGAGCACATGTTAAGGAACCATTTGGTGTAATTAGTCGCCTCCATATTTACCCTATTCGGCTGAAATTGCATCGGCTCCTGGTGACTTATAATTTTGAAGACGATGAATTGCATGGACCCTTTCTTCATTACTTGATGGTGGCAGTATTTGTCAGTCGTCTTCAGTTGGCGGGACCTCCAACTCGCCGATGTTTTCATTGTTCAGTAGTTCATCATCCAATATGCCCATTCTGTCGGAAACCAGATTTCCCCCTTTGTCTCGGCAGGATGACTTGTTGGTAAAATTTCCGCGCCTGGTGCGGTTGTTCCCTATACTTTTCAAGTTCACATGTGAATAAGGGCTCCGTCCCTACTTGGCTGTTAAAATCCTCAAGTATGATTTTGATATCATGCTTGGGACAGGCTTCGAGGGTCTGCTCAACTGCCTCGTAGAAGGTATCCTCCTCCGACTCTGCATTCTCCTCTGTAGGGGCGTGAACGTTAATGAGGCTTATATTTCTAAACTTCCCCAGCAAACGCAGAATGCATAGCCTTTCGCTTATGTTTTCAAAGCCGATAGCGGGAGATTTAATTTTTTGGCTGACTATGAAACCTACTCCGAGTACATGGTTTACTGGATGACCACTATAATATATGGTGTAATGACTCTTCTCCAGGAAACCGGTCCCTGTCCATCGCATCTCTTGCAGTGCTGTTACATCAGCCTTACATTGGGACAGGTTATCGGCTAGCTGCTCGCAGCATTCGGTCTGTACAGGGAGCGTACGTTCCATGAGAAAATGCGCAAATCGTTATTCCGTTGTCGTTACCGGGTTCGTCATTGTGTTATCAGTCCAGCTCGAGGCTCCTGTTCTTGGTTCATAACAAGTTGTTTTCCATGCAGGGTTGTCAGCCCTACCCAACCCCCAACCTGGAGGACCAGTTCGTATAATTTGTCCCGTTTTTAGGTGCGTAAGACTCGCCTTCATCCTTTTCCATCTGCAGCTTCTCGTTAAGAAAGAGCTCTCAGCGGTCACCACGTGGAGGTGGAGATAGGGTTTGTAGATATAGAGATGTAGATGTAGATAGTAGAGCTGTTGGTGTTGGTTCAGAAGGCGTTTCGCAGGTTTTATGCTCCATCGTGAGTACCAATCCTCGTTTAGCCCTGGGACCTATACTACAATTTGACCACCATTGAGTTTGGAGTTGCCTTTATAGTGAGCAAATAGCTCAAGCCGCACGTCATCGACTTCAAACCGATCAACGAAAAGTTGTCTATGATTCGCATAAGGACTTGCTTATTCAACCTCTGGCTCGTCAACGTGCACCCCCGAGTAGAGTCAAGGAAGATGCAGTGAGAGACGAGTTTTACGCACACTTAAAATACTCTTGGAGGATTTTAATGCAAAAATTGGTAACGAAAGCTGGCATCGGGGAACCACTGGAAGACACAGCCGCTATGAGGAATGCAATCATAACGGTTAACGATTAATTGGCTTCGTCATTAGTAGAAATTTTGTCGTAAACTTCATATGCTTCCCGGACCGGCACATTCACAAACAGACCGGGAAATCACCGGACGCATATACCGTAAACTAAATTGGCAAAGTCCTCATTGGTAAAAAATGGGCGTCTAGTGTATTGGATGTACGATCCTATCGAGGAGTAAGCTGCGATTCAGACAATCCTCAGTGCACCAATGGGGGTCAGTCCTCAGCAACACAAATGTACACGGGTTCTGGGGGGAATTTAAAGATACCATTGAGGAAGTCACAAAGAATGACGTGGGATGCTCCACAACGGACCAGCATTTTACCGACAAACTAATCCTGCAAAAGTGCTGGCAATATAACATTGACGTATACCAAATCTTGGCCGACTTTCAAGTAGGCCTACGGCAGTATAGATGGTGGAGTACTGTACAACATAATGCTGCAATTTGATATACCAGCTAAACTAGTACGACTGACGAAGATGACTATCACCAACTCCATCTCAGGTCAGGACCCAGAACCGGTTGACTGATCCTTTTGAAACACGTCCTGGCTAGAAGCAGTGCGATGGACTGACGTCAACGCTCTTCAAATTAGCACCCGAATAGGTTATCGAAGCAATGGATACCAACACCAGCGGTACGCTACTGATCAAGTTGACACAATTGCTAGTGTACGCAGCATACTCTTGACACTGCTGCGAAAGAAGATGGACTGCAAAATTAAAATAATGACGCAATCAAAAAGTAGGACGTCAACTCATTCGAGCATCAACGTAGGGGACCTCAACATCGATTTCGTAGACAGCTTTATAAACCTTGGTAGCAGCCTGCCAAAGGATGCCAATGAAACTGATTAGGTCAAGCGACGCATACAGCTAGCGAATACGACTTTCTTCTCGGTCTTTCGCATAATGAAATCGAAGCATGTGCACAGAAATACGAAGCTCCGGTGTATAAAGCCATCATACGAGCAGTGCTATGCTATGGGCGCAAAACCTGGACCCTAACCCAAGCCTCGGAAAATTTGCTAAACGCATTTGAAGGGAAAGTTCTTCGGCGAATTTTCGGAGCAGTTCGGGACCATGATGGAGAGTGCATCTGGTACAACCATGAGCTGTATAAACTGAATGGGCTAGAATTCTCGAAATTCTTTAAACTATAACGTCTTGAATGAGCGGGGCATGTCCAACGAATGAGCGACGATGTCATGCCTAAAAAGGTTATGCACGGACGACGTGTCGACGGAGCGGGATTACGAGGAAGACCGTGAGCACTGACGCCGAGCAATCACTGTTCTTCCAAGATTGAAGAACGCAGTCACGTGACCGAGATAATTGCAGGAGCCAGGTGGCCCGGGCCCGCCATCGAGCTGTAGTGCCACGATGATGATGATGGAATCGATGTGCAAAGAAGTTACAATCAGAACCCGTATTGCCTTAGAAAATTCGTTGGGCATGAGTATCAACTCCTCGCTCACATTTGGCCCAGCGATCCAGGTTTAATTTGTGCGGGTTGTAGTTGGAACCAGGAAGACTATGCGTACCCGTTTTTCAACAAGGTCTTCAGTTGGTTAAAGGTTAAAGTTTACATTGGTTTTGCTTGTAACAGTAACAATGTGAGATCTATATCTTTCATAAACCATCGTCGCCTCAGCTGCTCGACTCGCTCAGAGCTAGTTATCCTTGACAATTGCAGAGCTTTAAACATCTGAGACCTTGGTGGTCCTGCGTGTGCTTAATAAAATATAATAGTTTAAGTGCCGAAATCAATTTGAGCCATTGTTTGATATCCTGATAACCTGTCCTTTTTCAACTCCACATGAAACGCTTAAATTTTTCGCTGTCCTATACATGTTTAAAGTTTAACCTCTCAAGTCGTATGAGCCATAATTCAGTGATAAAAGAGAGTGTCATTTTCTTACCCGTTTATCCCTCTCTGAAGTTGTCACTTTCACGGAGAAGTATGTACATTTAATATACAACTGTTTAGTGTCACAAACAACGCAAGACAACTCAACCAACTAATCTGCAATTTTTTTACTAACCACAATAATTGAAAGAATTTCAGTACAAAGGCTAGATTATCCTTTGCCTCGGCAAACACATACAAATATTAAAAGACAACCGGACGTGGTAATTGACAGACTTGCATTAGGTCGCTAAGTAGCCGCAGGCGTCTCAAACAAGGAAAGAAAGGAAGGAAGTCGGATAGGAAAAGAAATTGACATAATCCACAATCTTGTGTTAATGAAGTTTCCTAGGAAACCTCTCAGTTGATATCCCTTTGTTTCATAACAAGACGATTTAAAAAAGACACAATAGAGAAATAAAACCAGGACGAGAAGGAAGCAAAAAGAAAACCTTGGGAAGCCACCTAAAGAGAATAGAAGACAAGATGTGTCTTGGAAATGGATATGATGACAATTTTCCTTGGGAATTAAAACGGAAAGTACGTCCGGACGATGAAATCCTTTCATTTCGATTTTTTTTTTCTTTCTCCTCATCTCGTTCGTTGTGAAGTGCTGAAAGGAGAGTATGAAAACTTTTGTCCTCAAACTCATTTCACGAAGCTTTACGTTAATTTTTTCCCTAAGAAGTAAAAAGGATGTTGTTTCTGCGAAGAATACGGAGGGGATATACCATTAAGAATAGTGGCTGAAGCAAGTATCTGTCAAGTGCTGGTGTCCTAAATCAGACTTAGCCTCCTAGCGGATGGCAAAGTGTAGATATGAGTACCTTTGTGTGTGCCGGCATCAGCCTTGGAGTCCTTGGGCTATGTTGTGTAACAGTTTTTTCCTCAGCTCGTCATTTGATTGCTGCTTCAATTTACTGTTCCTGCCAAGCATTTCCTTATTATGATTTTCACATTGACTCTCTCTGCTTATTTGGACATTGTTCTGGAAGTAGCACATCGCCAGTGAAATTCCACTTAGGAAAATGCTTTTCGCTTTGCTTTTAGGAAGGATTTGAGAGAAGGCAATGGGTTGTGTCGGGTTCAAGTCGATAGATTGCTCGTGTAGGAGGATTTAATAATCCAAAATTATGATACAAATATGAAAGCTGAAGCATTTGTTGGCCATATGGTTCCATCTGATGTTAAGTGCAGTAATATGGATTATATATGATCAACCATGGCACATTTGGCTTATATGGTATATGGCACTCCCACGCTCTTCCATTTGCTCCTAAATGGAACTTCAAATGTTCCATGCTCATTTCAAGATTTCATCGAGATATCTTCAATGTTTACTTAGCAGATAAGAGCCTTTAAGGTATTTAAATTACAATACTGTGAAATGAGATAATATTTCAAAGAATCCTTTGACAGACCCTCAATTGATACTCCCTCCTCGACATGTCAAAACATAAATAAAAACTTTTGAAAGCCGAAAAAGAACCCTTCAAATGACAACTAATTTGCTCTTATTCTTAGCTTGAGGAAATTTTCCCATTTGTCATCGGATTTGAAGGAGCAAAGAATGGCAACAGAACCAACCCAGGGTCAAATTTTGTAAACCCTAATGACATAAAATGAAAGATTGCCTTGGAAGATATTTTTCCGTTTTATTGGCTAAAAGAATCTAATTTAAACAAATACGTATTTCGGGGACCAACTGTCTGTGTGTGTACTGTGTCAGTTGCTTGCTGCTGCCATGGAACCTGGATGAATCGTGTTGCCCTACCGGGTTTCCGCCGCTAATGGAGACTCATGTTTGTATTCTGACCTGTATCATTATATCCCAGAAATCGCGTGACCCACGCCTGGCTGATATCCCATTCGCCTCTAATAATTCCTTCCGCCTTCAATATTCCCCTTCGAAAAACGCCGCCTCCAACTCCAGCGCACTCAATGTCTATAAATTCCTTCGAAGTAAGTGTTTTCACTCAGTAGCCTCAACTTAAAAGCAGCTGTACAGTCCTATTCGAACTCTTTAGGTTTAAGAGGTTAACCCTTCAGGATACTTTTTTCGCTACTAGGATCCTACGTCCGTTTGAAAAGGCAACTGATTTTCTGGACATTAACTCATCTGGTAAGTCTTCAAGCCATCGGTAGGGCTCTCCTCTAAATATTTTAAACTGCTGCACTGGGTAAAAGGTATGACGTAGTACGCACCCCCGACCAACCTTTTGTACAACGGAGGGATATGTCCTTTTGACCCTCCGGCACTCGTCTACTCAATTCGGATACGCAGGCTAAAAATTTGAAAAGTTCGATCACGAGAGGCACAAATCTTTCACCAGAGAAAGACGGAACAAATTTTAGTTCATTACTCCATCGGCTACCTAGTTTCCTAGATTAGCCAAACCTTTACAGTTCTTCACTTGTTCAAGAAAACTTTCAATTTTACGTAATTTAACGGGGTTCTTCTGAACTTTTGATATGCTGAGGGTTTATAACTCGATATCACCACTTTTCCTTCAACTCACTATTAAGTATCTCCGCCTCTCTAAGTTAATTTTGCAAATCACCTGCAATATAATTTAGAGGCCTAATATCAATGCTATTGTAGCGTATGCCTAGTCTGGAGGCATGGTCCCCTGTAAGCCAGTGCCCTGTGTAGACCGTCATAATCTCTCCTGCCTTTGCACGTGCCTGGCATAACAGTTCTTGCGATCGGGTGTTGTTATATACGGGCCAAATCCTCCTGGAGTTAGTGCAGGTAAGCGTTCGCCATTTGAGGTCCGCGATTGCTAAATAGTGCGGGTAGATTCCACCCTTAAAAGTTGCCAGCACGACTTTGACTGTACTCCCCGTGGGACTGCCAAGACAGCAGAGCTCTGCTTGGTCTCATTAGCTTGGTTGTTCTGCTCTATGTTCCTATAAACGGGAACCCAAGAGAGGTTGACCTTGAACATGCAACCTAGACTGTTTAGCAGATCCTTCACTGTCCCAAAGTGCAAGGTGCAAAGTCTTAATGGCAGCTTGGCTCTCGATCAGAACATGGTTATGTTACTTTTGGGGCTCCGATTATGCCTCGGCCTTCGAAAGGCTTCCAATATCGCCCGTACTTCTGCTTGAAATACACTGCCGATTCTTGAGGTCAACTATGCTGTGTGTACCCCAGAAAACTCTTGCACCAACTCCACAGGCCATCTTTGATCCACCGGTGAAGCAAGAAACCTTGCAACAGATAGCTCGGCTTCTATTCTGCCCTCATTGGAAAGTCCCGAGCAAAGTTCCTTGTGAAATTCAGCTTGTATTTGGCGAAGTTCGAAGGGAATTTCCAGATTTACTGAATTACTTCATTTAGGATGTTGCAATGGCCGTGGGTTATTGCGGTCCAAAATGCGAAATCGCGTATTTAATGTAGAGGTCCAGAGGGAAAAGGTATAAGAGTACACTGAGAGTTCCTGCCGAACTGGACTACAGAGCCCCGACAACAAGAATACAAGCTTCATTTGATTGCAGTTGCTACTCAGGGCCTACTGCCACACAATAGAGCCGTACATTTGGATCAGACGTATCAGGGCTCTGTACATTCAGAGAATTGCCCTCAGCCGGAGATCCCCAGGTCCTCTTGCAAAGAAAGAAGGCCATACAAGCCATTTTAAGCTTCAATTTAGCCTCGGATCCAGGATCCCACCCCAATCATTTTAATTGGAGGGATGAACCAATCTTTGCTCATTTGACCGCGGGAGGTGGAATTCGGGTAACCTTGGCTAGTGGCGTATAGCATCAGTTTCGTTTTGGTTTGGTTTATGGCAAGTCTGCACCTCATGTATCACAGGCACACCTTTAACAATGTTCTTTCCACGATTTTACTCTTAATAGAGGGAAATATCCCTGACACCAATTTCACCAGTCATCGACACACGCCAATACCTTCGCCCCACTTCTGCTTGATATGCGTAGAGTTTCGTCCATCACTATCAACCAAAGAGATGGCACCACTCTGCGGCCCACTGACAACTCTCTATAAAAATCAACCACAACGATTGCAAACAATTTATGTTTTATTTAACAAGGTCGGTTGTCGGTTGACAATCAAGACGAGAGTGAGAGATTGAGAGATCTCTTGCGTATACTTCTTGGCGATGAAAACGCCGCTCTGGTAATTAAATTTGAAAACGTACCTGTTGTTTACACCGCTAGAGTACATCACAGCTCTGATTAAGTAGCAAAGGATGTATACTCTTTTAACAGAGGTTTATTTAACCACATTTCGCAATAATTAAAATGAAAAATTCGGATTTTATTTTTCTTAACTTTAGTGAGAATTTATTCGTCCTCAATTACTTACGGTTTCCTTCAGTGCCGCTGAAATACTATTTTAAAACCGGCAGACCATTCCTAAAACCACACCTTTTACAGGTTTACTGTTGCCTGTCTGTCTGTTTGTCTTTTTTTGGCGTTGGTAGGTGGAAAGGTTCAAAACTTACCGCTGGCTCCTACCATACAGTAATATGAGACTTTTACTTACTAAAACTACCTTCTCCTTCTTCGTTCACCATGCGGAACTATCATTTCGATATTACGTCGCGGGGCAGGATCATTTACGAACTATGGCTCGTGTCATTATTTACTACTTTCTTCCGAAGCTTCTCCTTCCTCAGTAAATTGTGGATCGTCTTCATTAATTTCTACCACCCTTCAAGTTTTTTCAGAGGCTAATATTTTATCCACGATATTCTCGGGTAAAAACCGCGCCCCGGCGTCAATGTCTGCCTCCACGATGTGAACGTCGAATTTTGGGCAGCTAAAAACAACATGCTCCACCTCCTCCAAAATCTTCTCGCATGATGCACCAGATGGGGAACTGTCGCGACCGAAGCAATAAAGGCATGCACGGTACCCGATACTCTGTATCCGCATAGGAATTTTAGTTAGGTAGATAGATATGGGGCTATTATTTTTGTTCTACTTGCGTCTAACTTAAATGCCGATGCCCAAACTGGAGCTGCTTAAAGCAAGATGAAGCTGGCAACTCTCTAGATAAGGTAACATTCTTGATAACAATGTCGTAAACCCTCATATGTTCACCGTGCATTGCCTTCATCGATCCGCTCTTGGTTAAACTTCACCCCACTCAGAGGACTGAAAGACCCTTTAAGTTAAGTGGAGTTAGGCCACAGTCTGCCTTACAGACAGCCTTATGCAAGGGACTCGCCTGCTCTTTGCTGTAAAAATAGGCGCGCAGCGAATCAACTTGGCGGTGATGTTGTGCTGTCACGTCAACCACTCCCTTACCTCCGATGTCACGAGGCAGGCTCATCCATTCCGGCAGAGTTTAGATGATGCATTCGGAATTTGGACATAGTTGTCCGTATCTGCCGCTAGACGTTTTCCTGATTGATTTTCGTCCATGGCAATATTCCGAGTGCATAAGACAGTGAAGGGATAGCGAACGCATTCGCATTCGCTTATTTTATTCTTCCCCGAGGAGAGCGATTTCAGTACCACCTTTGCACGTCGCAGGAATTCGGACAGCAGAGCATCCTTCAGATCACCAACTCGAGCATGGGTTCCTTGCAGAATTCCTAGGTATTTGTAGAAGTCTGTCTCGTTCATAGCGTCGATGTGGAGATCACCAATGCTATGTCCGGCATGCGGCTCGTGATGACCTTGTGGATGGCTTGGATTTGGCACTTATCTAATCCAAACTCCATCCGAATATCACGGCTGTATATGTCTACTATTCACAACAGACTTCTAAGCTGGCCGTCAGTACCAACACACAGCTTGATGTCATCTAAATACATCAAGTGTGTCAGTGCACACTTAGCACGTAGGCCATATTTAATTGGAAAACCATGCCCTCTAGCATCATTCAGTAGCCATGAAAGGGGGTTCAGTGCCATGCAAAACCAAAGGGGACTCAACGAATTCCCTGGAACAAGACCCTCCGTATACGGATGGGTTCTGAAATATTAGGACCTTCAGATGTACGCGGTGATAAGGTGCCACCCTTCCATAACTGTCGCCAACAACTTTATAAGTTTCGGATCAATGCGATACAGATGTAGGACACCGATTAGCCAAGTATGCGGGACGCTATCGAAAACCTTGACATAATCGATATAGCAACTAAAGAGGTTTCTTTGGTCTCTGGTTGCCTGTCCTACAACTACCGAGTCAATATTGAGTTGTTCTCTGCAACTCCTTGACCCAACTCGGCAGCCTTTCTGCTCCTCGCACAGAATGTTGTTGATCTCGAGATGCGCGTTGACCCTTCCACTATTAATGGGCGTTATGAATTTGTAGAGGGTTGGTAAGCAAGTTATCGGTCTTGTGTCTGCGGGGTTCTGCACCGTGTCCTTCTTAGGGATAAGGTAGGTATTGCCCACAGTGAGGAAGGGTGGAAATTCCTCTGGCCGACTCATGACCTGGTCTATGCTGTGTGCTAGCCGACTGTGAACGCTGGTAAATTTCTTATAGCAGAAATTCTGCACCCGATCCAGAGCTGGGCCCCTCCAGTTCTTCGAGCTGTTTATGGCTCGTCGAACTTCCTCTTCGGTAGCATCCGCCAAATTCATGCCAGGCGTATTGGCAGGGTGGGTGCCTTCAGCCGTGATCCACTCAGCATGCTGGGCGGTTAACCCCCAAAGTCCACCCTAGCATTCTTTCGCCTCTGTTACCAAAAACAGCACTGTTTGGACGCTCTGTTGGAATTCGTTGAGAGATCTGAAAAAACTCCGCTGGTTCCTCGCGTATATTGAATTCTGGACACGTCTGGAGTGAATTTCGCCACACCGTCGTAACCAACTGCATATGACAAAAAGTTTCTGCTTTAGTGTGTCCAGAATTTCAACTACCAAACTGCCAAACCAATTACGCGAAAGCCAATCTTCTGGCCGTGCAATCTGACAGCCGTAACTGCATCACAATACTGTGACTGTAGTTGGGGAGTGTAGGGAATATCTGGTCTATTCAAAGGATCCATTTGCGAGAATTCTATACACCATCTTTGGAATTCGTTCTGAACCTGAGCTGGACGGTGGAGAAGAGTGCTTCGGCGAGTACTGAAACTGCTGCCTGCAGTGCGGCGTGGTGTTGTTGATGCCCCCTTCCCTGCCCCCGTCGACTTTCGGTCACCAGTCCCTATGATGAGCTCAGGTCGAATACGCTCCCTGATGATGGCTGGGATTGTGTCGCTGTGAGTAATAAAGCGGTACTTGCTACACAGTTACAGCGTGAATTGCGGGAAATGCTCGACGAATCTCTGGTGCAATAAGGGGCGGTAGGATGTTGTACCCGCCTCCGCCGTTATTTCGTAGTAGGAGCGGACGATGAAGATGTTCATTTCTTCAGTCCACTTCACCTGCTGAAATAGCCCCACTGATTGTGGCGAAACAGCTGCAGCAGGCGGAGCAATACTGCTAGTCGTCGTGGCGCCTAGACGTCGAATCGCCTGACTAGCGGTTTCGACGCCGCGCTGTCCATTACGGGAGCCCGACCCAGTCACAAAGCCAGGCGACTTCCGCCGGTTATCCGTACCGAACCTTAAATTTCTTCTTTCTCTCATATATGGATTTGTATTTTATCCCTAGCTGCCAGGTGTGGTGATAGCTTCCTGAGTGAGCAATCTGCAAGACTACAAAGTTCCTGCTCTTTCCTCACCTACCCCCCGAGACGCTGCGGTAGCGTACAGCCATTCACACTGAAGCTATCCATCCCTCCTCCTTTCAGAACCGGACTTGGGACCGGCTACTTTTATGCTCCATCTGGAAGATGATAGTCTGATGGTTGCTGTTTATACAGGGTGCGGCAGCATAACTTCCTTTTTTCAAAACTCAATAAAAACTATTGTATGCATCGGGAAATATTTATTTATTTTTTATAATGTAGGTACATGTCTAAAGTTTTTATTTACATTGTTTTGAAGATCAAATCTGTTAGGTGACATCCCCCATTCTCCATACATTGCGTAAACCGATTTCTGGCGTTTGTCATGACTCTTGTTAGCATAGCAGGTGTTATGTTGGCAATTTCTTCTTGGATGTTGGTCTTCAAATCTTGTAGGGTTCTTGGACGGTTCACATAAACACGTGCGTGCCGGTCATTCCAAATCACTTCTAATTGAGATAAGGCGCTTTGGAAAGTGTTCCCTCAAAACAGCCATCGATGCTCTTGAAGTGTGTGTTGTTGCACCGTCTTGTTGGAACCAAGTGTCCCCCAAATCCAAATTTTCTAACCGTGGGAAAAAAAAATTCTGTAGCATGTTTACATACCGGCCCGAATTAACTGTCACTGTAACCTCATTTTCCTCAAAAAACCAGGGACCAATAATTCGAGCTGAGGAAATTGCACACCACACTGTGACTTTGGGTGAATGGAAAGGCTTTTGATGCAATTCTCGAGGGTTGGTGTCAGCCCAGTAGCGCATGTTTTGTGTGTTAACCGACCCACACAAATGAAAATGGGCTTCATCGCTAAAAAAAACAATAGCACCTGTAGTGACCCATGTAACAATTGATTTGCGGTCTGGGACGGGAGCCAACGGGGCTAAAAGCAATTCCGAAATGTACGCTATGTTGCAATAAACGAACGTCCGCTTGAAAAGTAAACCTCAACGGCGAAGGCACGCTCCTCACCATTCCAACGCATGATGGCGACTGAACCGTGTCGGGACAAAACTTTGCAGTATCCTCTCTTGAACGAGATCACTAGCGCTCCGCTATGACATCAACTAACTGAGTGGCTCGCATTTTAAAAAAGGAAGTTATGCTGCCGCACCCTGTATATTTCTTTGCTCACCTGCAATTGGAGATAGATAATTTGTCGCTAATAAACGTAACGAAAAGTATTGGCGCCTCCAATATTTACCAGAACGACATTCAAAAGTGAAAATACTTTTTTACACCAAAGGTAGTTATGTGAGGTATCAAATGAAAGCTCCTGCTTTTCAACACTGGCCTCAGTTTTGAAATTTAATTGGAAAGGAGGAGTGCGGGGGCTTGAAAGTCATTTCTTTCGCAGTCCCATTCTCAGAACCTACCCAACCAAAAAGTAGGCTCCGAAATACCCTCCATAGCGATAGTTCTTCGTATAAAGTTAATAATAGTATTTCACTATAATTTTTAATAATTTACTGCAGAACCCCCTTTTAAGGTGATCCTAAAATTATAAAATTTAGCAGCAATATGGGTTATGATATAGTGTGTGATTCAATAAAGTTTGGTAGGAATCGGACTATTCCTAACAAAGTCATAGTAGGTCAAAGTTGTCGCTTCAGTGGGAATTCTAAAACATTGAATGTCAGAAGCTCGCGAAAGTGGATAATAATATTTTATAAAGGAAATACACAAAACGTTTCTTCTAAGTGGTAACAGCAGGTTGCAGACAAAAAATGATACAAAGCAGTAAATTAGAATAGAAAATTATTCTTTAATTTCATCTTATGTTGTAATTTTAGATATATAAATATCACACAATAGAAACTATAAATGCTCGTCTGAATTCCTTAAAACTAAAGCCATTTGGAAGATTCGGAATATTGTGTTCCCCTTAAATTCTAAAAGCGTAAACATTTACACCCTAATTTGCTCATGATAGCATTCCTACATCCCTTTTACCTCTACAATTGAAATTACAGAGGGTTTTCTTTAATCATAATTAGTCACCTACAAAAAGTCTACAATTACCTAAACATATATTAAAGTGTTTTACTGGCTAAAGACACTTGAATTTCCAGTGAAACTTAATATCAGACAATTACCCCCAAAAGAGTCATTACACGTTTTTTTGTGCCCACCCTTGTTCTCCTGAGTACTCGCTATTTATTTCGTTATATTTCTCGTGCAAACTTAAGAATTAATCCTTCCACTCGTTACAGGCTTAAGTACCAGATATAATGCTTTCTATGTAAACAAAGACTTCTTCAAACTCATATGCGGGGCAATACCGTGGAGGACTTTGCCGGCTCAAATGTGTTTATATGAACAACGGAAAGGTAGCGTCGAAAGTGTCTGGATAGTCAGTGTCACAAGGAAGTTATCCTTGATTCGGTTCTCCTTAAAAATGTTTGTCATGATTTCAGTGCAGATTTTCAAGAAAATAATAAGATAAACTTTGGGATATGAAGCCCAGGTTGAAATTTGGTAAAGCTTGACTATCGGCCGACCTATTGGTTTAGATACTACAATTTTGAAAAAGATAGGAATATCTATCTAGCAGAAATACCCTTTCGACTATGTTCAAGACAATCTCCTTCTAAACAGCACTCACTACAACTAAAGACGTTTTGTAATTTTCTGCTTGGTTAAAACTGGGATGGCACCATGGAATTCGCAGACACATTGCTTACGCTGACATACATTTAGACAAGTTTCATAAAGTTTCAAAACGATGTGGCGCTACATGACTGCTTTTTTCATTACCTACTAGGATTTTTGCTACTCGATTCTATTAGACATTCAACACAGGATGCGCCATTGGCCTTACGGGAACATATTGTCATAGGTGAGAATGTAAGGATTCTCTTTCGTTGGACACAGGAACTTTTTATGGGGTGACATCCACGTTACATCTTTTTCGCCAACTCGTTGAAATAAGCTATTCCAAAGGGTTGTTCCAGCCCACCTGTAATTAGAATTGTTTGGAATTGAATTACGATTTAAGCAAGGATACATATATTTAATTTCACTGAAATGGTATAGTACGAAATTTGAAATTGATAATGAGAGAGGAAAATAGATAGTAAATTGGGTTGGGTTTAATGTTAAATAGGCAAAACAGCGAAATAGCCCAAATTTAAAGGGAAGTACCAGAAGCTAACTATGCGCACTGACAATCACCAATATTGAAGAACGAGGAATACTCCTGGATCAAATCCACTTTGAAGGAGCCTCAGTATTTGCGGGTGGACCTTCGATGTCAATTTCATTAATTTTCTTTTCTTTTTAGGTTTTGGAAAAGCTATCCCTTTTTGGTCGCCCCCGATACCCCAGAAATCCCATTTTGTCATTACATATGCTTGGATTGAAAACTGCGTGGACCTTAGAACGAAGTAACGAAAAACTGAATGGGAACATAGAAGGGTGATTGACATAAACAGTTCCGTTTAGGATAGCAGTGCTAAGAATCCTGCAGAGTATAGCTAAGGAAAAGCAGTTTCAGGCTAGAAAAGTCCGATGAAACAATGCCATAATGATAGTTTGAAGAGGAAGACTTTGCGATGTGCACAGGTGTTCGTGTGTGTGTGTTTGAGGCCTCTGAGCACTCAGACCTTAGTGGTCCGTTGTACTCGATTCCACCGTCTAACGGAATATCTCGGATTCGTTTATGTGTCGCAGGATTTTCGTTAGTGGATGTGATGCTACCCGCTGCAATTGGACCACATCAGCACCAAAAATCTGATGTCTAATGCGTCTATAGGCGGGCCACTCTCATAGAAAATGTTCCATGGATTCCACTTCCTTATTACAGAATGGGCACTTATCAGGTAGTGAATCATGGCCGGTCAGAATGCCTCAATACGTCTGCAAGTCTAATTACTTTTCGACAGGATAACCTTTGCAATATATTTGTTTGGTTCTGACAGGAAAAATTTTGTGTGTCTAACAACTTTAAGGCTTAACCACCAGCCATTATGGGACGCTTGTTCCCAGTTTTTGATAGCAAATGTTATGACACCCCAATTCCTGGTTTCCGTCCGGGCAAGGGGGAATTTGAAGCCTCTTTTGCTAAGGCATCACCACAATGACCAGGTATGGAGAGTGATTCTACCGTATTGGATCTAGAAACAGAGTTCAATCGGTTTCTACATTCCTGAACGATTTTTTATGTGATCAAAGTACTACTCAACGCCTTCAATGCAGCTTGACTATCGCTACAGATTGCGATGCACCTGCGCTTCAACCACTTGTCAAACGACCAGTTTGTCGCCCTTAGCAGCGCATACACTTTAGCCTAAAAGACCGTTGTGCATTGTCCCAAAGGAAAAGCCCACTTCTCGCTTTTATTCAAGAGCAGCAGTCTGCCCCAGAACCATTTTCTGTTTTTAAGCCATCGATGTAGAAGACATGAGTATATCCTGACACGCATTCTTCTGGTTCGCCCCAGTTTTCATTTCGTTTCAAGATAACATCATATCTTCTACCAAACAGTTGTATGGGGATCCGAGAATTAGAAGCTTTGCTCAAACTAACTTCAGTTCTCCCAATGACTCTTCCAATGCTCTGAGCCCCCACGTCCATTGTTTCCCTTTAGATCTAATTCAATTAGTCTATGAGCTGTTCTGCCTCAAACCACCACACTTCGGATGCACAAGCGAACATCGGCCTAATAATAGCAACATTTATCCACGTTACTACCTGAGGCCTTAGTTCCGATGACGAGGCAAAGCTGCGCCTACAAAGCCATAAGCTGAGAGAACTCGTTTCATCTTTATCTCTACTTGTGTGTTCCAAAGAAGTTTCTTGTCTAGAATAATTCCCAGATATTTCACTTCTTTGGAGAGTTGAAGGGTTATACCCCTCATTTCTTGAAGGGAAAGACCACTCAGTTTCCTCCTTTTTGTAAATAATACCAATATGGTTTTATTTGGATTTAGGGAAAGTCCATGCCTAAGACACCAATTGCCAATCAGATCAACGGCGCGTTATGTATTTCTACACGCCATTCCCAGATCATGACAGTACAGCCACGTCATCCGCATAAGCTTGAATGTGTATTGACAGATATTGCAGTTCGCATAGTAATGTATTGATCAGCATACTGCATAGAAGTGGCGATAGCACACTTTTCATGGCTTCCGTTGTTAGGTAGCGATCAACATTCGCTTCAGCACACAGCAATCTCTGCATTAGCATAGCATATATCCACTTTATTAGAGTTTCGTCAACACCATGCTCTCTGGCGGCATCACAAACTTTTGGAAGGGCGCACACTCAAAGGCCTTTCAATGTCTACGAACAGCCCCATCGCGTACTCGCCTTTCAGAGTTGCGTCCTCTATTTTTGAAACTAAAGAATGAAGAGCAGACTCACAGGACTTTCCACATTGGTAACCATGTTAGTATTCATTTAGTGGACGCGACCTTAACGCCTTCTCGCGAATGTGACGCTCAATCAGTCTCTCCAGACATTTCAGCGAAAATGATGCTAAGCTGATTTATCCCAAGTTCTTCGGATTTGAGTAATCATCTTTCCCAGGCTTAGGTATGAAGACTGCCTTCACCTTCTGCCAAGAGAAAAATACGTAGTACAAAACACGACACCGTTCAAAAATATTTATTAGAAGTTGTTCTAGGTACTCAATACCCTGCTTTCGCATCGCTGGGTAGATGCCAACCATGCCAGATGCTTTGAAGTGTTCAAATGTTCGTATAGCAGCTCTCGCCTTTTCATTGGTAACAACGCTCCGGCAGTATCTCAATTCTTCTTGCAACACCTTCGTGTTGAAGAGTTTGCAGAAATCGTAGATTCTATTCTTCTCACCTCTGACACCTGTTCTCCTGGGTAGTGTACTTCCATGAGAGTCTGTTTAGATGCAACTCTAGATTTTGTGAAAGTACCATCCGGTTTTCTAAGAGTCCAACTTGGACGACTCATCCTTATTAAGGACTCTGCACAACCTGGAAGTCTCCTTTTCATCTTCCAGTTCCGCACAGTATGCTCCAAAAGAGTCCCGTTTTGAACGTTTTACGAGTCTCTTATATTCAGACTGTGAATTCCGCAAAATTACCCAGTCTTAATCTTTACTGCTTTTGCAAGCACAATTTAGAGTCATCTGGTTAATTTCCTGGGTCTTTACAGTTCTCGGTCCCACCATGGATTCCTTTTAGCACGTTGTCCTCGGCAAATAAGAAAAGCCTCTTCAAAGCACTCTAAAAGTGTGCCATTCAGAGTTCTCAATTGATATTCTATCGCTAAAGGAGTCCTTAGCCGCCTAGGGAGCTCAACTTTGTCACCAAGAGTTCATTGAACTTTGTCCAATCCGTTTTCCTAGAATTCCGTCTTTGTAATACAGGCTGTTCGCCTGCAACAGTCAAACTAAACGGTGATCTGAGAGTGAGACTTCATCTAGCACTCGCCAGTTTCTAATCAACTCTAACAACTTTCGAGCGCAGATTGTTAGGTCAATTACTTCATTTTGTCTTGGCCCCGCACCCTACGTTCGCGGTCATCAAACCGGTTAACTGACAAAATGAAACAGCTTCTCTCCTCTAGGATTGCATTTGCTACTGCACAAACAAATATGCTAAGCATTCGCATCACAACTTATTAAAAGTTCAAGGCTATTTGATTCTCATACACTACCAGATGGCTTAGTTCTTGCGTCGGTGTCCATTAATCTGGTATTGTAAGTTGACCGCAACAAGGTCCTGGGAACAGAATTGTGTCAGCATGGTTTCCTCTAACAATTTTGACATCAGAACACACGCCCTTGGGCTCGAGGATCTTCTATCGAAGAAGATCCTAGTCCCCTACACTGATCCAATACCACAGATTCTGTTAAAACGAACCCATAGTTCTTAAATCAAAAATATATAAGGACAGTCCTGCAACTTTGCCAGCCTTGCCGCCAATAAATAGAAATAACCTTTGGCATGCTGCAAGTTAATTTGACTAACTCTTATGCTTGTAAGCATAAGTGCAGTCTAATATGAAAACCGCCGCTAACTGAAAAGTCTGCTTCGTTAAGTGTGGATCTCACCGGAGTTGTCAGTTTCTCCTCGCGTTCCGCTTTCTTGTGTCCGATTTTTCTGGATATTGCCACACTCTGTAGTGTAGCAACGTCCATGTCCTCATTCCCAAAAAAATCGCCTTTTTCGCAGGAGCCCTCCCAGATCCACAGTGTCCGAGCTGCATGAATCTGTTTTCACATACCGGCGTTAGACCAGTTGCGTCCACATTACCAGTTTCCCTTTCTTCGGTTTTTCCGGGTACACGCGGAGGGTTTCCTTCTGTCGAGCCCCCGTGCTTAAGAAGAGTGAGGCAACAGTATCGCCGACAGGCCGGCCGTAATCAGGTTATCAGTTGCTCTCATTTGGAAGTTGGTGTATTATCCTTTCTGGCTGACCGCGCCGTAGGTGTAGGTTTTCCACTGAAGTGGAGAGCCTGTTTCCCACAGATTTCTGCGTGGGGGACATGAATTAGGTGAAGCCTCCAAAATCCTTGCATCGGCCACCACCTGATTTCTCAAAGTCGCGGGTGGATTCGAAGTCTGTGATTCGTTACCACTTGGAGAGTTACAATCCTTTGTTTTCATCTTCATGTGTTTTTGGACAACCTTAGTGTAGTAAGAAACTACCAGTAGCTCCCCACCGCGACAAAGTGGTGCAAGGGTGCACCGAAATAAGGTTACATAAAATTGTTTAACCCTATTCATGGTCGCATGGTCATCTTTCGAAGTAGTGATTAATTATTATGGATTATCTAGTGAAGTTTTTGTATAACATCCTGGAGTTTTGTGGATTGGATTGGACCCATCATGAAAGCTTAATGCGAAGGTCCCAGTGAAACAAAATCAGAGTCCCAGGGCAAAATCAGATTGAACCAGTCAATGCTGAATGCCCTGTAAAGAAAATATGTGGTTTAAATATTAGTTAACTGCGACCAAATGGTAATTTCATGGGCACTCGATGTTTAGTGCTGATATGAATGCCGACCAAAAAAGGGTTACTGATAAAAGCATGGTGAAATTTGCCCAGACAATTACTTTCCCTCTTGCAAGCTAGGACCTGATACCTTCAGCGAAGGGATGGTATTATACAAAAGTGTCACACAAACTGACTCGCAACCTAGAGAAAAGACATGGTAAAGGCTTGATTGAAAAAGAGCAGGCTGAGTTTCGTTTTGGATTCCTCTGTACTGACCACATTAATGTCTTCCAGATTACTTTGGAATAGTGGTTGGAGTTTAGATCTTCGCTTCACCTGCTTTTCATCGATTTCGAGTACAGTGCCAACAAGGAATGTATCCTATTGTATATCAGAGCCTCATATGATGGCGCAGGTTAAGTCTCTGAGGAACTTGAAGTCCAAAGCGAAGTCTGCCTGGATGTAATTTTTCTTTGCTATTGACAGCGTACTTTATATTGACTTCTCCGGGGGAAGGGCTTCAATGGACCGTGAAATTTTTCCTCAATAACTTTGATTGCATTGATGACATCTGTTTGTTCCCTCACCTAGTCAAATGATTTCAAATTTGGAAAGAGAAGCATATGAAGTTGGACACCTAAAAAAGCAAAGCTGTCCGAACCGAACTTGAAGTCCTTCGACGCAATAACAACGCTAGATCTATATTCGAGGCTTTATCTACAATCTGGAAATACATTTATCTCAACAAAAAGATCAAATGAGAATTGTTCTGCGTCATTGTTCTTTCTGGTTTCTGGAATCTGCTCATGCTCCGCGACAACGACAGCGAAGGTCCTCGACATATTTGCTTTCTCCAACTTGAGCAGGAATTTTAGCGATATAAACTGGACACTCTGAGCCTAAGCAAAGCGAGATGGTGGTGCTCTAGAGAGTACTCCTCTCACTCTTGCGGTTATATGCTTTTGTACTCTGGAAAGCCAATTGGAAGCAAATGCGAATCTGGTGTCGGTTGCTTCTGTCGGATAAGGCAAAGTACGCACTCTTAACCAGGGAGAAGGTTTCTAACAGACTTCTAACTGCAAGATTCCGATCCAGGTTAGGGAACATCACAATTGTACAATGCTACGTACCAACAGAGACCTCCGATGTAGTGGATAAGGATGCTTTCTATGAGCAATTAGACGGGGTTCAGGAGAAGCTTCCTTAAGGTGACATTGTAATCGTGATGGGTGATCTGAATGTCAAAGTAAGATCTGACAACACCAAGCTCGAACATGTGATGGAGAAACACGGTCTTGGCAACGTTGATGGTGGGAGGTTCGAGGATTTCCGCAACTTTTACCGCCTCGTCATTGGTGGCAAATTGTTCGAGCCTGCAATAAGGTCAGTTGGGTTTCAACTAACCGATGCCGTGCGAGCAATTAGATCGACCACTTCACGATCAGCAGTATATTTAGGAGTTGTTTGTCGGATGTGCGTAACAAGACAGGCCCTGACATCGACTTCGAAGGAGATATCCATCTGATGGTCGCTTACTCCCCATCTTGTAGGGTTGGAGTGCTACGACCCCCTTAGTTCAACATCGATCGCTTGTGCGACCCGGCTGTGGGAAAGCTATCTTGCTGATGGAAAAGCAGATCTACTGAGTAACCCACCTAAAAATATCGATACGCATTGGGCCGAAATGAAAAATACTCTTTTCTCGGGTGCTACACAGGTATCATAAGATCTAGCTGACTGCGGGATCGTGGAAGCAGATGGATGAACCGAAGGGTTTGAAGATGCTACTGACATCCACGATGATGAACAACTGAAGAGGTGGAAAGAACACTTAACCATGATTCTTAATCGTATCACCGGTAAGGTTCCTCCTCTTGTGTTTTGTCACCCAACCATGTGGATGATGATGCAATTTCTACAGATCTGCTACAGATACAAAAACATTCTCGCCTTCAGCAGAAACTCGCCTAAAGCAGCAAATCCCACAAACGTCAAATTGCAGAATTGCGAACGGAGCGACTCTTAATGAGGGTACAACTCCGTGAATTCTTGCGAAAGCCACTGCGAGCACTCTTGCAATGGATGGCACTCACACTGCGGGCCATCTTCAAGCTTTATGATGATATCATTGGAGGTTTATTATCGAAACCACCAAATACACCAAAAAATCAACTTGACTTGGAGAAACACCATCGCAATTCGTTAAATGTAGCGAACGACCCCATTTTCACCCTCTTCATGGTGGCGGTTCATGTTCAACAAAAAATAAAGATAGTGTTCCTAGTAAACACTGGCATTGATATATGGGGATGACAAGGACTAAATAATAACATGTAGTTCGAAATTTTGGCCGCCAATGAAATACCAGCTACCACATAACGAACCTCAACTCAACTGTGGCTTTCGACAGGATTTGCCTTAGAGGTTTGTAATAACAGACGTTTCTAAACCCATTCTCGAAGCAAATTTTTCAGTACTTTACAAAGTTCTTCCAGACCTTTAGCACGGCTGCCTCCGGATTCAACGACTCAGGTTACCACCAGCGAAACTGGTAAAATGTAAAGCAAAGAACAATCAAGATAATTACTGGAAGGACTTTGTATCATGACAACCTACTGGAATTTCCGAAAATATGTCGCTCGGACGGAATTGGAAGAATGCCGGTCACCGAGTTGAGCATCATATAGTCGAAACGCTAGAAACATCACTTGCTTTGAAGCTTAGACATTTAGCCGAACCTGACGAGCCCTTGATCTTGCTAGGATTGGTGCGCATTGAAAACAATCGTGGTTGGCGTGGCCATTCTTGTCGGAAATCAGACTTCTCTCTTTGTCTCAGCAGGATGAGCATCGAGGTATATTTGACTTGTTGGTAAAACTTGCGCGCCTGGTGCAGTTGCTCCCTGTGGTTTTTGAGTTCCCAGACCTGTTAGATCTCCCAGGCTTTCTTTTTCCGTCTGTGAAGTCACTTCTCCGCTCGACGGAGTTCTTGGTAGGTTTCTGGGCGTGCCTGCGTTCTTTTAGAATGCAACATTACTCGGTATGCAGTATTCTTCCGTTCCGTTACTAGCTTACATTCACCGTCGCACCAGTCGTTCCGACTCCTTTTGCGGCTAGGGCCATATATATTTGTGGCCGTATTAATGATTACGTTCTTCAGGAGATTGTGAAGATCATTTGTTGATGTTTCATCTCCACGATCTCTGTTGACTGCGGTTATTGCGGCATCCATTTCCTCGTTATATGTGTTGCGGAGGGCTGGGTTGTGGATGGATTCAGTGTTAACTCTCACCTGATTATCAAAGGGGATTCTAGGTGGTGTTTTTATTTGAACCCCGAGCGCTATATTAACGGGGTAGTCATCCGAGTCTATATTGGCCTCCCTATATGTTCTGACATTCATAAAGGTTAAGAAGTTGCGGTGCGCAAACCAGGTACTTCCAATAACCATTTCGTACGATACCACTAACTAAATAATCCGCAGTCCGTTATCATTGATATCCTTATGTAAGTTATGGGAGTCAACGTGCCGCTTGAATACGGGCTTTGTCCCTAGTTCACTGTTGAAATCTCCAGGTATGATTTTGATATCAAACTTAGGACAGGCTTCGAGGGTCCCCCCTATCTCGTTTTAGACGCGGGAGACTCGCCTTCATTCTTCCCCGTCTGCATGTTTTCATTCAGTACTCCCAGCGAACACCACGTGGCTGTGGAGATAGGTTTAGATTGTTGAGCTGTTGGTGTCGGTTCAGTGGGCATTTCCCAGGTTTTATGCTCCATCGTGGGTATCAATCCACATTTGGCCCCCGGACCTATGCTACCCAAGTCTCTCAAAATATGTCAGCGAAGATAAGGTCAAGTTGATTTGTCTGACTTAGGTATTTACACTACTTCAATCTTCTGCCAAGGGGTGGACCAAATACCCAGAGCATGACATGCAGGAAAAATATTTCTTAGCAATCACTCTAGGTGTTCTATGTGCTCCTTTAACATCGCTAGATAGATGTCATATATACCATGATTCTCCTCTGGAGTTCACGAGTTTGGCAGACGCACCCCTTGTAAGGCCTCAGCACAGCCGGAAAGCTTTTCTTCGCCTTCCAGTTCCTCGCAATATATTCTAAAGAATCTCGTTTCAAGCAATTAATAAGCCTCCTGAGAGTTCCGGAAGCTCATGTCTTCATTCATTTTGCTTTCACAAGCACGAGTTAGAAGTCATCTGGTTGATTTTCCTAGTTTTTGGAGTTGTTGTTTCCATCAGGGAACCGCTTTGCGGCATTCGCATTGATTTACAGGGTAAGCCTCTTCAAAGCACTCTAAATGTGTGCGGTTCGGAATTGCTAATTGATGTTCTACCAGCAAAGGCTGCTTAGCCGCCTAGCGAGCTAAGGTTCATGGAACTTTCTGCAATCCGTTTTCCTAGGACTCCATTTTAGTATTATAGTCTGTTCTTGTGCAATTGTGTGACTTAATTTTAAATCTCAGTGGTCTGACAGTGAGATTTCGTCTAGTACAATCCAGTCTGTGAACAACACCTTTGAAATCTGCATTGTCAGATCAATTACTTTATTTTACATAGGGCGCAACCTAGATTCGCAGTTATAAGACCAACTGAAGTGATGAAATCAAATAGCTTTGCACCTCTAGGAATGCGGTCGCTATTCCCATAACAAATATGTTAAGCATTCGCATCACAACCTATTAAGAGTTCAGAATCGATTCTGCATATGTTACCAGATACTTTAGTCCTTGTGTTGGCGAATGACACACGAGGAAGTAAGCAGAAACAACTGTGACGTTTTTCATCTTGTATTGTAAGATGATCATAATTAGGTCCTGTGAACAGAATTGCCTCTACATAGTTGCTTCTAACACTTTTGAGGACAGGACACAGGCACGTATGCATCAGTCGGTTTGTAACCAGGTTGCCCTCATACCATGCCTCAGAGACTCGATTCCCTCATGATTGACTTTTTTGAGAGTTGCCACATTTGGAGGCTCAGCAGTGTTCATTTCTTCATCCATAAAAGGTCGCATTTCTTCACACAAAACATTCTTCTGATTTCTATTCAACGGAGAGGCTGGCATCAATCCAGTTCCGTTCATGTCTTTAGCTTACCTTTATTCCGCTTGTTCGTCTAAAAGTACAGAAGAATTTTCTAACAGGAAGGATCTACTCTGTAGATCTACTCTGTAGATCCTTCCTCTTCACCAATGCGAGCTCTCATACGAGGATACGACCACTGTATGCGAATGGTGCAATTTGCTTTATCTTGTATGCATCCAAGACCATTGTTCTCCTTTCTCAAAATAGTGATGATGCTTTATCTGTAGTTTCTCGATATGATTGAGTTTGAACCTTCCCTCGAAAAAGTGAAGTGTCGTATATTAACACTTCCTTAGCATCTTTTGGCTTTCTGGTCCAATTCGAGCTGGAGCTGAAATTCTCCACGTTTGTGAATTGGATTTGTCCTTATGACCTTTACCATCCAGTGTTCGAAATCAATGTCGGGGATCTGTTCACCCAGCATGAGAATGATGTCCTCTGCCTTCTTTCTAGAGCCGGATATCCAACACCCGGTATTCTTCGTCCAGCACAGCGCGGTATGGTGAACCTGGGCCAACTGCCAGAACTCAAAGCTGAGATTATCTGTTGGACGCACTTTAAGGTAGTCCTGCAAATGTGGAAGCTCATCGTGAAAGCCTTAATATGACTATAGAGTTTAAACCAACACTGACTGACTATCCAAAAGCCACCAAGGACCTTTGCAAAACTTAACTGAGCTCCATGAGCCAGCTCCTTTTTTTCAACAAGTGTATCATAATTACCAAATAATTTCACGGCAACGTCACCCAGAAGAAGAATGACACATTGCGCTGGGAGGTTATAGTTCTAGTTCGCCCACCACATACCCCATATATGGCGCTTTTGAATTACTATCTTTTCTGGCCAATATAGATCATATTGACAGACAAGCGTAATGATCATAGACGAATTTAAACTTTTTCAGTCCACTTTTCGGAACAAAAAAAGTAAGGACGAATTTTCCATGAAGAACACTCACATTTTGCGAACACTTTGACAGTAGATCATCAAAAGTACTTGAAAATATCTTTTAAGTTGAAATACTATAATTATTTGGTAAAAACTTGAATTTTTTCTTTAAAGTGACGTTTATGGCAACGTAATATTGTCAAAACTGGCATTTTTACCTACTTTGAAGGTGGTCTCGTTCATGGAAATTAAAGACTAAATTTGCTAATAAATTTAAAAAATTGAATTTAACTTTCTATAGCGAGCGTTCAGCATTGAATTTCTAGACATTCGAAATAAAGCCAGGAGCAAACTTTTTTCATATTCACCAACGAACCACGAGGCTGTGATAAATGCATCCCTGAATGAAGTAAAGCCCATTATCCTGTTAAATGTATTTTGCAATTCATTTTACTTGAAAACATGAAGGGAGACCCTGAAACCGGCAGCAAATAATCCTCTCACAAATTTCGACTGTGCTTCGAAAAAAAAAGATGAATACATCCAAGTCAAAAGAAGGAACGTGGAAACCACACAGTATTCCCTTTTCTGTGATACGTTAAGCGAAAACGAGGAGCAGCATCCACATTATGCCATACATTCATTCTTCTCCCTATTAAAGTCCTAGACATATATAAAAATAATGTTTTCAACTTTCTTAAGGATAATACATAAAAAGGCACTCACGCATTTCCTTTTTGACTCATATGGAAGCAGTCGTACGCCAACAGGGAATAATCGACTTTAGCATCTTCCGTTTCCATCTGTCAATGAGAAATTTTACATATCTAAATACAACGCTCCTTGATATATGTTTGCATGCATGCGAATCACAAAAAGGAAGCGAAATAAAGTGGGATATATTTAATTCGCTTCCTTCCTTCCCGACTGTATTTAATAACATCAATGCGAGATATTTTAGAAATTTCAAAGGAAGCTTTTAGAGAAAGTGAATTCGACTAAAAGGAATTAGCTTAGACAGACTTACCGAGAAGTTTCGAGTCAGCGGTTGGAAGACGACCGCGAATTCTTTCAGGCCACGGAATTCAGGATCCTGCGAAACCTCCTCTTCGACGCGGGAGAATTCCTCGTGAATTCGACGGTATCTGGAAATGGTAAACTTGTAATATATGTTTCTGCATCAAGCACATACTTTGATGTGAAGGTAGTCAATAAATCAATGGTTGGATTTTATGCCTCTTTGTTGATTTTCAGTCTAGACATGTTAATTCCGATTAGCATGACGGATAAACATTGATAATTAGAATTAGCGGCCGCGAATAAATCATGCATGGGATCATCTTTCACTAGCTGAATACTTTCCCAGGATTTTGTCTGATTTATTTGGGGTTTTAAGCATCATGTTGGAGGTGAATAACAGAGTTTTGAATTACATTCTGAGTTTGGTAAAACGTTATTTGTCTATACTTCAGGATCCAGTTCTTGTACCGGTGATAAGTACAGTATAAGAAGAAAAGAAAGCCTTGAAACTGCGTAAGCTACTTTCCAAGTATTCTTGCTATTGAATTATGTTATGCTAGAAACGTTGGGACATTGATATGTCACGCTATATTGAGGTTAGCTCCGCTGTCATAGGAGCTTAGTTACCAACTTCTGACTACGGTCCACCACCTTATGAGTTCGAGGGACAGTTCCATGATCAATCCGCGTAGGCTATTATCTACCATTGGAACAGAACTGCTCTTTACAATGGGAAAAGGACGACTAATGGTTCCATCCAGGGTAGAGATAACTCATCAGATTCTGCCTCATCTCTGCCCAGGAAGCAACGTGACCGGAAGTGGTTTAAGGTGTTGCTCCCGCGTGGGTAGATGCGAATTAAAACTGTCGATTCAGAAAGAGAGTACGAGAAAGTCTCTCTTATTGGTTCGCTCCTTTAAGTGGATGCAAAGTCAAGACTCTTTCAATCCTTAAGTAAAAATGCTGGGTTCAAGCAGTGCACTGTAGGATAGACTGACGCGGAATATAGCTCCTTGGGTCCAAACTATCTCTCTTTGAAGGCGAGCTGTCTTTCCTCTAGGGCGATGTATGCTCTCCCGGGGACTAAGCCTCTCATATACCCAGACCGTTAGTGAATGGTGATAGCTACACCCTGCACGAGGTGACCCTACTATTAACAAAATGCTACGCATCTAGAATAAGGAGTCTCAACCACTGATACCTGCTTGCCGCAGTGAGTAAGTTAGACCTTACCATGCTACGGGGGGCTATGGCACGGCAGACGTCCTAGCCACCATACTCAAATGGGTACCCGTATTGAAATAAAAAAAAACTGCAGCCAATAAAGCGCGATCCCGTACTGCACACAAACTGGTTAACCAGGCGGAGGCACATCTCCGAAATACTGAGAGCTAGGTGATTACACCCAAGAAGGGAGAAGTTGGGACGTTAAGCAGTGGATCCAAGGTCCATACTGGTATGCTACGTGGACACCAACCACCAAATACCACTGCTCAAAAAGCAAGGACAATCAAAAGCAGGTTTGAGATAAACATATCAAACGGTCTCAATAGCGCAGGTGTTAAATGATACCTGTGCTACCTGAAAGAAGGTCTGAAACCAGAAAAGGCCCTTAAGAAGGCTTAGCCATTTTTATCGGAGCTAATGCTCGCATAAAATCCAAACCTGAACCAGAGGGGGGAGAAAATCCGGGCAGGTCAGGTGAAGGCAGGAATCAGGAAGCCCGCTATTAGCTATGCTAGTGCGGTCAAGGGCATTCAAATGCCATGCTGCCAAAAATGTTGGTTAAGTTGGGCAGTGGGAACTTTTGAACCACTGAAATCACCCGGAGTAGGTGGCATTTTCCCAGCACTAATCCAGAGAGGCCTAGGAATCATCTTAGAGTCTCTTCTAAGGGTAATAAGGGGAAGCATAGCCCTGGAATATATACCAAGGGCATGAAGACGGGCAAAAGTGGTCTTTATTCCGGAAACGGGTAAAAAGCTTCCTTTTCATACTAAATCTTTCAGACCAATTTGTCTAACATCGTTTGTACTCAAAACTGTGCAGAAGGTCATATACAACTATATTAAAAGTGACGTTCAAACGCGTAATCACGCACATAAGTGTCAAAACGCTTACCGAGCAGGACGGTCAACTGAAACTGCTCTGTATCAACGGACGAATGTACTACGGGATGCCGATAGAGCATTTGACAACACATCGCACACAGTGATACAAGATGTCCTGAGCCACAAGGGAGTGGAAAACATCCTAGCTTTCTGGATGGACAAAATGATAGAGAACAGACAAACCGAAGCACCGGGAAGTACAAATTCTATTATTATGAATAGTACTCAAGGTTGTTCACAGGGCGAGGTACTAACGCTGCTTATGTGGAGTATGGTAGGGGACGAACTCCAGGATGAAATAACAAATACTGGAATACAGGTCCAGAGTTACGCGGACGACATTGTTTTAATATGTGGGCGAATATAAATAAAATCCAAACTTTACCCTTAACTAGTGCCTAGTGCAGGATGGTGGAAATGCGTATTAACCTGAGGGCCGTAAGATTACATGGCATGGAAGTGAAACAAGAAACAGAGGTCAAATACTTGGGAATTACGCTACACAAATATTACTCTGGAAGACGCATATCGGAAACACTTGTCGGAAAAGTACGAGGGCTCTGATTACTTGTAGGTGCATAGCAGGAAAAAAATGAGGTTGCACCCCGAAGAGACTACTTTTGATATAAACTGCAATAGTAAGGCCAATGAGTACCTATGGGACGGTAATCTGGGTAGAAAAAACTGAACTAGGGAGTTACACAAACTTGAAAGACTGGCTTGCTTTTGTATCAGTGGAACATGTCCAACGGCATCCCTGGAGGTAATTCTGGGATTAACCCCTCTCAACCTGCACCCACACAGTGACGCGAGAAGCTGCCTAAATCGAAGCAAGATTGATATTCTTTCTAGGCTGTATCCCGAATTATTGATACCAAGAGAGAACGTGACAACAAAGTTTCACTTATTAAAGAAGTTCGAAACACGTTGGAGTTACAAGGCAAACTGGTAGAGCGTGGTTGTGACATACAGTTTAAACTAGCAACTGATTACTTGGTACACTGACGGATCCCTCACAGCGGAGGCAGCGGATATGAATTTCCCTTAACAGAATAATATAAGCAAAAATTTATTTTGGAAAGCTGAGGTCTCACAGCGCTGGTTATAGTTCACATCATGTCTGTTCTGTTACTTTGAATAAAAGAGTAACCAACACATATAACTACTTTCAGTCATGCCATGTTCTCTCTTATAAGAAGAGACGTCCTTAACGATTGTGCCGCTGACAGGGGAAACAAGAGCAAGAAGCCACAAGATTCAACACATTTTCAAGTTCTTTCGATTATGATCAAAATGTTCCAAGACTTTTCAAATTGGGCGTCTTGGTATTAACTTTGACAGGTGGTTCGGCGCTCATTTTTTGCCGGGAACCTTCCTGAGTAATATCTATGTTGTTTTGTTCCTCAAACCTTCTCCAAACCGGTTGTTCAACTGGTTTTGTGAAGTGCGTCTTCCGTATTCGGTGTTTTTTGTCATGAACGTGAAAGGGGAGCAACGTGTTTACGTGAAATTTTGCGTTAAATTGGGCAATTCTTTCATGGAAAATTTTCAAATGCTGCATTAAGCCTTTGGCGATGAAGTGATGAGTCGTTCGCGGTGTCACGAGCTTTTCAAAGGTCTGAAGGTAGGCACAACATCAACAGAAGATGACCCTCGTTCAGGAAGGCCTTCAACCTCAATTGGCGACTTTCATATAACCAAAGTGGATGTTCTTGTGCATTTCAATCGTTGCTTGATGATTCGTGAGATGGCAGAGGAGTGTGACATCTCATTTGAGTCATGTCAGGAGATTTTGACCCAGAATTTGAGCTGCATTCCACGACGATGACAGAGGATCAAAAAGTGCATCGCCTGGAGGTTTGTCAGTAGCTCTTGTAGATGGCCAATGCTAATGGAAACCTCTTGAAAACCATCACTACATGTGACGAGTGTTAGGTTTATGACTACGACTTGGAAACCAAGATGGAGTCGTCCCAGTGGAAGTCAAAAAATTCTCGAAGACCAAAAAAAGCTTGCCAGGTGCGGTCAACCGTTAAAGTGATGCTAGCTGTTTTCCTCAATTTGAAGGGTATCATTTATAATGAATTCCTCCAACAAAGTGAGACAATCAATAGCTATCGATAACTCAAAACCCTGAGAACTTTACGCCAAAAGACTGGCCGGGAAGGCTCTTCCATCACGGAAACGCGTCTTGTCACACCACGCTCCTCATTCGCGAATTTTTTGCGAAAACTCGATGAAAACCATTTCCCATCCACCCAGTTCTCCTGACCTAGCTTCGTGTGACTTCTGGCTGCTGCCAAGACACAGGTACCCACGCTCAGGTACACGCTCTCAAAGGGAGTATTTGAAAGGGAATAAATAAATATAAATAAATAGAATAATTGTAAATGTTTGTAAGAAAGAGTTATTGAGAAAGTCCTTGAATTTTTTGATCAGATTTCGTATTTCTTCATATTTTCACAAACACCATCGACTTTAGGCTTTTCAAAAACTATTATCGTCCCGGCTAAGTGATATCCGATAATAAACATCCTTTAATCAACTCCAAATCATGAAATAAGGACTAGATTCCATCTTGAGACCTTAGAAGATATTTTGAAGCAGGAGATGAACTACAAACCTTTCAAATCCACCAAAAATTGATCAAATGCTGGAGAGCTGCAATTTCAGTGAATATGCCCAGGATTCCTCTTCAAAAATAAATGAAGTTTTCGGTCGAACCTGACTACTTTAAACATGCAGAAGTATCATGAAGGAATGCAACAAAATCAACTTTGACATCACTGAAAATCTGGATATAGGCCTAGATTAGTACTTGGAATTTATTTGAACTGGCCCACGTTAGGAGTGCCTGTCTCCAGTGCCAAGATGTGATTTGGATTGTAAGAGCACCCTTAAAATCTTACTTGCTTTTCGTCAAAGTGGATAAGGGATGGTCATGGAAAATGGTCGATGATTGATTTTTAGAATGATTATACTCCCTTCGGCAAATGTATTGAGGGCCCTAGAATTCCCAATCCCAATTAATTACAGCATTCTGGCCTTGAGCGAAGTTGGATGGTGTTCTCCCTCCTGTAACACTGTGCTTTTATGTTTTTGCCAAGCAAGTGATAATAGATGCGAATCCGCTATTGGACTGCTGCTGTCGACTTCTGCAAAATGCCCTTTCATGATCTGAAGCCGATTTCTGTCAGGACTGCAACTTAAAGATTGTGAAGAAGAGTGCATTCAATGCAGTTCAGGAGAGGCTTCCTAAAGGGCTGATCGTGATCTGTAATCTGAACGTAATTGTGGGCTTTGAGAGCAACAAGTTCGGGCATCAATTGTTAAAGGTTCGTGACTTTCAGCACACCATCCGAGCATATGGACTGTCACAAGGACAGTTGGGTGTCGACTGACCAGCAGATTGAAAGCAACGAACATCTAATCAGAACGACCATATCACAAACAGCAGTTGATTGCGGAATTGTCTTCCCAAACCTCGTATCAAAAGAAGGAACCTTGAAAGGGACCATCATCTAATGGTCGCTCACCTTCGTTTACATATCACGCGTATGTATCTAAGAGGTTAGATATTGTCTTCTATTTGTAGTTAAGTCTAAAATTGATAGACCAGTAGTTTACTGCAAACTACAATTTTATTTTATAGTGTATATATATATATATTTCAGTGGTAACTTACCCCCTTCATCAGTGCAAAGCTACTTGCTTGTAGCTTTGTACTGAGCTAAGGTCTATCAATATCACGCGTCTTCTCCCAGAAGAACAGAGCATCGGTTTCCAAATTCAATATAGGCTATTTCTGCAGTCGGACAGTCATTCAGCATTAGGAAAATTTTCTTGCTGCGTAAATAGGACATTTTCTGAGCAACCCGTCCGAAAATATAGATGAGCACCGAGTCGCCATCAAAAGTAGCTTTGTCGCTGGTGCGAATGTAGTCCTCTGCTACATTCCAGAAGAGCGTCAGCCTGGCTAACCATACAAACACGAAAGCGGATCGATCAAATCTAAAATTTACCGCAATGTTGTCCACCCTGTCGCTCACTATGATTTTGAGTGTTGACCGACTATAAAAGACAATGAACGGCGTCTTGCGGTAATGGAGACGAAGTTGTTGCGTTGGACTATTGGCGCGACACGCCTTGATCACATTCGAAATGAAGATATCCGCGATCGATATGAGGTTGCACCGATCATGAAAAAATTGCGAGAGAGGCGCCTTCTATGGTGTGGTCACATAATTCGCGCTAATGAGAATTCACTTGCCAAGATTGATCTGAAGTTCGAAGTCGATGGTAATCGACCAAAAAGCCGGTCGAAGCGGCTTGATACACTTGATTGGGAAAGCCTCGCGATTGCATCCAGATCAGGCTCTTGATGGAACAAAACAGCGCAAACGATCACGACCAGCCGACCCCGCTTGTAAAGGGGGCAGATTCTGAAGAAAAGGAAGACGTATGAGATCCGGCGTGCCCACTCCAATGCGGAAATTGTCAAGAAACGTAGTAAATTCTTGCTGGTGCTTCGCCGTGTTCGCTTTGGACGACAAAAAATCACGCAATTGGTTTACATAGGTGTTCCTGGAGACTTGGCGAGCTCGGCAAAGAATACTACAGGGCTAGACTAGGTTCTATGCTGTGGAATATCATGAATAATGAAGTGCTAGTGTTTCCCGTCTTAGAAGAGGCTATGACTCCTGGATTTCTGGATGACTTGGCTGCGGTCTTTACAGAAAACAGCCAGAGAATGTGAAGGTTTACATGACGAAGACACCGAAGAGGATGAAGTTTTGACTAGAAGTAGTCTTGATAAAGAACCTAGCTTTGTTAAGTTGACAGTCAGTGAACATACAGTAATGTCTTGATTGTGTAGCAAATATCTAGCGGTGATGATTGATGCCAAGGGAGCAGTTAGAGTATGTGTGCCAATCGAGATGGCTTTCAGATGGAGTTGTACCGTTCCCTATATGGATTGAGGCGCTCAAAAACTCGCAGTGCTTCTAGAATTATGTCAGTTGAGGCAGCCCTCGTCGTGACAGACATGATTCTATTCGACATTCTGCTGTACCATGCAAGTGCAAAGAACGCACGAATCCACCAAGTTCAGAGTACCATGACTTCTGGAAACGCACACGAACGAATCTTCGAAGGGTTCGTGGACGCGTAGGTTCATTCCCAACAATGTGGTATTTTGTGGAACTACAGGGAGGCCATAGTAATTGGTCTTGGCACTTCTATGCGGGACACGGTGGTTGATATTGGCAGCATTTGCACCGTTTTACGGTAGATGATTTGCTGAATTATTCCAGATGCTGGATGGGATACCGGAGGATCCGAACCACTGTCTTCACTACCGTAGATTCGAGATTGAGAGGGAGAATCAAAACCCGGCGTTAGGAATAAGCATGAACCTAGAGAGTACAGTCGCCAAGATAAGGAGATCTGACTAGCTGTTTTCTAAGTAATTGTACAACTAGAGGACGAGCTGCTGGAAGGAGCCAGAAGCATGAAGGCCTAAAGGCAGTCAATCAATATCTAAATATGGTTCCGCAGCGTTGTACATCTTCATGAAGGAACAAATATATATGCAATATTAATATTTAAATTTCTGAACATATTTTGCTCTTTTGCTTTCTTCGTTACACTTTCCCCAAACTCCGTTGATTTTCAAAAAACACGTCCTTCCCCGACATCTGTTTCTCACGGCTTATCTACATGTGAAAATGCATCAATTTTTTTAGGTAGGAGAAATTTTTTTGGCCCTTGGAAGATGTTGTGTAACAGAAAGAAAACCGCAAACCACTTGAGCCGCTTCATCAGCATCATCATCATCATCATCAACGGCGCAACAACCGGTATCCGGTCTAGGCCTGCCTTAATAAGAAACCCCAGACATCCCGGTTTTGTGCCGAGGTCCACCAATTCGATATCCCTAAAAGCTGTCTGGCGTCCTGACCTACGCCATCGCTCCATGTTAGGCAGGGTCTGCCTCGTCTTCTTTTCCTACCATAGATATTGCCCTTATAGACTTTCCGGGCGGGATCACCCTCATCCATACGGATTAAGTGATCCGCCCACCGTAACCTATTGAGCCGGATTTTATCCACAACCGGACGGCCGTGGTATCGCTCATAGATTTCGTCATTGTGTAGGCTACGGAATCGTCCATCCTCATGTAGGGGGCCAAAAATTCTTCGGAGGATTCTTCTCTCGAACCCGGCCAAGAATTCGCAATTTTTCTTGCTAACAACCCAAGTTTCCAAGGAATACATGAGGACTGGCAAGATCATAGTCTTGTACAGTAAGAGCTTTGATCCTATGGTGAGACGTTTCCAGCGGAACAGTCTTTGTAAGCTGAAATAGGCTCTGTTGGCTCACAACAACCGTGCGCGGATTTCATCATCGTAGCTGCTATCGGTTGTGATTTTCGACCCTAGATAGGAGAAATTGTCAACGGTCTCAAAGTTGTATTCTCCTATCCTTATTCTTCTTCGTGTTTGACCAGTGCGGTTTGGTGTTGTTGGTTGATTTGTCTTCGGTGCTGACGTTGCCACCATATATTTTATCATGTCTTCATTGATGTGCAGCCCAAGATCTCGCGCCGCCTGCTCGATCTGGATGAAGGCAGTTTGTACGTCTCGAGTGGTTCTTCCCATGATATCGATATCGTCAGCATAGGCCAGTAGTTGGGTGGACTTAAAGAGGGTCGTACCTCTTGCATTTATCTCAGCATCACGGACCACTTTCTCGAGGGCCAAGTTAAAGAGGACACATGATAGCGCATCCCCTTGTCGTAAACCGTTGTTGATGTCGAATGGTCTTGAGAGTGATCCTGCTGCTTTTATCTGGCCTCGCACATTGGTCAGGGTCAGCCTAGTCAGTCTTATTAATTTCGTCGGGATACTGAATTCTCTCATGGCCGTGTACAATTTTACCCTGGCTATGCTATCATAGGCGGCTTTAAAGTCGATGAACAGATGGTGCAACTGTTGTCCATATTCCAACAGTTTTTCCATCGCTTGCTGCGGAGAGAAAATCTGATCTGTCGCTGATTTGCCTGGAGTGAAGCCTCTTTGGTATGGGCCAATGATGTTCTGAGCGTATGGGGCTATCCGGCCTAGCAAGATAGTGTAGAATATCTTATAGATGGTACTCAGCAACGTGATACCTCTATAATTGCTGCACTGTGTGATATCTCCCTTTTTATGTATGAGACAGATAATGCCTCGCTGCCAATCGTCAGGCATTGATTCGCTGTCCCATACCTTGAGCACAAGTTGATGAACCACTTAGTGTAACTGGTCGCCTCCATATTTAACCAATTCGGCTGTAATTCCATCGGCTGAACTTTCGCTCAGTATAAAGCATTACTGCTCTTCTATTCACCGCGGGGCTCTGATTGAGTCTCCAAATCAGTTTAGTTTCAATGAGAACCGTATGATGATGCCCATAGGGCAGACACTGTGGTCCTTCATTTCAGCATAATAAACTTAAAATATAACAGCTCACTCGAACAGAACATAAATATTAAAGCGAATTACCAAAATGCCTATCCTAAACCCCAAGCAGTAATCATCTCAATTGCTCCTTCACAAGCCTTCTACCAACAGTTCCATTTCTATGTAGTAATCATGCTAGCAGTTACCACCAAAAACTGTAAAACAAACGTCTTCCTCTCCTGTATCATCCCCAAGATTGAATTCTTTCGAAACCTACTTAATCGTCACTCTTTGACACTCCAATCATTTATCATGCCTTCAAAATTATATTCACGTCAGGCTGCAATCGAAACAATTTTCCACCCTCACCCCCCATCCTACCCCCGTCAATTTTGAATACATACCTTTCTATTGTTTCCTCGGTTGGGTTATACAATTTACCAATAAAACAAGAGCACTCCATACGATTAATCATTTTGCAGAATCTTGAATTCGTTTTTCTTGTTACGACGTTGTGCGGCGATGGCTCCGTAACTACGTTGACAAATGTCCTATGAAAGATAACAGGATGTACGCTATATTATGATATAGATAGATTTAAAAAAAAAAAACGGGATAATCATATTCTATGAAATTGAAATGTCGTCTTCAAAAAGTTGTAAACGAGTGTCAAGCTTTCAAGAAATGTTTTGTATGCGTTCAGCTGGGGAATGAGGATACCCAACAACAGGATGAGCATTAAATGGAGAAGTAGTTGATTCCATAAGGGATTTTGAGGGCTAAAATACTATACACTGGATGAAGCCTTGGATGTTTTTTTAAGAAAAATTTGAAGCAACTATTTATAACATTCCAATTAGAGATAAGGATGTTCTTACTTGAACTCTTACTATCTCGATAGTTTACTATCACGGCGGACATTAGTCGACAGACGATTTTGCAGCTCCGAGTGAAGAGGTAACAAATCTGTTTAAAAACTACAGCACAAAAATGGAACTTTTAAATGAAATAAATCGAAGGATCCACCCTTTTGCAATTTTAACAATCAAAGTATGGTATACAAAAGGGTTTTCCACCACTTGACTGAAATAAAGATGGTTTGAACCGCCCCGTTTCAGTTCGATTCTAGTCTGGAATGCGCTTGTTAGATAAATTTTCTTCTGACTTCACCCAAATGAATTTGTCATTGTTATTCTGGCAATCCAGATTTCACTGCGACATTGAGATTAAATCTTACTTTGCGTAGTACTCGAAAACTTTAGATAACCTGACCGCGCGCCAATGCCTTCCAGTTCATTACTCGAAACATCTTCTTGGCGACCTGGCATACGTTATTGCTCCACCCAATCGCTTTTACTGTTGTTCCTACCATATCTGGTCGCCATTTCGTTCACCAAAATATTGAATGCCAAAGTTCAGATGAACAGCTAAATCAGAAACCCCTTTCAGATACATCGTCATTGTGAGCACCAACTTCAAAACCCGAAGGCGTTTCATCCTCCTGCGTCAAAGGAGCAAGTATTTCCCTAAATTCTGACAATTTGGTACTTTACACACATGTCCCTTATCTTCGTCAACCTTAAAGCCTATAGCCGTCCAAATCATGCAGTTTTGTATGGCTTGTTGCTTGCAGACCTACAACTTGCCCTTTCCATTGGGTCTTTTATCCCTAAATTACGGACAAGGTTACCGTAGAGGTTATTTATGATTGTAATTCCCACTCTGGATACGGAAGTGGTCTTCATTAATAAATCCTGATCGTTAACGTGGCGTCGAGGGAGTTTGACTTAACTTTACATCATTCGGTAATATACCAACGAAGTTTTTCTCAAACCTCTCTCATCTATCGGAATGGTCAATGCCATTCATGCATGCGGCCATGATGTGCCCAAACGTGAGCTATTCAAGTACCTTTGTAGTGAGATATATTCGTGTAGATGGCAGACATTACACTCAATGCCAACTTTTCCCCTCCAGCTTCTGAATTCTTTACATTCTGTTGGCATTTCTATCTACTTCTTTTAGGTCGGGATCAGTTTTGACATTTTTCGGTATGTTCTGAACAAAAAATTGGATTTGGCGGAGACGACAATCATCTCTGAGCGACTTCACATCTTTGCTTAATTCTTCATTGGCTTTTTACTTCTGATTTAGATCCATCGATCGTGATTGTTTCGTTTAGTCTTCTTATCGCTTGCTGACTCATGTGCTTAGGAAGCCAGCCTCCCATCTTACGAACCTTTATTTCCTTTTTACAAACAGCATTATTGTTATTATGGCTTTGTGCATATTGCTTACCCTTCATAAGATCAACTCAACTACTTTCGCTTCACACAGTATGAAACTAGACCGCCGCTTCTTAAGTTTTGTTTCCTCACCCTTCAAAGCATACAAGCACTCCCTTGATCTCCATCTTTCGATGCTCATTATATGGGAGAAGACCTCGGAACATGAAGCTTTTCCTGAATTGGCCCTTTTGCAACCTCTTTTTCTGCAGCAAATCCGGTAGCTGACTTAAACATTTTTGTCGGTTGTGTGTTTTGCATGGATAAAGTACGAAGGTCAATCCTCTATTAAATACCTGCTTCTCTATATAATTGGTAGCATTAGACATCATCATCAATAATTACATCTATTGATTCCAATCTATAAAGAGACCTCAGAGGCCGTCTTGGATCCTTTACGGGTCGCTCTCGATATAGAAAGAGGTATCCCCGAGTTGTCCGAGAAAGAGGTTCCAATCTCCTAATTGGCAATTTACCTGCAATCTAAGTAGAAGGCTCTTTCGGAGTGAGCCTGGCTCTCTCAAAGTGAATCAAGAGTCAACCTTTCGGCATACTAGTCGGATAGTGTACAGTGGACCGAGATTAGTACATCGCGTTACACTGAGCGAGAGCTAATCCATCTGTCAGCTTCTGAATCAGTTAAGTGTAAACTTTGGGAAAATGAAGCAGCAGTTTTATTTCTCAGCGTCACCCGTTCCTGGGTGTGGTACAAATTTTATGGAAACACTAGATGCTAGGAGATAGCAGGGGAAGGAAATAGGTTTACAGTGTTTTGGCTACCGATTCGCAGACGCAACTTATGTATTTTTCAACGCTCCTTTTCCGAAAAGAAGCCCGGAGGAGGTGGTTGGAACTTGGGAAATGGGAGGTCAGGCGAAAGTGTTTGCCAGAGCTAAAAGGGAAAGCCTTAACTGAAAATGTGCAAGAGTTGTGAAGCACATGTAGTCTGAAACCTTTCTGTAGAAGAATTTCTGGATGAGAAACGGGTCGGTAGAACTAGAAACGCTACTGCACAATACTTCCTACCTCAACAAAAATGGGCAGAAACAAAAGAGGCTCAAAAAGAAAAACATCCGCATTTCCCGTTGAGAGCACCATAAGAGCAGACCGGCTCGAGATCGAGTTGA